>NW_028246658.1:600000-1121000 GCF_964263255.1 Lissotriton vulgaris
TTAAGTAGAAATTCACTGCTCAGCTGACCCGGCAGAAGCAAATGTATACCAAAAATGTACCAGAATGAGCTTTTCAGTGAACAGCAGCCAGGCACATTTTAGCTACTTTTACTTGTAAGTGGGGTTGTACACGGTTTTCAGGCTCAGTACTGCGCTCAAAAGATGCAGCCCTGAGGTCTCTCCTGATAGGAGGTAGTTAAGTAGAAATTCACTGCTCAGCTGACCCGGCAGAAGCAAATGTATACCAAAAATGTACCCAGAATGAGCTTTTCAGTGAACAGCAGCCAGGCACATTTTAGCTAGTTTTACTTGTAACTGGGGTTGTAAACGGTTTTCAGGCTCAGTACTGCGCTCAAAAGATGCAGCCCTGAGGTCTCTCCTGATAGGAGGTAGTTAAGTAGAAATGCACTGCTCAGCTGACCCGGCAGAAGCAAATGTATACCAAAAATGTACCCAGAATGAGCTTTTCAGTGAACAGCAGCCAGGCACATTTTAGCTAGTTTTACTTGTAAGTGGGGTTGGAAACACTTTTCAGGCTCAGTACTGCGCTCAAAAGATGCAGCCCTGAGGTCTCTCTTGATAGGAGATAGTTAAGTAGAAATTCACTGCTCTGCTGACCCGGCAGAAGCAAATGTATACCAAAAATGTACCCAGAATGAGCTTTTCAGTGAACAGCAGCCAGGCACATTTTAGCTAGTTTTACTTGTAACTGGGGTTGTAAACGGTTTTCAGGCTCAGTACTGCGCTCAAAAGATGCAGCCCTGAGGTCTCTCCTGATAGGAGGTAGTTATGTAGAAATTCACTGCTCAGCTGACCCGGCAGAAGCAAATGTATACCAAAAATGTACCCAGAATGAGCTTTTCAGTGAACAGCAGCCAGGCACATTTTAGCTAGTTTTACTTGTAAGTTGGGTTGTAAACGCTTTTCAGGCTCAGTACTGCGCTCAAAAGATGCAGCCCTGAGGTCTCTCCTGATAGGAGATAGTTAAGTAGAAATTCACTGCTCAGCTGACCCGGCAGATGCAAATGTATACCAAAAATGTACCCAGAATGAGCTTTTCAGTGAACAGCAGCCAGGCACATTTTAGCTAGTTTTACTTGTAAGTGGGGTTGTAAACGCTTTTCAGCCTCAGTACTGCGCTCAAAAGATGCAGCCCTGAGGTCTCTCCTGATAGGAGGTAGTTAAGTAGAAATTCACTGCTCAGCTGACCCGGCAGAAGCAAATGTATACCAAAAATGTACCAGAATGAGCTTTTCAGTGAACAGCAGCCAGGCACATTTTAGCTACTTTTACTTGTAAGTGGGGTTGTACACGGTTTTCAGGCTCAGTACTGCGCTCAAAAGATGCAGCCCTGAGGTCTCTCCTGATAGGAGGTAGTTAAGTAGAAATTCACTGCTCAGCTGACCCGGCAGAAGCAAATGTATACCAAAAATGTACCCAGAATGAGCTTTTCAGTGAACAGCAGCCAGGCACATTTTAGCTAGTTTTACTTGTAACTGGGGTTGTAAACGGTTTTCAGGCTCAGTACTGCGCTCAAAAGATGCAGCCCTGAGGTCACTCCTGATAGGAGGTAGTTAAGTAGAAATTCACTGCTCAGCTGACCCGGCAGAAGCAAATGTATACCAAAAATGTACCCAGAATGAGCTTTTCAGTGAACAGCAGCCAGGCACATTTTAGCTAGTTTTACTTGTAAGTGGGGGTGTAAACGCTTTTCAGCCTCAGTACTGCGCTCAAAAGATGCAGCCCTGAGGTCTCTCCTGATAGGAGGTAGTTAAGTAGAAATTCACTGCTCAGCTGACCCGGCAGAAGCAAATGTATACCAAAAATGTACCAGAATGAGCTTTTCAGTGAACAGCAGCCAGGCACATTTTAGCTACTTTTACTTGTAAGTGGGGTTGTACACGGTTTTCAGGCTCAGTACTGCGCTCAAAAGATGCAGCCCTGAGGTCTCTCCTGATAGGAGGTAGTTAAGTAGAAATTCACTGCTCAGCTGACCCGGCAGAAGCAAATGTATACCAAAAATGTACCCAGAATGAGCTTTTCAGTGAACAGCAGCCAGGCACATTTTAGCTAGTTTTACTTGTAACTGGGGTTGTAAACGGTTTTCAGGCTCAGTACTGCGCTCAAAAGATGCAGCCCTGAGGTCACTCCTGATAGGAGGTAGTTAAGTAGAAATTCACTGCTCAGCTGACCCGGCAGAAGCAAATGTATACCAAAAATGTACCCAGAATGAGCTTTTCAGTGAACAGCAGCCAGGCACATTTTAGCTAGTTTTACTTGTAACTGGGGTTGTAAACGGTTTTCAGGCAGTACTGCGCTCAAAAGATGCAGCCCTGAGGTCTCTCCTGATAGGAGGTAGTTAAGTAGAAATTCACTGCTCAGCTGACCCGGCAGAAGCAAATGTATACCAAAAATGTACCCAGAATAAGCTTTTCAGTGAACAGCAGCCAGGCACATTTTAGCTAGTTTTACTTGTAAGTGGGGTTGTAAACGCTTTTCAGGCTCAGTACTGCGCACAAAAGATGCAGCCCTGAGGTCTCTCCTGATAGGAGATAGTTAAGTAGAAATTCACTGCTCAGCTGACCCGGCAGAAGCAAATGTATCAAAAATGTACCCAGAATGAGCTTTTCAGTGAACAGCAGCCAGGCACATTTTAGCTAGTTTTACTTGTAAGTGGGGTTGTAAACGCTTTTCAGGCTCAGTACTGCGCTCAAAAGATGCAGCCCTGAGGTCTCTCCTGATAGGAGGTAGTTAAGTAGAAATTCACTGCTCAGCTGACCCGGCAGAAGCAAATGTATACCAAAAATGTACCCAGAATGAGCTTTTCAGTGAACAGCAGCCAGGCACATTTTAGCTAGTTTTACTTGTAAGTGGGGTTGTAAACGCTTTTCAGGCTCAGTACTGCGCTCAAAAGATGCAGCCCTGAGGTCTCTCCTGATAGGAGATAGTTAAGTAGAAATTCACTGCTCAGCTGACCCGGCAGAAGCAAATGTATACCAAAAATGTACCCAGAATGAGCTTTTCAGTGAACAGCAGCCAGGCACATTTTAGCTAGTTTTACTTGTGAGTGGGGTTGTAAACGCTTTTCAGGCTCAGTACTGCGCTCAAAAGATGCAGCCCTGAGGTCTCTCCTGATAGGAGATAGTTAAGTAGAAATTCACTGCTCAGCTGACCCGGCAGAAGCAAATGTATACCAAAAATGTACCCAGAATAAGCTTTTCAGTGAACAGCAGCCAGGCACATTTTAGCTAGTTTTACTTGTAACTGGGGTTGTAAACGCTTTTTAGGCTCAGTACTGCGCTCAAAAGATGCAGCCCTGAGGTCTCTCCTGATAGGAGGTAGTTAAGTAGAAATTCACTGCTCAGCTGACCCGGCAGAAGCAAATGTATACCAAAAATGTACCCAGAATAAGCTTTTCAGTGAACAGCAGCCAGGCACATTTTAGCTAGTTTTACTTGTAAGTGGGGTTGTAAACGCTTTTCAGGCTCAGTACTGCGCACAAAAGATGCAGCCCTGAGGTCTCTCCTGATAGGAGATAGTTAAGTAGAAATTCACTGCTCAGCTGACCCGGCAGAAGCAAATGTATCAAAAATGTACCCAGAATGAGCTTTTCAGTGAACAGCAGCCAGGCACATTTTAGCTAGTTTTACTTGTAAGTGGGGTTGTAAACGCTTTTCAGGCTCAGTACTGCGCTCAAAAGATGCAGCCCTGAGGTCTCTACTGATAGGAGGTAGTTAAGTAGAAATTCACTGCTCAGCTGACCCGGCAGAAGCAAATGTATACCAAAAATGTAACCAGAATGAGCTTGTCAGTGAACAGCAGCCAGGCACATTTTAGCTAGTTTTACTTGTAAGTGGGGTTGTAAACGCTTTTCAGGCTCAGTACTGCGCTCAAAAGATGCAGCCCTGAGGTCTCTCCTGATAGGAGGTAGTTAAGTAGAAATTCACTGCTCAGCTGACCCGGCAGAAGCAAATGTATACCAAAAATGTACCCAGAATGAGCTTTTCAGTGAACAGCAGCCAGGCACATTTTAGCTAGTTTTACTTGTAAGTGGGGTTGTAAACGCTTTTCAGGCTCAGTACTGCGCTCAAAAGATGCAGCCCTGAGGTCTCTCCTGATAGGAGGTAGGTAAGTAGAAATTCACTGCTCAGCTGACCCGGCAGAAGCAAATGTATACCAAAAATGTACCCAGAATGAGCTTTTCAGTGAACAGCAGCCAGGCACATTTTAGCTAGTTTTACTTGTAACTGGGGTTGTAAACGGTTTTCAGGCTCAGTACTGCGCTCAAAAGATGCAGCCCTGAGGTCTCTCCTGATAGGAGGTAGTTATGTAGAAATTCACTGCTCAGCTGACCCGGCAGAAGCAACTGTATACCAAAAATGTACCCAGAATGAGCTTTTCAGTGAACAGCAGCCAGGCACATTTTAGCTAGTTTTACTTGTAACTGGGGTTGTAAACGGTTTTCAGGCTCAGTACTGCGCTCAAAAGATGCAGCCCTGAGGTCTCTCCTGATAGGAGGTAGTTATGTAGAAATTCACTGCTCAGCTGACCCGGCAGAAGCAACTGTATACCAAAAATGTACCCAGAATGAGCTTTTCAGTGAACAGCAGCCAGGCACATTTTAGCTAGTTTTACTTGTAAGTTGGGTTGTAAACGCTTTTCAGGCTCAGTACTGCGCTCAAAAGATGCAGCCCTGAGGTCTCTCCTGATAGGAGATAGTTAAGTAGAAATTCACTGCTCAGCTGACCCGGCAGATGCAAATGTATACCAAAAATGTACCCAGAAGGAGCTTTTCAGTGAACAGCAGCCAGGCACATTTTAGCTAGTTTTACTTGTAACTGGGGTTGTAAACGGTTTTCAGGCTCAGTACTGCGCTCAAAAGATGCAGCCCTGAGGTCTCTCCTGATAGGAGGTAGTTAAGTAGAAATGCACTGCTCAGCTGACCCGGCAGAAGCAAATGTATACCAAAAATGTACCCAGAATGAGCTTTTCAGTGAACAGCAGCCAGGCACATTTTAGCTAGTTTTACTTGTAAGTGGGGTTGGAAACACTTTTCAGGCTCAGTACTGCGCTCAAAAGATGCAGCCCTGAGGTCTCTCTTGATAGGAGATAGTTAAGTAGAAATTCACTGCTCTGCTGACCCGGCAGAAGCAAATGTATACCAAAAATGTACCCAGAATGAGCTTTTCAGTGAACAGCAGCCAGGCACATTTTAGCTAGTTTTACTTGTAACTGGGGTTGTAAACGGTTTTCAGGCTCAGTACTGCGCTCAAAAGATGCAGCCCTGAGGTCTCTCCTGATAGGAGGTAGTTATGTAGAAATTCACTGCTCAGCTGACCCGGCAGAAGCAAATGTATACCAAAAATGTACCCAGAATGAGCTTTTCAGTGAACAGCAGCCAGGCACATTTTAGCTAGTTTTACTTGTAAGTTGGGTTGTAAACGCTTTTCAGGCTCAGTACTGCGCTCAAAAGATGCAGCCCTGAGGTCTCTCCTGATAGGAGATAGTTAAGTAGAAATTCACTGCTCAGCTGACCCGGCAGATGCAAATGTATACCAAAAATGTACCCAGAATGAGCTTTTCAGTGAACAGCAGCCAGGCACATTTTAGCTAGTTTTACTTGTAAGTGGGGTTGTAAACGCTTTTCAGCCTCAGTACTGCGCTCAAAAGATGCAGCCCTGAGGTCTCTCCTGATAGGAGGTAGTTAAGTAGAAATTCACTGCTCAGCTGACCCGGCAGAAGCAAATGTATACCAAAAATGTACCAGAATGAGCTTTTCAGTGAACAGCAGCCAGGCACATTTTAGCTACTTTTACTTGTAAGTGGGGTTGTACACGGTTTTCAGGCTCAGTACTGCGCTCAAAAGATGCAGCCCTGAGGTCTCTCCTGATAGGAGGTAGTTAAGTAGAAATTCACTGCTCAGCTGACCCGGCAGAAGCAAATGTATACCAAAAATGTACCCAGAATGAGCTTTTCAGTGAACAGCAGCCAGGCACATTTTAGCTAGTTTTACTTGTAACTGGGGTTGTAAACGGTTTTCAGGCTCAGTACTGCGCTCAAAAGATGCAGCCCTGAGGTCTCTCCTGATAGGAGGTAGTTAAGTAGAAATGCACTGCTCAGCTGACCCGGCAGAAGCAAATGTATACCAAAAATGTACCCAGAATGAGCTTTTCAGTGAACAGCAGCCAGGCACATTTTAGCTAGTTTTACTTGTAAGTGGGTTTGGAAACACTTTTCAGGCTCAGTACTGTGCTCAAAAGATGCAGCCCTGAGGTCTCTCTTGATAGGAGATAGTTAAGTAGAAATTCACTGCTCTGCTGACCCGGCAGAAGCAAATGTATACCAAAAATGTACCCAGAATGAGCTTTTCAGTGAACAGCAGCCAGGCACATTTTAGCTAGTTTTACTTGTAACTGGGGTTGTAAACGGTTTTCAGGCTCAGTACTGCGCTCAAAAGATGCAGCCCTGAGGTCTCTCCTGATAGGAGGTAGTTATGTAGAAATTCACTGCTCAGCTGACCCGGCAGAAGCAAATGTATACCAAAAATGTACCCAGAATGAGCTTTTCAGTGAACAGCAGCCAGGCACATTTTAGCTAGTTTTACTTGTAAGTTGGGTTGTAAACGCTTTTCAGGCTCAGTACTGCGCTCAAAAGATGCAGCCCTGAGGTCTCTCCTGATAGGAGATAGTTAAGTAGAAATTCACTGCTCAGCTGACCCGGCAGATGCAAATGTATACCAAAAATGTACCCAGAATGAGCTTTTCAGTGAACAGCAGCCAGGCACATTTTAGCTAGTTTTACTTGTAAGTGGGGTTGTAAACGCTTTTCAGCCTCAGTACTGCGCTCAAAAGATGCAGCCCTGAGGTCTCTCCTGATAGGAGGTAGTTAAGTAGAAATTCACTGCTCAGCTGTCCCGGCAGAAGCAAATGTATACCAAAAATGTACCCAGAATGAGCTTTTCAGTGAACAGCAGCCAGGCACATTTTAGCTAGTTTTACTTGTAACTGGGGTTGTAAACGCTTTTCAGGCTCAGTACTGCGCTCAAAAGATGCAGCCCTGAGGTCTCTCCTGATAGGAGGTAGTTAAGTAGAAATGCACTGCTCAGCTGACCCGGCAGAAGCAAATGTATACCAAAAATGTACCCAGAATGAGCTTTTCAGTGAACAGCAGCCAGGCACATTTTAGCTAGTTTTACTTGTAAGTGGGGTTGGAAACACTTTTCAGGCTCAGTACTGCGCTCAAAAGATGCAGCCCTGAGGTCTCTCTTGATAGGAGATAGTTAAGTAGAAATTCACTGCTCTGCTGACCCGGCAGAAGCAAATGTATACCAAAAATGTACCCAGAATGAGCTTTTCAGTGAACAGCAGCCAGGCACATTTTAGCTAGTTTTACTTGTAACTGGGGTTGTAAACGGTTTTCAGGCTCAGTACTGCGCTCAAAAGATGCAGCCCTGAGGTCTCTCCTGATAGGAGGTAGTTATGTAGAAATTCACTGCTCAGCTGACCCGGCAGAAGCAAATGTATACCAAAAATGTACCCAGAATGAGCTTTTCAGTGAACAGCAGCCAGGCACATTTTAGCTAGTTTTACTTGTAAGTTGGGTTGTAAACGCTTTTCAGGCTCAGTACTGCGCTCAAAAGATGCAGCCCTGAGGTCTCTCCTGATAGGAGATAGTTAAGTAGAAATTCACTGCTCAGCTGACCCAGCAGATGCAAATGTATACCAAAAATGTACCCAGAATGAGCTTTTCAGTGAACAGCAGCCAGGCACATTTTAGCTAGTTTTACTTGTAAGTGGGGTTGTAAACGCTTTTCAGCCTCAGTACTGCGCTCAAAAGATGCAGCCCTGAGGTCTCTCCTGATAGGAGGTAGTTAAGTAGAAATTCACTGCTCAGCTGTCCCGGCAGAAGCAAATGTATACCAAAAATGTACCCAGAATGAGCTTTTCAGTGAACAGCAGCCAGGCACATTTTAGCTAGTTTTACTTGTAACTGGGGTTGTAAACGGTTTTCAGGCTCAGTACTGCGCTCAAAAGATGCAGCCCTGAGGTCTCTCCTGATAGGAGGTAGTTAAGTAGAAATGCACTGCTCAGCTGACCCGGCAGAAGCAAATGTATACCAAAAATGTACCCAGAATGAGCTTTTCAGTGAACAGCAGCCAGGCACATTTTAGCTAGTTTTACTTGTAAGTGGGGTTGGAAACACTTTTCAGGCTCAGTACTGCGCTCAAAAGATGCAGCCCTGAGGTCTCTCTTGATAGGAGATAGTTAAGTAGAAATTCACTGCTCTGCTGACCCGGCAGAAGCAAATGTATACCAAAAATGTACCCAGAATGAGCTTTTCAGTGAACAGCAGCCAGGCACATTTTAGCTAGTTTTACTTGTAACTGGGGTTGTAAACGGTTTTCAGGCTCAGTACTGCGCTCAAAAGATGCAGCCCTGAGGTCTCTCCTGATAGGAGGTAGTTATGTAGAAATTCACTGCTCAGCTGACCCGGCAGAAGCAAATGTATACCAAAAATGTACCCAGAATGAGCTTTTCAGTGAACAGCAGCCAGGCACATTTTAGCTAGTTTTACTTGTAAGTTGGGTTGTAAACGCTTTTCAGGCTCAGTACTGCGCTCAAAAGATGCAGCCCTGAGGTCTCTCCTGATAGGAGATAGTTAAGTAGAAATTCACTGCTCAGCTGACCCGGCAGATGCAAATGTATACCAAAAATGTACCCAGAATGAGCTTTTCAGTGAACAGCAGCCAGGCACATTTTAGCTAGTTTTACTTGTAAGTGGGGTTGTAAACGCTTTTCAGCCTCAGTACTGCGCTCAAAAGATGCAGCCCTGAGGTCTCTCCTGATAGGAGGTAGTTAAGTAGAAATTCACTGCTCAGCTGACCCGGCAGAAGCAAATGTATACCAAAAATGTACCAGAATGAGCTTTTCAGTGAACAGCAGCCAGGCACATTTTAGCTACTTTTACTTGTAAGTGGGGTTGTACACGGTTTTCAGGCTCAGTACTGCGCTCAAAAGATGCAGCCCTGAGGTCTCTCCTGATAGGAGGTAGTTAAGTAGAAATTCACTGCTCAGCTGACCCGGCAGAAGCAAATGTATACCAAAAATGTACCCAGAATGAGCTTTTCAGTGAACAGCAGCCAGGCACATTTTAGCTAGTTTTACTTGTAACTGGGGTTGTAAACGGTTTTCAGGCTCAGTACTGCGCTCAAAAGATGCAGCCCTGAGGTCTCTCCTGATAGGAGGTAGTTAAGTAGAAATGCACTGCTCAGCTGACCCGGCAGAAGCAAATGTATACCAAAAATGTACCCAGAATGAGCTTTTCAGTGAACAGCAGCCAGGCACATTTTAGCTAGTTTTACTTGTAAGTGGGGTTGGAAACACTTTTCAGGCTCAGTACTGCGCTCAAAAGATGCAGCCCTGAGGTCTCTCTTGATAGGAGATAGTTAAGTAGAAATTCACTGCTCTGCTGACCCGGCAGAAGCAAATGTATACCAAAAATGTACCCAGAATGAGCTTTTCAGTGAACAGCAGCCAGGCACATTTTAGCTAGTTTTACTTGTAACTGGGGTTGTAAACGGTTTTCAGGCTCAGTACTGCGCTCAAAAGATGCAGCCCTGAGGTCTCTCCTGATAGGAGGTAGTTATGTAGAAATTCACTGCTCAGCTGACCCGGCAGAAGCAAATGTATACCAAAAATGTACCCAGAATGAGCTTTTCAGTGAACAGCAGCCAGGCACATTTTAGCTAGTTTTACTTGTAAGTTGGGTTGTAAACGCTTTTCAGGCTCAGTACTGCGCTCAAAAGATGCAGCCCTGAGGTCTCTCCTGATAGGAGATAGTTAAGTAGAAATTCACTGCTCAGCTGACCCGGCAGATGCAAATGTATACCAAAAATGTACCCAGAATGAGCTTTTCAGTGAACAGCAGCCAGGCACATTTTAGCTAGTTTTACTTGTAAGTGGGGTTGTAAACGCTTTTCAGCCTCAGTACTGCGCTCAAAAGATGCAGCCCTGAGGTCTCTCCTGATAGGAGGTAGTTAAGTAGAAATTCACTGCTCAGCTGACCCGGCAGAAGCAAATGTATACCAAAAATGTACCAGAATGAGCTTTTCAGTGAACAGCAGCCAGGCACATTTTAGCTACTTTTACTTGTAAGTGGGGTTGTACACGGTTTTCAGGCTCAGTACTGCGCTCAAAAGATGCAGCCCTGAGGTCTCTCCTGATAGGAGGTAGTTAAGTAGAAATTCACTGCTCAGCTGACCCGGCAGAAGCAAATGTATACCAAAAATGTACCCAGAATGAGCTTTTCAGTGAACAGCAGCCAGGCACATTTTAGCTAGTTTTACTTGTAACTGGGGTTGTAAACGGTTTTCCGGCTCAGTACTGCGCTCAAAAGATGCAGCCCTGAGGTCACTCCTGATAGGAGGTAGTTAAGTAGAAATTCACTGCTCAGCTGACCCGGCAGAAGCAAATGTATACCAAAAATGTACCCAGAATGAGCTTTTCAGTGAACAGCAGCCAGGCACATTTTAGCTAGTTTTACTTGTAAGTGGGGGTGTAAACGCTTTTCAGCCTCAGTACTGCGCTCAAAAGATGCAGCCCTGAGGTCTCTCCTGATAGGAGGTAGTTAAGTAGAAATTCACTGCTCAGCTGACCCGGCAGAAGCAAATGTATACCAAAAATGTACCAGAATGAGCTTTTCAGTGAACAGCAGCCAGGCACATTTTAGCTACTTTTACTTGTAAGTGGGGTTGTACACGGTTTTCAGGCTCAGTACTGCGCTCAAAAGATGCAGCCCTGAGGTCTCTCCTGATAGGAGGTAGTTAAGTAGAAATTCACTGCTCAGCTGACCCGGCAGAAGCAAATGTATACCAAAAATGTACCCAGAATGAGCTTTTCAGTGAACAGCAGCCAGGCACATTTTAGCTAGTTTTACTTGTAACTGGGGTTGTAAACGGTTTTCAGGCTCAGTACTGCGCTCAAAAGATGCAGCCCTGAGGTCACTCCTGATAGGAGGTAGTTAAGTAGAAATTCACTGCTCAGCTGACCCGGCAGAAGCAAATGTATACCAAAAATGTACCCAGAATGAGCTTTTCAGTGAACAGCAGCCAGGCACATTTTAGCTAGTTTTACTTGTAACTGGGGTTGTAAACGGTTTTCAGGCAGTACTGCGCTCAAAAGATGCAGCCCTGAGGTCTCTCCTGATAGGAGGTAGTTAAGTAGAAATTCACTGCTCAGCTGACCCGGCAGAAGCAAATGTATACCAAAAATGTACCCAGAATAAGCTTTTCAGTGAACAGCAGCCAGGCACATTTTAGCTAGTTTTACTTGTAAGTGGGGTTGTAAACGCTTTTCAGGCTCAGTACTGCGCACAAAAGATGCAGCCCTGAGGTCTCTCCTGATAGGAGATAGTTAAGTAGAAATTCACTGCTCAGCTGACCCGGCAGAAGCAAATGTATCAAAAATGTACCCAGAATGAGCTTTTCAGTGAACAGCAGCCAGGCACATTTTAGCTAGTTTTACTTGTAAGTGGGGTTGTAAACGCTTTTCAGGCTCAGTACTGCGCTCAAAAGATGCAGCCCTGAGGTCTCTCCTGATAGGAGGTAGTTAAGTAGAAATTCACTGCTCAGCTGACCCGGCAGAAGCAAATGTATACCAAAAATGTACCCAGAATGAGCTTTTCAGTGAACAGCAGCCAGGCACATTTTAGCTAGTTTTACTTGTAAGTGGGGTTGTAAACGCTTTTCAGGCTCAGTACTGCGCTCAAAAGATGCAGCCCTGAGGTCTCTCCTGATAGGAGATAGTTAAGTAGAAATTCACTGCTCAGCTGACCCGGCAGAAGCAAATGTATACCAAAAATGTACCCAGAATGAGCTTTTCAGTGAACAGCAGCCAGGCACATTTTAGCTAGTTTTACTTGTAAGTGGGGTTGTAAACGCTTTTCAGGCTCAGTACTGCGCTCAAAAGATGCAGCCCTGAGGTCTCTCCTGATAGGAGATAGTTAAGTAGAAATTCACTGCTCAGCTGACCCGGCAGAAGCAAATGTATACCAAAAATGTACCCAGAATGAGCTTTTCAGTGAACAGCAGCCAGGCACATTTTAGCTAGTTTTACTTGTAAGTGGGGTTGTAAACACTTTTCAGGCTCAGTACTGCGCTCAAAAGATGCAGCCCTGAGGTCTCTCCTGATAGGAGATAGTTAAGTAGAAATTCACTGCTCAGCTGACCCGGCAGAAGCAAATGTATACCAAAAATGTACCCAGAATAAGCTTTTCAGTGAACAGCAGCCAGGCACATTTTAGCTAGTTTTACTTGTAACTGGGGTTGTAAACGCTTTTTAGGCTCAGTACTGCGCTCAAAAGATGCAGCCCTGAGGTCTCTCCTGATAGGAGGTAGTTAAGTAGAAATTCACTGCTCAGCTGACCCGGCAGAAGCAAATGTATACCAAAAATGTACCCAGAATAAGCTTTTCAGTGAACAGCAGCCAGGCACATTTTAGCTAGTTTTACTTGTAAGTGGGGTTGTAAACGCTTTTCAGGCTCAGTACTGCGCACAAAAGATGCAGCCCTGAGGTCTCTCCTGATAGGAGATAGTTAAGTAGAAATTGACTGCTCAGCTGACCCGGCAGAAGCAAATGTATCAAAAATGTACCCAGAATGAGCTTTTCAGTGAACAGCAGCCAGGCACATTTTAGCTAGTTTTACTTGTAAGTGGGGTTGTAAACGCTTTTCAGGCTCAGTACTGCGCTCAAAAGATGCAGCCCTGAGGTCTCTCCTGATAGGAGGTAGTTAAGTAGAAATTCACTGCTCAGCTGACCCGGCAGAAGCAAATGTATACCAAAAATGTAACCAGAATGAGCTTTTCAGTGAACAGCAGCCAGGCACATTTTAGCTAGTTTTACTTGTAAGTGGGGTTGTAAACGCTTTTCAGGCTCAGTACTGCGCTCAAAAGATGCAGCCCTGAGGTCTCTCCTGATAGGAGGTAGTTAAGTAGAAATTCACTGCTCAGCTGACCCGGCAGAAGCAAATGTATACCAAAAATGTACCCAGAATGAGCTTTTCAGTGAACAGCAGCCAGGCACATTTTAGCTAGTTTTACTTGTAAGTGGGGTTGGAAACGCTTTTCAGGCTCAGTACTGCGCTCAAAAGATGCAGCCCTGAGGTCTCTCCTGATAGGAGGTAGTTAAGTAGAAATTCACTGCTCAGCTGACCCGGCAGAAGCAAATGTATACCAAAAATGTACCCAGAATGAGCTTTTCAGTGAACAGCAGCCAGGCACATTTTAGCTAGTTTTACTTGTAACTGGGGTTGTAAACGGTTTTCAGGCTCAGTACTGCGCTCAAAAGATGCAGCCCTGAGGTCTCTCCTGATAGGAGGTAGTTAAGTAGAAATTCACTGCTCAGCTGACCCGGCAGAAGCAAATGTATACCAAAAATGTACCCAGAATAAGCTTTTCAGTGAACAGCAGCCAGGCACATTTTAGCTAGTTTTACTTGTAAGTGGGGTTGGAAACGCTTTTCAGGCTCAGTACTGCGCACAAAAGATGCAGACCTGAGGTCTCTCCTGATAGGAGATAGTTAAGTAGAAATTCACTGCTCAGCTGACCCGGCAGAAGCAAATGTATACCAAAAATGTACCCAGAATGAGCTTTTCAGTGAACAGCAGCCAGGCACATTTTAGCTAGTTTTACTTGTAAGTGGGGTTGTAAACGCTTTTCAGGCTCAGTACTGCGCTCAAAAGATGCAGCCCTGAGGTCTCTCCTGATAGGAGGTAGTTAAGTAGAAATTCACTGCTCAGCTGACCCGGCAGAAGCAAATGTATACCAAAAATGTACCCAGAATCAGCTTTTCAGTGAACAGCAGCCAGGCACATTTTAGCTAGTTTTACTTGTAAGTGGGGTTGTAAACGCTTTTCAGGCTCAGTACTGCGCTCAAAAGATGCAGCCCTGAGGTCTCTCCTGATAGGAGGTAGTTAAGTAGAAATTCACTGCTCAGCTGACCCGGCAGAAGCAAATGTATACCAAAAATGTACCAGAATGAGCTTTTCAGTGAACAGCAGCCAGGCACATTTTAGCTACTTTTACTTGTAAGTGGGGTTGTAAACGGTTTTCAGGCTCAGTACTGCGCTCAAAAGATGCAGCCCTGAGGTCTCTCCTGATAGGAGGTAGTTAAGTAGAAATTCACTGCTCAGCTGACCCGGCAGAAGCAAATGTATAAGAAAAAAGGAAACCCAGAATGAGCTTTTCAGTGAACAGCAGCCAGGCACATTTTAGCTAGTTTTACTTGTAACTGGGGTTGTAAACGGTTTTCAGGCTCAGTACTGCGCTCAAAAGATGCAGCCCTGAGGTCACTCCTGATAGGAGGTAGTTAAGTAGAAATTCACTGCTCAGCTGACCCGGCAGAAGCAAATGTATACCAAAAATGTACCCAGAATGAGCTTTTCAGTGAACAGCAGCCAGGCACATTTTAGCTAGTTTTACTTCTAACTGGGGTTGTAAACGGTTTTCAGGCAGTACTGCGCTCAAAAGATGCAGCCCTGAGGTCTCTCCTGATAGGAGGTAGTTAAGTAGAAATTCACTGCTCAGCTGACCCGGCAGACGCAAATGTATACCAAAAATGTACCCAGAATAAGCTTTTCAGTGAACAGCAGCCAGGCACATTTTAGCTAGTTTTACTTGTAAGTGGGGTTGTAAACGCTTTTCAGGCTTGGTACTGCGCACAAAAGATGCAGCCCTGAGGTCTCTCCTGATAGGAGATAGTTAAGTAGAAATTCACTGCTCAGCTGACCTGGCAGAAGCAAATGTATCAAAAATGTACCCAGAATGAGCTTTTCAGTGAACAGCAGCCAGGCACATTTTAGCTAGTTTTACTTGTAAGTGGGGTTGTAAACGCTTTTCAGGCTCAGTACTGCGCTCAAAAGATGCAGCCCTGAGGTCTCTCCTGATAGGAGATAGTTAAGTAGAAATTCACTGCTCAGCTGACCCGGCAGAAGCAAATGTATACCAAAAATGTACCCAGAATGAGCTTTTCAGTGAACAGCAGCCAGGCACATTTTAGCTAGTTTTACTTGTAAGTGGGGTTGTAAACACTTTTCAGGCTCAGTACTGCGCTCAAAAGATGCAGCCCTGAGGTCTCTCCTGATAGGAGATAGTTAAGTAGAAATTCACTGCTCAGCTGACCCGGCAGAAGCAAATGTATACCAAAAATGTACCCAGAATAAGCTTTTCAGTGAACAGCAGCCAGGCACATTTTAGCTAGTTTTACTTGTAACTGGGGTTGTAAACGCTTTTTAGGCTCAGTACTGCGCTCAAAAGATGCAGCCCTGAGGTCTCTCCTGATAGGAGGTAGTTAAGTAGAAATTCACTGCTCAGCTGACCCGGCAGAAGCAAATGTATACCAAAAATGTACCCAGAATAAGCTTTTCAGTGAACAGCAGCCAGGCACATTTTAGCTAGTTTTACTTGTAAGTGGGGTTGTAAACGCTTTTCAGGCTCAGTACTGCGCACAAAAGATGCAGCCCTGAGGTCTCTCCTGATAGGAGATAGTTAAGTAGAAATTGACTGCTCAGCTGACCCGGCAGAAGCAAATGTATCAAAAATGTACCCAGAATGAGCTTTTCAGTGAACAGCAGCCAGGCACATTTTAGCTAGTTTTACTTGTAAGTGGGGTTGTAAACGCTTTTCAGGCTCAGTACTGCGCTCAAAAGATGCAGCCCTGAGGTCTCTCCTGATAGGAGGTAGTTAAGTAGAAATTCACTGCTCAGCTGACCCGGCAGAAGCAAATGTATACCAAAAATGTAACCAGAAAGAGCTTTTCAGTGAACAGCAGCCAGGCACATTTTAGCTAGTTTTACTTGTAAGTGGGGTTGTAAACGCTTTTCAGGCTCAGTACTGCGCTCAAAAGATGCAGCCCTGAGGTCTCTCCTGATAGGAGGTAGTTAAGTAGAAATTCACTGCTCAGCTGACCCGGCAGAAGCAAATGTATACCAAAAATGTACCCAGAATGAGCTTTTCAGTGAACAGCAGCCAGGCACATTTTAGCTAGTTTTACTTGTAAGTGGGGTTGGAAACGCTTTTCAGGCTCAGTACTGCGCTCAAAAGATGCAGCCCTGAGGTCTCTCCTGATAGGAGGTAGTTAAGTAGAAATTCACTGCTCAGCTGACCCGGCAGAAGCAAATGTATACCAAAAATGTACCCAGAATGAGCTTTTCAGTGAACAGCAGCCAGGCACATTTTAGCTAGTTTTACTTGTAACTGGGGTTGTAAACGGTTTTCAGGCTCAGTACTGCGCTCAAAAGATGCAGCCCTGAGGTCTCTCCTGATAGGAGGTAGTTAAGTAGAAATTCACTGCTCAGCTGACCCGGCAGAAGCAAATGTATACCAAAAATGTACCCAGAATAAGCTTTTCAGTGAACAGCAGCCAGGCACATTTTAGCTAGTTTTACTTGTAAGTGGGGTTGGAAACGCTTTTCAGGCTCAGTACTGCGCACAAAAGATGCAGACCTGAGGTCTCTCCTGATAGGAGATAGTTAAGTAGAAATTCACTGCTCAGCTGACCCGGCAGAAGCAAATGTATACCAAAAATGTACCCAGAATGAGCTTTTCAGTGAACAGCAGCCAGGCACATTTTAGCTAGTTTTACTTGTAAGTGGGGTTGTAAACGCTTTTCAGGCTCAGTACTGCGCTCAAAAGATGCAGCCCTGAGGTCTCTCCTGATAGGAGGTAGTTAAGTAGAAATTCACTGCTCAGCTGACCCGGCAGAAGCAAATGTATACCAAAAATGTACCCAGAAATAGCTTTTCAGTGAACAGCAGCCAGGCACATTTTAGCTAGTTTTACTTGTAAGTGGGGTTGTAAACGCTTTTCAGGCTCAGTACTGCGCTCAAAAGATGCAGCCCTGAGGTCTCTCCTGATAGGAGGTAGTTAAGTAGAAATTCACTGCTCAGCTGACCCGGCAGAAGCAAATGTATACCAAAAATGTACCAGAATGAGCTTTTCAGTGAACAGCAGCCAGGCACATTTTAGCTACTTTTACTTGTAAGTGGGGTTGTAAACGGTTTTCAGGCTCAGTACTGCGCTCAAAAGATGCAGCCCTGAGGTCTCTCCTGATAGGAGGTAGTTAAGTAGAAATTCACTGCTCAGCTGACCCGGCAGAAGCAAATGTATAAGAAAAAAGGAAACCCAGAATGAGCTTTTCAGTGAACAGCAGCCAGGCACATTTTAGCTAGTTTTACTTGTAACTGGGGTTGTAAACGGTTTTCAGGCTCAGTACTGCGCTCAAAAGATGCAGCCCTGAGGTCACTCCTGATAGGAGGTAGTTAAGTAGAAATTCACTGCTCAGCTGACCCGGCAGAAGCAAATGTATACCAAAAATGTACCCAGAATGAGCTTTTCAGTGAACAGCAGCCAGGCACATTTTAGCTAGTTTTACTTCTAACTGGGGTTGTAAACGGTTTTCAGGCAGTACTGCGCTCAAAAGATGCAGCCCTGAGGTCTCTCCTGATAGGAGGTAGTTAAGTAGAAATTCACTGCTCAGCTGACCCGGCAGACGCAAATGTATACCAAAAATGTACCCAGAATAAGCTTTTCAGTGAACAGCAGCCAGGCACATTTTAGCTAGTTTTACTTGTAAGTGGGGTTGTAAACGCTTTTCAGGCTTGGTACTGCGCACAAAAGATGCAGCCCTGAGGTCTCTCCTGATAGGAGATAGTTAAGTAGAAATTCACTGCTCAGCTGACCTGGCAGAAGCAAATGTATCAAAAATGTACCCAGAATGAGCTTTTCAGTGAACAGCAGCCAGGCACATTTTAGCTAGTTTTACTTGTAAGTGGGGTTGTAAACGCTTTTCAGGCTCAGTACTGCGCTCAAAAGATGCAGCCCTGAGGTCTCTCCTGATAGGAGATAGTTAAGTAGAAATTCACTGCTCAGCTGACCCGGCAGAAGCAAATGTATACCAAAAATGTACCCAGAATGAGCTTTTCAGTGAACAGCAGCCAGGCACATTTTAGCTAGTTTTACTTGTAAGTGGGGTTGTAAACGCTTTTCAGGCTCAGTACTGCGCTCAAAAGATGCAGCCCTGAGGTCTCTCCTGATAGGAGATAGTTAAGTAGAAATTCACTGCTCAGCTGACCCGGCAGAAGCAAATGTATACCAAAAATGTACCCAGAATAAGCTTTTCAGTGAACAGCAGCCAGGCACATTTTAGCTAGTTTTACTTGTAACTGGGGTTGTAAACGCTTTTTAGGCTCAGTACTGCGCTCAAAAGATGCAGCCCTGAGGTCTCTCCTGATAGGAGGTAGTTAAGTAGAAATTCACTGCTCAGCTGACCCGGCAGAAGCAAATGTATACCAAAAATGGACCCAGAATAAGCTTTTCAGTGAACAGGAGCCAGGCACATTTTAGCTAGTTTTACTTGTAAGTGGGGTTGTAAACGCTTTTCAGGCTCAGTACTGCGCACAAAAGATGCAGCCCTGAGGTCTCTCCTGATAGGAGATAGTTAAGTAGAAATTGACTGCTCAGCTGACCCGGCAGAAGCAAATGTATCAAAAATGTACCCAGAATGAGCTTTTCAGTGAACAGCAGCCAGGCACATTTTAGCTAGTTTTACTTGTAAGTGGGGTTGTAAACGCTTTTCAGGCTCAGTACTGCGCTCAAAAGATGCAGCCCTGAGGTCTCTCCTGATAGGAGGTAGTTAAGTAGAAATTCACTGCTCAGCTGACCCGGCAGAAGCAAATGTATACCAAAAATGTAACCAGAATGAGCTTTTCAGTGAACAGCAGCCAGGCACATTTTAGCTAGTTTTACTTGTAAGTGGGGTTGTAAACGCTTTTCAGGCTCAGTACTGCGCTCAAAAGATGCAGCCCTGAGGTCTCTCCTGATAGGAGGTAGTTAAGTAGAAATTCACTGCTCAGCTGACCCGGCAGAAGCAAATGTATACCAAAAATGTACCCAGAATGAGCTTTTCAGTGAACAGCAGCCAGGCACATTTTAGCTAGTTTTACTTGTAAGTGGGGTTGGAAACGCTTTTCAGGCTCAGTACTGCGCTCAAAAGATGCAGCCCTGAGGTCTCTCCTGATAGGAGGTAGTTAAGTAGAAATTCACTGCTCAGCTGACCCGGCAGAAGCAAATGTATACCAAAAATGTACCCAGAATGAGCTTTTCAGTGAACAGCAGCCAGGCACATTTTAGCTAGTTTTACTTGTAACTGGGGTTGTAAACGGTTTTCAGGCTCAGTACTGCGCTCAAAAGATGCAGCCCTGAGGTCTCTCCTGATAGGAGGTAGTTAAGTAGAAATTCACTGCTCAGCTGACCCGGCAGAAGCAAATGTATACCAAAAATGTACCCAGAATAAGCTTTTCAGTGAACAGCAGCCAGGCACATTTTAGCTAGTTTTACTTGTAAGTGGGGTTGGAAACGCTTTTCAGGCTCAGTACTGCGCACAAAAGATGCAGACCTGAGGTCTCTCCTGATAGGAGATAGTTAAGTAGAAATTCACTGCTCAGCTGACCCGGCAGAAGCAAATGTATACCAAAAATGTACCCAGAATGAGCTTTTCAGTGACAGCAGCCAGGCACATTTTAGCTAGTTTTACTTGTAAGTGGGGTTGTAAACGCTTTTCAGGCTCAGTACTGCGCTCAAAAGATGCAGCCCTGAGGTCTCTCCTGATAGGAGGTAGTTAAGTAGAAATTCACTGCTCAGCTGACCCGGCAGAAGCAAATGTATACCAAAAATGTACCCAGAATGAGCTTTTCAGTGAACAGCAGCCAGGCACATTTTAGCTAGTTTTACTTGTAAGTGGGGTTGTAAACGCTTTTCAGGCTCAGTACTGCGCTCAAAAGATGCAGCCCTGAGGTCTCTCCTGATAGGAGATAGTTAAGTAGAAATTCACTGCTCAGTGACCCGGCAGAAGCAAATGTATACCAAAAATGTACCCAGAATGAGCTTTTCAGTGAACAGCAGCCAGGCACATTTTAGCTAGTTTTACTTGTAAGTAGGGTTGTAAACGCTTTTCAGGCTCAGTACTGCGCTCAAAAGATGCAGCCCTGAGGTCTCTCCTGATAGGGGGTAGTTAAGTAGAAATTCACTGTTCAGCTGACCCGGCAGAAGCAAATATATACCAAAAATGTACCCAGAATGAGCTTTTCAGTGAACAGCAGCCAGGCACATTTTAGCTAGTTTTACTTGTAAGTGGGGTTGGAAACGCTTTTCAGGCTCAGTACTGCGCTCAAAAGATGCAGCCCTGAGGTCTCTCCTGATAGGAGATAGTTAAGCAGAAATTCACTGCTCAGCTGACCCGGCAGAAGCAAATGTATACCAAAAATGTACCCAGAATGAGCTTTTCAGTGAACAGCAGCCAGGCACATTTTAGCTAGTTTTACTTGTAAGTGGGGTTGGAAACGCTTTTCAGGCTCAGTACTGCGCTCAAAAGATGCAGCCCTGAGGTCTCTCCTGATAGGAGATAGTTAAGCAGAAATTCACTGCTCAGCTGACCCGGCAGAAGCAAATGTATACCAAAAATGTACCCAGAATGAGCTTTTCAGTGAACAGCAGCCAGGCACATTTTAGCTAGTTTTACTTGTAACTGGGGTTGTAAACGGTTTTCAGGCTCAGTACTGCGCTCAAAAGATGCAGCCCTGAGGTCTCTCCTGATAGGAGGTAGTTAAGTAGAAATTCACTGCTCAGCTGACCCGGCAGAAGCAAATGTATACCAAAAATGTACCCAGAATAAGCTTTTCAGTGAACAGCAGCCAGGCACATTTTAGCTAGTTTTACTTTGTAAGTGGGGTTGGAAACGCTTTTCAGGCTCAGTACTGCGCACAAAAGATGCAGACCTGAGGTCTCTCCTGATAGGAGATAGTTAAGTAGAAATTCACTGCTCAGCTGACCCGGCAGAAGCAAATGTATACCAAAAATGTACCCAGAATGAGCTTTTCAGTGAACAGCAGCCAGGCACATTTTAGCTAGTTTTACTTGTAAGTGGGGTTGTAAACGCTTTTCAGGCTCAGTACTGCGCTCAAAAGATGCAGCCCTGAGGTCTCTCCTGATAGGAGGTAGTTAAGTAGAAATTCACTGCTCAGCTGACCCGGCAGAAGCAAATGTATACCAAAAATGTACCCAGAATGAGCTTTTCAGTGAACAGCAGCCAGGCACATTTTAGCTAGTTTTACTTGTAAGTGGGGTTGTAAACGCTTTTCAGGCTCAGTACTGCGCTCAAAAGATGCAGCCCTGAGGTCTCTCCTGATAGGAGATAGTTAAGTAGAAATTCACTGCTCAGCTGACCCGGCAGAAGCAAATGTATACCAAAAATGTACCCAGAATGAGCTTTTCAGTGAACAGCAGCCAGGCACATTTTAGCTAGTTTTACTTGTAAGTGGGGTTGTAAACGCTTTTCAGGCTCAGTACTGCGCTCAAAAGATGCAGCCCTGAGGTCTCTCCTGATAGGAGGTAGTTAAGTAGAAATTCACTGCTCAGCTGACCCGGCAGAAGCAAATGTATACCAAAAATGTACCCAGAATGAGCTTTTCAGTGAACAGCAGCCAGGCACATTTTAGCTAGTTTTACTTGTAAGTGGGGTTGTAAACGCTTTTCAGGCTCAGTACTGCGCTCAAAAGATGCAGCCCTGAGGTCTCTCCTGATAGGAGATAGTTAAGTAGAAATTCACTGCTCAGCTGACCCGGCAGAAGCAAATGTATACCAAAAATGTACCCAGAATGAGCTTTTCAGTGAACAGCAGCCAGGCACATTTTAGCTAGTTTTACTTGTAAGTGGGGTTGTAAACGCTTTTCAGGCTCAGTACTGCGCTCAAAAGATGCAGCCCTGAGGTCTCTCCTGATAGGGGGTAGTTAAGTAGAAATTCACTGTTCAGCTGACCCGGCAGAAGCAAATATATACCAAAAATGTACCCAGAATGAGCTTTTCAGTGAATAGCAGCCAGGCACATTTTAGCTAGTTTTACTTGTAAGTGGGGTTGGAAACGCTTTTCAGGCTCAGTACTGCGCTCAAAAGATGCAGCCCTGAGGTCTCTCCTGATAGGAGGTAGTTAAGTAGAAATTCACTGCTCAGCTGACCCGGCAGAAGCAAATGTATACCAAAAATGTAACCAGAATGAGCTTTTCAGTGAACAGCAGCCAGGCACATTTTAGCTAGTTTTACTTGTAAGTGGGGTTGTAAACGCTTTTCAGGCTCAGTACTGCGCTCAAAAGATGCAGCCCTGAGGTCTCTCCTGATAGGAGGTAGTTAAGTAGAAATTCATTGCTCAGCTGACCCGGCAGAAGCAAATGTATACCAAAAATGTACCCAGAATGAGCTTTTCAGTGAACAGCAGCCAGGCACATTTTAGCTAGTTTTACTTGTAAGTGGGGTTGTAAACGCTTTTCAGGCTCAGTACTGCGCTCAAAAGATGCAGCCCTGAGGTCTCTCCTGATAGGAGGTAGTTAAGTAGAAATTCACTGCTCAGCTGACCCGGCAGAAGCAAATGTATACCAAAAATGTACCCAGAATGAGCTTTTCAGTGAACAGCAGCCAGTCACATTTTAGCTAGTTTTACTTGTAAGTGGGGTTGTAAACGCTTTTCAGGCTCAGTACTGCCCTCAAAAGATGCAGCCCTGAGGTCTCTCCTGATAGGAGATAGTTAAGTAGAAATTCACTGCTCAGCTGACCCGGCAGAAGCAAATGTATACCAAAAATGTACCCAGAATGAGCTTTTCAGTGAACAGCAGCCAGGCACATTTTAGCTAGTTTTTCTTTTAAGTGGGGTTGGAAACGCTTTTCAGGCTCAGTACTGCGCTCAAAAGATGCAGCCCTGAGGTCTCTCCTGATAGGAGGTAGTTAAGTAGAAATTCACTGCTCAGCTGACCCGGCAG
This sequence comes from Lissotriton vulgaris, assembly GCF_964263255.1. Lineage (NCBI taxonomy): Eukaryota > Metazoa > Chordata > Amphibia > Caudata > Salamandridae > Lissotriton > Lissotriton vulgaris. The sequence continues at coordinate 622,858 of NW_028246658.1, forward strand.
AAGCAAATGTATACCAAAAATGTACCCAGAATGAGCTTTTCAGTGAACAGCAGCCAGTCACATTTTAGCTAGTTTTACTTGTAAGTGGGGTTGTAAACGCTTTTCAGGCTCAGTACTGCCCTCAAAAGATGCAGCCCTGAGGTCTCTCCTGATAGGAGATAGTTAAGTAGAAATTCACTGCTCAGCTGACCCGGCAGAAGCAAATGTATACCAAAAATGTACCCAGAATGAGCTTTTCAGTGAACAGCAGCCAGGCACATTTTAGCTAGTTTTTCTTTTAAGTGGGGTTGGAAACGCTTTTCAGGCTCAGTACTGCGCTCAAAAGATGCAGCCCTGAGGTCTCTCCTGATAGGAGGTAGTTAAGTAGAAATTCACTGCTCAGCTGACCCAGCAGAAGCAAATGTATACCAAAAATGTACCCAGAATGAGCTTTTCAGTGAACAGCAGCCAGGCACATTTTAGCTAGTTTTACTTGTAAGTGGGGTTGGAAACGCTTTTCAGGCTCAGTACTGCGCTCAAAAGATGCAGCCCTGAGGTCTCTCCTGATAGGAGGTAGTTAAGTAGAAATTCACTGCTCAGCTGACCCGGCAGAAGCAAATGTATACCAAAAATGTACCCAGAATGAGCTTTTCAGTGAACAGCAGCCAGGCACATTTTAGCTAGTTTTACTTGTAAGTGGGGTTGGAAACGCTTTTCAGGCTCAGTACTGCGATCAAAAGATGCAGCCCTGAGGTCTCTCCTGATAGGAGGTAGTTAAGTAGAAATTCACTGCTCAGCTGACCCGGCAGAAGCAAATGTATACCAAAAATGTACCCAGAATGAGCTTTTCAGTGAACAGCAGCCAGGCACATTTTAGCTAGTTTTACTTGTAAGTGGGGTTGGAAACGCTTTTCAGGCTCAGTACTGCGCTCAAAAGATGCAGCCCTGAGGTCTCTCCTGATAGGAGATAGTTAAGCAGAAATTCACTGCTCAGCTGACCCGGCAGAAGCAAATGTATACCAAAAATGTACCCAGAATGAGCTTTTCAGTGAACAGCAGCCAGGCACATTTTAGCTAGTTTTACTTGTAAGTGGGGTTGGAAACGCTTTTCAGGCTCAGTACTGCGCTCAAAAGATGCAGCCCTGAGGTCTCTCCTGATAGGAGATAGTTAAGTAGAAATTCACTGCTCAGCTGACCCGGCAGAAGCAAATGTATACCAAAAATGTACCCAGAATGAGCTTTTCAGTGAACAGCAGCCAGGCACATATTAGCTAGTTTTACTTGTAACTGGGGTTGTAAACAGTTTTCAGGCTCAGTACTGCGCTCAAAAGATGCAGCCCTGAGGTCTCTCCTGATAGGAGGTAGTAAGTAGAAATTCCCTGCTCAGCTGACCCGGCAGAAGCAAATGTATACCAAAAATGTACCCAGAATGAGCTTTTCAGTGAACAGCAGCCAGGCACATTTTAGCTAGTTTTACTTGTAAGTGGGGTTGTAAACGCTTTTCAGGCTCAGTACTACGCTCAAAAGATGCAGCCCTGAGGTCTCTCCTGATAGGAGATAGTTAAGTAGAAATTCACTGCTCTGCTGACTTGGCAGAAGCAAATGTATACCAAAAATGTACCCAGAATGAGCTTTTCAGTGAACAGCAGCCAGGCACATTTTAGCTAGTTTTACTTGTAACTGGGGTTGTAAACGGTTTTCAGGCTCAGTACTGCGCTCAAAAGATGCAGCCCTGAGGTCTCTCCTGATAGGAGGTAGTTATGTAGAAATTCACTGCTCAGCTGACCCGGCAGAAGCAAATGTATACCAAAAATGTACCCAGAATGAGCTTTTCAGTGAACAGCAGCCAGGCACATTTTAGCTAGTTTTACTTGTAAATTGGGTTGTAAACGCTTTTCAGGCTCAGTACTGCGCTCAAAAGATGCAGCCCTGAGGTCTCTCCTGATAGGAGATAGTTAAGTAGAAATTCACTGCTCAGCTGACCCGGCAGATGCAAATGTATACCAAAAATGTACCCAGAATGAGCTTTTCAGTGAACAGCAGCCAGGCACATTTTAGCTAGTTTTACTTGTAAGTGGGGTTGTAAACGCTTTTCAGCCTCAGTACTGCGCTCAAAAGATGCAGCCCTGAGGTCTCTCCTGATAGGAGGTAGTTAAGTAGAAATTCACTGCTCAGCTGACCCGGCAGAAGCAAATGTATACCAAAAATGTACCAGAATGAGCTTTTCAGTGAACAGCAGCCAGGCACATTTTAGCTACTTTTACTTGTAAGTGGGGTTGTAAACGGTTTTCAGGCTCAGTACTGCGCTCAAAAGATGCAGCCCTGAGGTCTCTCCTGATAGGAGGTAGTTAAGTAGAAATTCACTGCTCAGCTGACCCGGCAGAAGCAAATGTATACCAAAAATGTACCCAGAATGAGCTTTTCAGTGAACAGCAGCCAGGCACATTTTAGCTAGTTTTACTTGTAACTGGGGTTGTAAACGGTTTTCAGGCAGTACTGCGCTCAAAAGATGCAGCCCTGAGGTCTCTCCTGATAGGAGGTAGTTAAGTAGAAATTCACTGCTCAGCTGACCCGGCAGAAGCAAATGTATACCAAAAATGTACCCAGAATAAGCTTTTCAGTGAACAGCAGCCAGGCACATTTTAGCTAGTTTTACTTGTAAGTGGGGTTGTAAACACTTTTCAGGCTCAGTACTGCGCACAAAAGATGCAGCCCTGAGGTCTCTCCTGATAGGAGATAGTTAAGTAGAAATTCACTGCTCAGCTGACCCGGCAGAAGCAAATGTATCAAAAATGTACCCAGAATGAGCTTTTCAGTGAACAGCAGCCAGGCACATTTTAGCTAGTTTTACTTGTAAGTGGGGTTGTAAACGCTTTTCAGGCTCAGTACTGCGCTCAAAAGATGCAGCCCTGAGGTCTCTCCTGATAGGAGGTAGTTAAGTAGAAATTCACTGCTCAGCTGACCCGGCAGAAGCAAATGTATACCAAAAATGTACCCAGAATGAGCTTTTCAGTGAACAGCAGCCAGGCACATTTTAGCTAGTTTTACTTGTAAGTGGGGTTGTAAACGCTTTTCAGGCTCAGTACTGCGCTCAAAAGATGCAGCCCTGAGGTCTCTCCTGATAGGAGATAGTTAAGTAGAAATTCACTGCTCAGCTGACCCGGCAGAAGCAAATGTATACCAAAAATGTACCCAGAATGAGCTTTTCAGTGAACAGCAGCCAGGCACATTTTAGCTAGTTTTACTTGTAAGTGGGGTTGTAAACGCTTTTCAGGCTCAGTACTGCGCTCAAAAGATGCAGCCCTGAGGTCTCTCCTGATAGGAGATAGTTAAGTAGAAATTCACTGCTCAGCTGACCCGGCAGAAGCAAATGTATACCAAAAATGTACCCAGAATGAGCTTTTCAGTGAACAGCAGCCAGGCACATTTTAGCTAGTTTTACTTGTAAGTGGGGTTGTAAACGCTTTTCAGGCTCAGTACTGCGCTCAAAAGATGCAGCCCTGAGGTCTCTCCTGATAGGAGATAGTTAAGTAGAAATTCACTGCTCAGCTGACCCGGCAGAAGCAAATGTATACCAAAAATGTACCCAGAATAAGCTTTTCAGTGAACAGCAGCCAGGCACATTTTAGCTAGTTTTACTTGTAACTGGGGTTGTAAACGCTTTTTAGGCTCAGTACTGCGCTCAAAAGATGCAGCCCTGAGGTCTCTCCTGATAGGAGGTAGTTAAGTAGAAATTCACTGCTCAGCTGACCCGGCAGAAGCAAATGTATACCAAAAATGTACCCAGAATAAGCTTTTCAGTGAACAGCAGCCAGGCACATTTTAGCTAGTTTTACTTGTAAGTGGGGTTGTAAACGCTTTTCAGGCTCAGTACTGCGCACAAAAGATGCAGCCCTGAGGTCTCTCCTGATAGGAGATAGTTAAGTAGAAATTGACTGCTCAGCTGACCCGGCAGAAGCAAATGTATCAAAAATGTACCCAGAATGAGCTTTTCAGTGAACAGCAGCCAGGCACATTTTAGCTAGTTTTACTTGTAAGTGGGGTTGTAAACGCTTTTCAGGCTCAGTACTGCGCTCAAAAGATGCAGCCCTGAGGTCTCTCCTGATAGGAGGTAGTTAAGTAGAAATTCACTGCTCAGCTGACCCGGCAAAAGCAAATGTATACCAAAAATGTAACCAGAATGAGCTTTTCAGTGAACAGCAGCCAGGCACATTTTAGCTAGTTTTACTTGTAAGTGGGGTTGTAAACGCTTTTCAGGCTCAGTACTGCGCTCAAAAGATGCAGCCCTGAGGTCTCTCCTGATAGGAGGTAGTTAAGTAGAAATTCACTGCTCAGCTGACCCGGCAGAAGCAAATGTATACCAAAAATGTACCCAGAATGAGCTTTTCAGTGAACAGCAGCCAGGCACATTTTAGCTAGTTTTACTTGTAAGTGGGGTTGGAAACGCTTTTCAGGCTCAGTACTGCGCTCAAAAGATGCAGCCCTGAGGTCTCTCCTGATAGGAGGTAGTTAAGTAGAAATTCACTGCTCAGCTGACCCGGCAGAAGCAAATGTATACCAAAAATGTACCCAGAATGAGCTTTTCAGTGAACAGCAGCCAGGCACATTTTAGCTAGTTTTACTTGTAACTGGGGTTGTAAACGGTTTTCAGGCTCAGTACTGCGCTCAAAAGATGCAGCCCTGAGGTCTCTCCTGATAGGAGGTAGTTAAGTAGAAATTCACTGCTCAGCTGACCCGGCAGAAGCAAATGTATACCAAAAATGTACCCAGAATAAGGTTTTCAGTGAACAGCAGCCAGGCACATTTTAGCTAGTTTTACTTGTAAGTGGGGTTGGAAACGCTTTTCAGGCTCAGTACTGCGCACAAAAGATGCAGACCTGAGGTCTCTCCTGATAGGAGATAGTTAAGTAGAAATTCACTGCTCAGCTGACCCGGCAGAAGCAAATGTATACCAAAAATGTACCCAGAATGAGCTTTTCAGTGAACAGCAGCCAGGCACATTTTAGCTAGTTTTACTTGTAAGTGGGGTTGGAAACGCTTTTCAGGCTCAGTACTGTGCTCAAAAGATGCAGCCCTGAGGTCTCTCCTGATAGGAGATAGTTAAGCAGAAATTCACTGCTCAGCTGACCCGGCAGAAGCAAATGTATACCAAAAATGTACCCAGAATGAGCTTTTCAGTGAACAGCAGCCAGGCACATTTTAGCTAGTTTTACTTGTAAGTGGGGTTGTAAACGCTTTTCAGCCTCAGTACTGCGCTCAAAAGATGCAGCCCTGAGGTCTCTCCTGATAGGAGGTAGTTAAGTAGAAATTCACTGCTCAGCTGACCCGGCAGAAGCAAATGTATACCAAAAATGTACCAGAATGAGCTTTTCAGTGAACAGCAGCCAGGCACATTTTAGCTACTTTTACTTGTAAGTGGGGTTGTAAACGGTTTTCAGGCTCAGTACTGCGCTCAAAAGATGCAGCCCTGAGGTCTCTCCTGATAGGAGGTAGTTAAGTAGAAATTCACTGCTCAGCTGACCCGGCAGAAGCAAATGTATACCAAAAATGTACCCAGAATGAGCTTTTCAGTGAACAGCAGCCAGGCACATTTTAGCTAGTTTTACTTGTAACTGGGGTTGTAAACGGTTTTCAGGCTCAGTACTGCGCTCAAAAGATGCAGCCCTGAGGTCACTCCTGATAGGAGGTAGTTAAGTAGAAATTCACTGCTCAGCTGACCCGGCAGAAGCAAATGTATACCAAAAATGTACCCAGAATGAGCTTTTCAGTGAACAGCAGCCAGGCACATTTTAGCTAGTTTTACTTGTAACTGGGGTTGTAAACGGTTTTCAGGCAGTACTGCGCTCAAAAGATGCAGCCCTGAGGTCTCTCCTGATAGGAGGTAGTTAAGTAGAAATTCACTGCTCAGCTGACCCGGCAGAAGCAAATGTATACCAAAAATGTACCCAGAATAAGCTTTTCAGTGAACAGCAGCCAGGCACATTTTAGCTAGTTTTACTTGTAAGTGGGGTTGTAAACGCTTTTCAGGCTCAGTACTGCGCACAAAAGATGCAGCCCTGAGGTCTCTCCTGATAGGAGATAGTTAAGTAGAAATTCACTGCTCAGCTGACCCGGCAGAAGCAAATGTATCAAAAATGTACCCAGAATGAGCTTTTCAGTGAACAGCAGCCAGGCACATTTTAGCTAGTTTTACTTGTAAGTGGGGTTGTAAACGCTTTTCAGGCTCAGTACTGCGCTCAAAAGATGCAGCCCTGAGGTCTCTCCTGATAGGAGGTAGTTAAGTAGAAATTCACTGTTCAGCTGACCCGGCAGAAGCAAATATATACCAAAAATGTACCCAGAATGAGCTTTTCAGTGAACAGCAGCCAGGCACATTTTAGCTAGTTTTACTTGTAAGTGGGGTTGGAAACGCTTTTCAGGCTCAGTACTGCGCTCAAAAGATGCAGCCCTGAGGTCTCTCCTGATAGGAGATAGTTAAGTAGAAATTCACTGCTCAGCTGACCCGGCAGAAGCAAATGTATACCAAAAATGTACCCAGAATGAGCTTTTCAGTGAACAGCAGCCAGGCACATTTTAGCTAGTTTTACTTGTAAGTGGGGTTGTAAACGCTTTTCAGGCTCAGTACTGCGCTCAAAAGATGCAGCCCTGAGGTCTCTCCTGATAGGGGGTAGTTAAGTAGAAATTCACTGTTCAGCTGACCCGGCAGAAGCAAATATATACCAAAAATGTACCCAGAATGAGCTTTTCAGTGAACAGCAGCCAGGCACATTTTAGCTAGTTTTACTTGTAAGTGGGGTTGGAAACGCTTTTCAGGCTCAGTACTGCGCTCAAAAGATGCAGCCCCGAGGTCTCTCCTGATAGGAGATAGTTAAGCAGAAATTCACTGCTCAGCTGACCCGGCAGAAGCAAATGTATACCAAAAATGTACCCAGAATGAGCTTTTCAGTGAACAGCAGCCAGGCACATTTTAGCTAGTTTTACTTGTAAGTGGGGTTGGAAACGCTTTTCAGGCTCAGTACTGCGCTCAAAAGATGCAGCCCTGAGGTCTCTCCTGATAGGAGATAGTTAAGCAGAAATTCACTGCTCAGCTGACCCGGCAGATGCAAATGTATACCAAAAATGTACCCAGAATGAGCTTTTCAGTGAACAGCAGCCAGGCACATTTTAGCTAGTTTTACTTGTAAGTGGGGTTGTAAACGCTTTTCAGCCTCAGTACTGCGCTCAAAAGATGCAGCCCTGAGGTCTCTCCTGATAGGAGGTAGTTAAGTAGAAATTCACTGCTCAGCTGACCCGGCAGAAGCAAATGTATACCAAAAATGTACCAGAATGAGCTTTTCAGTGAACAGCAGCCAGGCACATTTTAGCTACTTTTACTTGTAAGTGGGGTTGTAAACGGTTTTCAGGCTCAGTACTGCGCTCAAAAGATGCAGCCCTGAGGTCTCTCCTGATAGGAGGTAGTTAAGTAGAAATTCACTGCTCAGCTGACCCGGCAGAAGCAAATGTATACCAAAAATGTACCCAGAATGAGCTTTTCAGTGAACAGCAGCCAGGCACATTTTAGCTAGTTTTACTTGTAACTGGGGTTGTAAACGGTTTTCAGGCTCAGTACTGCGCTCAAAAGATGCAGCCCTGAGGTCACTCCTGATAGGAGGTAGTTAAGTAGAAATTCACTGCTCAGCTGACCCGGCAGAAGCAAATGTATACCAAAAATGTACCCAGAATGAGCTTTTCAGTGAACAGCAGCCAGGCACATTTTAGCTAGTTTTACTTGTAACTGGGGTTGTAAACGGTTTTCAGGCAGTACTGCGCTCAAAAGATGCAGCCCTGAGGTCTCTCCTGATAGGAGGTAGTTAAGTAGAAATTCACTGCTCAGCTGACCCGGCAGAAGCAAATGTATACCAAAAATGTACCCAGAATAAGCTTTTCAGTGAACAGCAGCCAGGCACATTTTAGCTAGTTTTACTTGTAAGTGGGGTTGTAAACGCTTTTCAGGCTCAGTACTGCGCACAAAAGATGCAGCCCTGAGGTCTCTCCTGATAGGAGATAGTTAAGTAGAAATTCACTGCTCAGCTGACCCGGCAGAAGCAAATGTATCAAAAATGTACCCAGAATGAGCTTTTCAGTGAACAGCAGCCAGGCACATTTTAGCTAGTTTTACTTGTAAGTGGGGTTGGAAACGCTTTTCAGGCTCAGTACTGCGCTCAAAAGATGCAGCCCTGAGGTCTCTCCTGATAGGAGGTAGTTAAGTAGAAATTCACTGCTCAGCTGACCCGGCAGAAGCAAATGTATACCAAAAATGTAACCAGAATGAGCTTTTCAGTGAACAGCAGCCAGGCACATTTTAGCTAGTTTTACTTGTAAGTGGGGTTGTAAATGCTTTTCAGGCTCAGTACTGCGCTCAAAAGATGCAGCCCTGAGGTCTCTCCTGATAGGAGGTAGTTAAGTAGAAATTCATTGCTCAGCTGACCCGGCAGAAGCAAATGTATACCAAAAATGTACCCAGAATGAGCTTTTCAGTGAACAGCAGCCAGGCACATTTTAGCTAGTTTTACTTGTAAGTGGGGTTGTAAACGCTTTTCAGGCTCAGTACTGCGCTCAAAAGATGCAGCCCTGAGGTCTCTCCTGATAGGAGGTAGTTAAGTAGAAATTCACTGCTCAGCTGACCCGGCAGAAGCAAATGTATACCAAAAATGTACCCAGAATGAGCTTTTCAGTGAACAGCAGCCAGTCACATTTTAGCTAGTTTTACTTGTAAGTGGGGTTGTAAACGCTTTTCAGGCTCAGTACTGCCCTCAAAAGATGCAGCCCTGAGGTCTCTCCTGATAGGAGATAGTTAAGTAGAAATTCACTGCTCAGCTGACCCGGCAGAAGCAAATGTATACCAAAAATGTACCCAGAATGAGCTTTTCAGTGAACAGCAGCCAGGCACATTTTAGCTAGTTTTTCTTTTAAGTGGGGTTGGAAACGCTTTTCAGGCTCAGTACTGCGCTCAAAAGATGCAGCCCTGAGGTCTCTCCTGATAGGAGGTAGTTAAGTAGAAATTCACTGCTCAGCTGACCCGGCAGAAGCAAATGTATACCAAAAATGTACCCAGAATGAGCTTTTCAGTGAACAGCAGCCAGTCACATTTTAGCTAGTTTTACTTGTAAGTGGGGTTGTAAACGCTTTTCAGGCTCAGTACTGCCCTCAAAAGATGCAGCCCTGAGGTCTCTCCTGATAGGAGATAGTTAAGTAGAAATTCACTGCTCAGCTGACCCGGCAGAAGCAAATGTATACCAAAAATGTACCCAGAATGAGCTTTTCAGTGAACAGCAGCTAGGCACATTTTAGCTAGTTTTTCTTTTAAGTGGGGTTGGAAACGCTTTTCAGGCTCAGTACTGCGCTCAAAAGATGCAGCCCTGAGGTCTCTCCTGATAGGAGGTAGTTAAGTAGAAATTCACTGCTCAGCTGACCCAGCAGAAGCAAATGTATACCAAAAATGTACCCAGAATGAGCTTTTCAGTGAACAGCAGCCAGGCACATTTTAGCTAGTTTTACTTGTAAGTGGGGTTGGAAACGCTTTTCAGGCTCAGTACTGCGCTCAAAAGATGCAGCCCTGAGGTCTCTCCTGATAGGAGGTAGTTAAGTAGAAATTCACTGCTCAGCTGACCCGGCAGAAGCAAATGTATACCAAAAATGTACCCAGAATGAGCTTTTCAGTGAACAGCAGCCAGGCACATTTTAGCTAGTTTTACTTGTAAGTGGGGTTGGAAACGCTTTTCAGGCTCAGTACTGCGATCAAAAGATGCAGCCCTGAGGTCTCTCCTGATAGGAGGTAGTTAAGTAGAAATTCACTGCTCAGCTGACCCGGCAGAAGCAAATGTATACCAAAAATGTACCCAGAATGAGCTTTTCAGTGAACAGCAGCCAGGCACATTTTAGCTAGTTTTACTTGTAAGTGGGGTTGGAAACGCTTTTCAGGCTCAGTACTGCGCTCAAAAGATGCAGCCCTGAGGTCTCTCCTGATAGGAGATAGTTAAGCAGAAATTCACTGCTCAGCTGACCCGGCAGAAGCAAATGTATACCAAAAATGTACCCAGAATGAGCTTTTCAGTGAACAGCAGCCAGGCACATTTTAGCTAGTTTTACTTGTAAGTGGGGTTGGAAACGCTTTTCAGGCTCAGTACTGCGCTCAAAAGATGCAGCCCTGAGGTCTCTCCTGATAGGAGATAGTTAAGTAGAAATTCACTGCTCAGCTGACCCGGCAGAAGCAAATGTATACCAAAAATGTACCCAGAATGAGCTTTTCAGTGAACAGCAGCCAGGCACATATTAGCTAGTTTTACTTGTAACTGGGGTTGTAAACAGTTTTCAGGCTCAGTACTGCGCTCAAAAGATGCAGCCCTGAGGTCTCTCCTGATAGGAGGTAGTAAGTAGAAATTCCCTGCTCAGCTGACCCGGCAGAAGCAAATGTATACCAAAAATGTACCCAGAATGAGCTTTTCAGTGAACAGCAGCCAGGCACATTTTAGCTAGTTTTACTTGTAAGTGGGGTTGTAAACGCTTTTCAGGCTCAGTACTACGCTCAAAAGATGCAGCCCTGAGGTCTCTCTTGATAGGAGATAGTTAAGTAGAAATTCACTGCTCTGCTGACTTGGCAGAAGCAAATGTATACCAAAAATGTACCCAGAATGAGCTTTTCAGTGAACAGCAGCCAGGCACATTTTAGCTAGTTTTACTTGTAACTGGGGTTGTAAACGGTTTTCAGGCTCAGTACTGCGCTCAAAAGATGCAGCCCTGAGGTCTCTCCTGATAGGAGGTAGTTATGTAGAAATTCACTGCTCAGCTGACCCGGCAGAAGCAAATGTATACCAAAAATGTACCCAGAATGAGCTTTTCAGTGAACAGCAGCCAGGCACATTTTAGCTAGTTTTACTTGTAAGTTGGGTTGTAAACGCTTTTCAGGCTCAGTACTGCGCTCAAAAGATGCAGCCCTGAGGTCTCTCCTGATAGGAGATAGTTAAGTAGAAATTCACTGCTCAGCTGACCCGGCAGATCCAAATGTATACCAAAAATGTACCCAGAATGAGCTTTTCAGTGAACAGCAGCCAGGCACATTTTAGCTAGTTTTACTTGTAAGTGGGGTTGTAAACGGTTTTCAGGCTCAGTACTGCGCTCAAAAGATGCAGCCCTGAGGTCTCTCCTGATAGGAGGTAGTTAAGTAGAAATTCACTGCTCAGCTGACCCGGCAGAAGCAAATGTATACCAAAAATGTACCCAGAATGAGCTTTTCAGTGAACAGCAGCCAGGCACAATTTAGCTAGTTTTACTTGTAACTGGGGTTGTAAACGGTTTTCAGGCTCAGTACTGCGCTCAAAAGATGCAGCCCTGAGGTCACTCCTGATAGGAGGTAGTTAAGTAGAAATTCACTGCTCAGCTGACCCGGCAGAAGCAAATGTATACCAAAAATGTACCCAGAATGAGCTTTTCAGTGAACAGCAGCCAGGCACATTTTAGCTAGTTTTACTTGTAACTGGGGTTGTAAACGGTTTTCAGGCAGTACTGCGCTCAAAAGATGCAGCCCTGAGGTCTCTCCTGATAGGAGGTAGTTAAGTAGAAATTCACTGCTCAGCTGACCCGGCAGAAGCAAATGTATACCAAAAATGTACCCAGAATAAGCTTTTCAGTGAACAGCAGCCAGGCACATTTTAGCTAGTTTTACTTGTAAGTGGGGTTGTAAACGCTTTTCAGGCTCAGTACTGCGCACAAAAGATGCAGCCCTGAGGTCTCTCCTGATAGGAGATAGTTAAGTAGAAATTCACTGCTCAGCTGACCCGGCAGAAGCAAATGTATCAAAAATGTACCCAGAATGAGCTTTTCAGTGAACAGCAGCCAGGCACATTTTAGCTAGTTTTACTTGTAAGTGGGGTTGTAAACGCTTTTCAGGCTCAGTACTGCGCTCAAAAGATGCAGCCCTGAGGTCTCTCCTGATAGGAGGTAGTTAAGTAGAAATTCACTGCTCAGCTGACCCGGCAGAAGCAAATGTATACCAAAAATGTACCCAGAATGAGCTTTTCAGTGAACAGCAGCCAGGCACATTTTAGCTAGTTTTACTTGTAAGTGGGGTTGTAAACGCTTTTCAGGCTCAGTACTGCGCTCAAAAGATGCAGCCCTGAGGTCTCTCCTGATAGGAGATAGTTAAGTAGAAATTCACTGCTCAGCTGACCCGGCAGAAGCAAATGTATACCAAAAATGTACCCAGAATGAGCTTTTCAGTGAACAGCAGCCAGGCACATTTTAGCTAGTTTTACTTGTAAGTGGGGTTGTAAACGCTTTTCAGGCTCAGTACTGCGCTCAAAAGATGCAGCCCTGAGGTCTCTCCTGATAGGAGATAGTTAAGTAGAAATTCACTGCTCAGCTGACCCGGCAGAAGCAAATGTATACCAAAAATGTACCCAGAATGAGCTTTTCAGTGAACAGCAGCCAGGCACATTTTAGCTAGTTTTACTTGTAAGTGGGGTTGTAAACGCTTTTCAGGCTCAGTACTGCGCTCAAAAGATGCAGCCCTGAGGTCTCTCCTGATAGGAGATAGTTAAGTAGAAATTCACTGCTCAGCTGACCCGGCAGAAGCAAATGTATACCAAAAATGTACCCAGAATAAGCTTTTCAGTGAACAGCAGCCAGGCACATTTTAGCTAGTTTTACTTGTAACTGGGGTTGTAAACGCTTTTTAGGCTCAGTACTGCGCTCAAAAGATGCAGCCCTGAGGTCTCTCCTGATAGGAGGTAGTTAAGTAGAAATTCACTGCTCAGCTGACCCGGCAGAAGCAAATGTATACCAAAAATGTACCCAGAATAAGCTTTTCAGTGAACAGCAGCCAGGCACATTTTAGCTAGTTTTACTTGTAAGTGGGGTTGTAAACGCTTTTCAGGCTCAGTACTGCGCACAAAAGATGCAGCCCTGAGGTCTCTCCTGATAGGAGATAGTTAAGTAGAAATTGACTGCTCAGCTGACCCGGCAGAAGCAAATGTATCAAAAATGTACCCAGAATGAGCTTTTCAGTGAACAGCAGCCAGGCACATTTTAGCTAGTTTTACTTGTAAGTGGGGTTGTAAACGCTTTTCAGGCTCAGTACTGCGCTCAAAAGATGCAGCCCTGAGGTCTCTCCTGATAGGAGGTAGTTAAGTAGAAATTCACTGCTCAGCTGACCCGGCAGAAGCAAATGTATACCAAAAATGTACCCAGAATGAGCTTTTCAGTGAACAGCAGCCAGGCACATTTTAGCTAGTTTTACTTGTAAGTGGGGTTGTAAACGCTTTTCAGGCTCAGTACTGCGCTCAAAAGATGCAGACCTGAGGTCTCTCCTGATAGGAGATAGTTAAGTAGAAATTCACTGCTCAGCTGACCCGGCAGAAGCAAATGTATACCAAAAATGTACCCAGAATGAGCTTTTCAGTGAACAGCAGCCAGGCACATTTTAGCTAGTTTTACTTGTAAGTGGGGTTGTAAACGCTTTTCAGGCTCAGTACTGCGCTCAAAAGATGCAGCCCTGAGGTCTCTCCTGATAGGGGGTAGTTAAGTAGAAATTCACTGTTCAGCTGACCCGGCAGAAGCAAATATATACCAAAAATGTACCCAGAATGAGCTTTTCAGTGAACAGCAGCCAGGCACATTTTAGCTAGTTTTACTTGTAAGTGGGGTTGGAAACGCTTTTCAGGCTCAGTACTGTGCTCAAAAGATGCAGCCCTGAGGTCTCTCCTGATAGGAGATAGTTAAGCAGAAATTCACTGCTCAGCTGACCCGGCAGAAGCAAATGTATACCAAAAATGTACCCAGAATGAGCTTTTCAGTGAACAGCAGCCAGGCACATTTTAGCTAGTTTTACTTGTAAGTGGGGTTGGAAACGCTTTTCAGGCTCAGTACTGCGCTCAAAAGATGCAGCCCTGAGGTCTCTCCTGATAGGAGATAGTTAAGCAGAAATTCACTGCTCAGCTGACCCGGCAGATGCAAATGTATACCAAAAATGTACCCAGAATGAGCTTTTCAGTGAACAGCAGCCAGGCACATTTTAGCTAGTTTTACTTGTAAGTGGGGTTGTAAATGCTTTTCAGCCTCAGTACTGCGCTCAAAAGATGCAGCCCTGAGGTCTCTCCTGATAGGAGGTAGTTAAGTAGAAATTCACTGCTCAGCTGACCCGGCAGAAGCAAATGTATACCAAAAATGTACCAGAATGAGCTTTTCAGTGAACAGCAGCCAGGCACATTTTAGCTACTTTTACTTGTAAGTGGGGTTGTAAACGGTTTTCAGGCTCAGTACTGCGCTCAAAAGATGCAGCCCTGAGGTCTCTCCTGATAGGAGGTAGTTAAGTAGAAATTCACTGCTCAGCTGACCCGGCAGAAGCAAATGTATACCAAAAATGTACCCAGAATGAGCTTTTCAGTGAACAGCAGCCAGGCACATTTTAGCTAGTTTTACTTGTAACTGGGGTTGTAAACGGTTTTCAGGCTCAGTACTGCGCTCAAAAGATGCAGCCCTGAGGTCACTCCTGATAGGAGGTAGTTAAGTAGAAATTCACTGCTCAGCTGACCCGGCAGAAGCAAATGTATACCAAAAATGTACCCAGAATGAGCTTTTCAGTGAACAGCAGCCAGGCACATTTTAGCTAGTTTTACTTGTAACTGGGGTTGTAAACGGTTTTCAGGCAGTACTGCGCTCAAAAGATGCAGCCCTGAGGTCTCTCCTGATAGGAGGTAGTTAAGTAGAAATTCACTGCTCAGCTGACCCGGCAGAAGCAAATGTATACCAAAAATGTACCCAGAATAAGCTTTTCAGTGAACAGCAGCCAGGCACATTTTGGCTAGTTTTACTTGTAAGTGGGGTTGTAAACGCTTTTCAGGCTCAGTACTGCGCACAAAAGATGCAGCCCTGAGGTCTCTACTGATAGGAGATAGTTAAGTAGAAATTCACTGCTCAGCTGACCCGGCAGAAGCAAATGTATCAAAAATGTACCCAGAATGAGCTTTTCAGTGAACAGCAGCCAGGCACATTTTAGCTAGTTTTACTTGTAAGTGGGGTTGTAAACGCTTTTCAGGCTCAGTACTGCGCTCAAAAGATGCAGCCCTGAGGTCTCTCCTGATAGGAGGTAGTTAAGTAGAAATTCACTGTTCAGCTGACCTGGCAGAAGCAAATATATACCAAAAATGTACCCAGAATGAGCTTTTCAGTGAACAGCAGTCAGGCACATTTTAGCTAGTTTTACTTGTAAGTGGGGTTGGAAACGCTTTTCAGGCTCAGTACTGCGCTCAAAAGATGCAGCCCTGAGGTCTCTCCTGATAGGAGATAGTTAAGTAGAAATTCACTGCTCAGCTGACCCGGCAGAAGCAAATGTATACCAAAAATGTACCCAGAATGAGCTTTTCAGTGAACAGCAGCCAGGCACATTTTAGCTAGTTTTACTTGTAAGTGGGGTTGTAAACGCTTTTCAGGCTCAGTACTGCGCTCAAAAGATGCAGCCCTGAGGTCTCTCCTGATAGGGGGTAGTTAAGTAGAAATTCACTGTTCAGCTGACCCGGCAGAAGCAAATATATACCAAAAATGTACCCAGAATGAGCTTTTCAGTGAACAGCAGCCAGGCACATTTTAGCTAGTTTTACTTGTAAGTGGGGTTGGAAACGCTTTTCAGGCTCAGTACTGCGCTCAAAAGATGCAGCCCTGAGGTCTCTCCTGATAGGAGATAGTTAAGCAGAAATTCACTGCTCAGCTGACCCGGCAGAAGCAAATGTATACCAAAAATGTACCCAGAATGAGCTTTTCAGTGAACAGCAGCCAGGCACATTTTAGCTAGTTTTACTTGTAAGTGGGGTTGGAAACGCTTTTCAGGCTCAGTACTGCGCTCAAAAGATGCAGCCCTGAGGTCTCTCCTGATAGGAGATAGTTAAGCAGAAATTCACTGCTCAGCTGACCCGGCAGATGCAAATGTATACCAAAAATGTACCCAGAATGAGCTTTTCAGTGAACAGCAGCCAGGCACATTTTAGCTAGTTTTACTTGTAAGTGGGGTTGTAAACGCTTTTCAGCCTCAGTACTGCGCTCAAAAGATGCAGCCCTGAGGTCTCTCCTGATAGGAAGTAGTTAAGTAGAAATTCACTGCTCAGCTGACCCGGCAGAAGCAAATGTATACCAAAAATGTACCAGAATGAGCTTTTCAGTGAACAGCAGCCAGGCACATTTTAGCTACTTTTACTTGTAAGTGGGGTTGTAAACGGTTTTCAGGCTCAGTACTGCGCTCAAAAGATGCAGCCCTGAGGTCTCTCCTGATAGGAGGTAGTTAAGTAGAAATTCACTGCTCAGCTGACCCGGCAGAAGCAAATGTATACCAAAAATGTACCCAGAATGAGCTTTTCAGTGAACAGCAGCCAGGCACATTTTAGCTAGTTTTACTTGTAACTGGGGTTGTAAACGGTTTTCAGGCTCAGTACTGCGCTCAAAAGATGCAGCCCTGAGGTCACTCCTGATAGGAGGTAGTTAAGTAGAAATTCACTGCTCAGCTGACCCGGCAGAAGCAAATGTATACCAAAAATGTACCCAGAATGAGCTTTTCAGTGAACAGCAGCCAGGCACATTTTAGCTAGTTTTACTTGTAACTGGGGTTGTAAACGGTTTTCAGGCAGTACTGCGCTCAAAAGATGCAGCCCTGAGGTCTCTCCTGATAGGAGGTAGTTAAGTAGAAATTCACTGCTCAGCTGACCCGGCAGAAGCAAATGTATACCAAAAATGTACCCAGAATAAGCTTTTCAGTGAACAGCAGCCAGGCACATTTTAGCTAGTTTTACTTGTAAGTGGGGTTGTAAACGCTTTTCAGGCTCAGTACTGCGCACAAAAGATGCAGCCCTGAGGTCTCTCCTGATAGGAGATAGTTAAGTAGAAATTCACTGCTCAGCTGACCCGGCAGAAGCAAATGTATCAAAAATGTACCCAGAATGAGCTTTTCAGTGAACAGCAGCCAGGCACATTTTAGCTAGTTTTACTTGTAAGTGGGGTTGTAAACGCTTTTCAGGCTCAGTACTGCGCTCAAAAGATGCAGCCCTGAGGTCTCTCCTGATAGGAGATAGTTAAGCAGAAATTCACTGCTCAGCTGACCCGGCAGAAGCAAATGTATACCAAAAATGTACCCAGAATGAGCTTTTCAGTGAACAGCAGCCAGGCACATTTTAGCTAGTTTTACTTGTAAGTGGGGTTGGAAACGCTTTTCAGGCTCAGTACTGCGCTCAAAAGATGCAGCCCTGAGGTCTCTCCTGATAGGAGATAGTTAAGTAGAAATTCACTGCTCAGCTGACCCGGCAGAAGCAAATGAATACCAAAAATGTACCCAGAATGAGCTTTTCAGTGAACAGCAGCCAGGCACATATTAGCTAGTTTTACTTGTAACTGGGGTTGTAAACAGTTTTCAGGCTCAGTACTGCGCTCAAAAGATGCAGCCCTGAGGTCTCTCCTGATAGGAGGTAGTAAGTAGAAATTCCCTGCTCAGCTGACCCGGCAGAAGCAAATGTATACCAAAAATGTACCCAGAATGAGCTTTTCAGTGAACAGCAGCCAGGCACATTTTAGCTAGTTTTACTTGTAAGTGGGGTTGTAAACGCTTTTCAGGCTCAGTACTACGCTCAAAAGATGCAGCCCTGAGGACTCTCCTGATAGGAGATAGTTAAGTAGAAATTCACTGCTCTGCTGACTTGGCAGAAGCAAATGTATACCAAAAATGTACCCAGAATGAGCTTTTCAGTGAACAGCAGCCAGGCACATTTTAGCTAGTTTTACTTGTAACTGGGGTTGTAAACGGTTTTCAGGCTCAGTACTGCGCTCAAAAGATGCAGCCCTGAGGTCTCTCCTGATAGGAGGTAGTTATGTAGAAATTCACTGCTCAGCTGACCCGGCAGAAGCAAATGTATACCAAAAATGTACCCAGAATGAGCTTTTCAGTGAACAGCAGCCAGGCACATTTTAGCTAGTTTTACTTGTAAGTTGGGTTGTAAACGCTTTTCAGGCTCAGTACTGCGCTCAAAAGATGCAGCCCTGAGGTCTCTCCTGATAGGAGATAGTTAAGTAGAAATTCACTGCTCAGCTGACCCGGCAGATCCAAATGTATACCAAAAATGTACCCAGAATGAGCTTTTCAGTGAACAGCAGCCAGGCACATTTTAGCTAGTTTTACTTGTAAGTGGGGTTGGAAACGCTTTTCAGGCTCAGTACTGCGCTCAAAAGATGCAGCCCTGAGGTCTCTCCTGATAGGAGGTAGTTAAGTAGAAATTCACTGCTCAGCTGACCCGGCAGAAGCAAATGTATACCAAAAATGTACCCAGAATGAGCTTTTCAGTGAACAGCAGCCAGGCACAATTTAGCTAGTTTTACTTGTAACTGGGGTTGTAAACGGTTTTCAGGCTCAGTACTGCGCTCAAAAGATGCAGCCCTGAGGTCACTCCTGATAGGAGGTAGTTAAGTAGAAATTCACTGCTCAGCTGACCCGGCAGAAGCAAATGTATACCAAAAATGTACCCAGAATGAGCTTTTCAGTGAACAGCAGCCAGGCACATTTTAGCTAGTTTTACTTGTAACTGGGGTTGTAAACGGTTTTCAGGCAGTACTGCGCTCAAAAGATGCAGCCCTGAGGTCTCTCCTGATAGGAGGTAGTTAAGTAGAAATTCACTGCTCAGCTGACCCGGCAGAAGCAAATGTATACCAAAAATGTACCCAGAATGAGCTTTTCAGTGAACAGCAGCCAGGCACATTTTAGCTAGTTTTACTTGTAACTGGGGTTGTAAACGGTTTTCAGGCTCAGTACTGCGCTCAAAAGATGCAGCCCTGAGGTCACTCCTGATAGGAGGTAGTTAAGTAGAAATTCACTGCTCAGCTGACCCGGCAGAAGCAAATGTATACCAAAAATGTACCCAGAATGAGCTTTTCAGTGAACAGCAGCCAGGCACATTTTAGCTAGTTTTACTTGTAACTGGGGTTGTAAACGGTTTTCAGGCAGTACTGCGCTCAAAAGATGCAGCCCTGAGGTCTCTCCTGATAGGAGGTAGTTAAGTAGAAATTCACTGCTCAGCTGACCCGGCAGAAGCAAATGTATACCAAAAATGTACCCAGAATAAGCTTTTCAGTGAACAGCAGCCAGGCACATTTTAGCTAGTTTTACTTGTAAGTGGGGTTGTAAACGCTTTTCAGGCTCAGTACTGCGCACAAAAGATGCAGCCCTGAGGTCTCTCCTGATAGGAGATAGTTAAGTAGAAATTGACTGCTCAGCTGACCCGGCAGAAGCAAATGTATCAAAAATGTACCCAGAATGAGCTTTTCAGTGAACAGCAGCCAGGCACATTTTAGCTAGTTTTACTTGTAAGTGGGGTTGTAAACGCTTTTCAGGCTCAGTACTGCGCACAAAAGATGCAGCCCTGAGGTCTCTCCTGATAGGAGATAGTTAAGTAGAAATTCACTGCTCAGCTGACCCGGCAGAAGCAAATGTATCAAAAATGTACCCAGAATGAGCTTTTCAGTGAACAGCAGCCAGGCACATTTTAGCTAGTTTTACTTGTAAGTGGGGTTGTAAACGCTTTTCAGGCTCAGTACTGCGCTCAAAAGATGCAGCCCTGAGGTCTCTCCTGATAGGAGGTAGTTAAGTAGAAATTCACTGCTCAGCTGACCCGGCAGAAGCAAATGTATACCAAAAATGTACCCAGAATGAGCTTTTCAGTGAACAGCAGCCAGGCACATTTTAGCTAGTTTTACTTGTAAGTGGGGTTGTAAACGCTTTTCAGGCTCAGTACTGCGCTCAAAAGATGCAGCCCTGAGGTCTCTCCTGATAGGAGATAGTTAAGTAGAAATTCACTGCTCAGCTGACCCGGCAGAAGCAAATGTATACCAAAAATGTACCCAGAATGAGCTTTTCAGTGAACAGCAGCCAGGCACATTTTAGCTAGTTTTACTTGTAAGTGGGGTTGTAAACGCTTTTCAGGCTCAGTACTGCGCTCAAAAGATGCAGCCCTGAGGTCTCTCCTGATAGGAGATAGTTAAGTAGAAATTCACTGCTCAGCTGACCCGGCAGAAGCAAATGTATACCAAAAATGTACCCAGAATGAGCTTTTCAGTGAACAGCAGCCAGGCACATTTTAGCTAGTTTTACTTGTAAGTGGGGTTGTAAACGCTTTTCAGGCTCAGTACTGCGCTCAAAAGATGCAGCCCTGAGGTCTCTCCTGATAGGAGATAGTTAAGTAGAAATTCACTGCTCAGCTGACCCGGCAGAAGCAAATGTATACCAAAAATGTACCCAGAATAAGCTTTTCAGTGAACAGCAGCCAGGCACATTTTAGCTAGTTTTACTTGTAACTGGGGTTGTAAACGCTTTTTAGGCTCAGTACTGCGCTCAAAAGATGCAGCCCTGAGGTCTCTCCTGATAGGAGGTAGTTAAGTAGAAATTCACTGCTCAGCTGACCCGGCAGAAGCAAATGTATACCAAAAATGTACCCAGAATAAGCTTTTCAGTGAACAGCAGCCAGGCACATTTTAGCTAGTTTTACTTGTAAGTGGGGTTGTAAACGCTTTTCAGGCTCAGTACTGCGCACAAAAGATGCAGCCCTGAGGTCTCTCCTGATAGGAGATAGTTAAGTAGAAATTCACTGCTCAGCTGACCCGGCAGAAGCAAATGTATCAAAAATGTACCCAGAATGAGCTTTTCAGTGAACAGCAGCCAGGCACATTTTAGCTAGTTTTACTTGTAAGTGGGGTTGTAAACGCTTTTCAGGCTCAGTACTGCGCTCAAAAGATGCAGCCCTGAGGTCTCTCCTGATAGGAGATAGTTAAGCAGAAATTCACTGCTCAGCTGACCCGGCAGAAGCAAATGTATACCAAAAATGTACCCAGAATGAGCTTTTCAGTGAACAGCAGCCAGGCACATTTTAGCTAGTTTTACTTGTAAGTGGGGTTGGAAACGCTTTTCAGGCTCAGTACTGCGCTCAAAAGATGCAGCCCTGAGGTCTCTCCTGATAGGAGATAGTTAAGTAGAAATTCACTGCTCAGCTGACCCGGCAGAAGCAAATGAATACCAAAAATGTACCCAGAATGAGCTTTTCAGTGAACAGCAGCCAGGCACATATTAGCTAGTTTTACTTGTAACTGGGGTTGTAAACAGTTTTCAGGCTCAGTACTGCGCTCAAAAGATGCAGCCCTGAGGTCTCTCCTGATAGGAGGTAGTAAGTAGAAATTCCCTGCTCAGCTGACCCGGCAGAAGCAAATGTATACCAAAAATGTACCCAGAATGAGCTTTTCAGTGAACAGCAGCCAGGCACATTTTAGCTAGTTTTACTTGTAAGTGGGGTTGTAAACGCTTTTCAGGCTCAGTACTACGCTCAAAAGATGCAGCCCTGAGGACTCTCCTGATAGGAGATAGTTAAGTAGAAATTCACTGCTCTGCTGACTTGGCAGAAGCAAATGTATACCAAAAATGTACCCAGAATGAGCTTTTCAGTGAACAGCAGCCAGGCACATTTTAGCTAGTTTTACTTGTAACTGGGGTTGTAAACGGTTTTCAGGCTCAGTACTGCGCTCAAAAGATGCAGCCCTGAGGTCTCTCCTGATAGGAGGTAGTTATGTAGAAATTCACTGCTCAGCTGACCCGGCAGAAGCAAATGTATACCAAAAATGTACCCAGAATGAGCTTTTCAGTGAACAGCAGCCAGGCACATTTTAGCTAGTTTTACTTGTAAGTTGGGTTGTAAACGCTTTTCAGGCTCAGTACTGCGCTCAAAAGATGCAGCCCTGAGGTCTCTCCTGATAGGAGATAGTTAAGTAGAAATTCACTGCTCAGCTGACCCGGCAGATCCAAATGTATACCAAAAATGTACCCAGAATGAGCTTTTCAGTGAACAGCAGCCAGGCACATTTTAGCTAGTTTTACTTGTAAGTGGGGTTGGAAACGCTTTTCAGGCTCAGTACTGCGCTCAAAAGATGCAGCCCTGAGGTCTCTCCTGATAGGAGGTAGTTAAGTAGAAATTCACTGCTCAGCTGACCCGGCAGAAGCAAATGTATACCAAAAATGTACCCAGAATGAGCTTTTCAGTGAACAGCAGCCAGGCACAATTTAGCTAGTTTTACTTGTAACTGGGGTTGTAAACGGTTTTCAGGCTCAGTACTGCGCTCAAAAGATGCAGCCCTGAGGTCACTCCTGATAGGAGGTAGTTAAGTAGAAATTCACTGCTCAGCTGACCCGGCAGAAGCAAATGTATACCAAAAATGTACCCAGAATGAGCTTTTCAGTGAACAGCAGCCAGGCACATTTTAGCTAGTTTTACTTGTAACTGGGGTTGTAAACGGTTTTCAGGCAGTACTGCGCTCAAAAGATGCAGCCCTGAGGTCTCTCCTGATAGGAGGTAGTTAAGTAGAAATTCACTGCTCAGCTGACCCGGCAGAAGCAAATGTATACCAAAAATGTACCCAGAATGAGCTTTTCAGTGAACAGCAGCCAGGCACATTTTAGCTAGTTTTACTTGTAACTGGGGTTGTAAACGGTTTTCAGGCTCAGTACTGCGCTCAAAAGATGCAGCCCTGAGGTCACTCCTGATAGGAGGTAGTTAAGTAGAAATTCACTGCTCAGCTGACCCGGCAGAAGCAAATGTATACCAAAAATGTACCCAGAATGAGCTTTTCAGTGAACAGCAGCCAGGCACATTTTAGCTAGTTTTACTTGTAACTGGGGTTGTAAACGGTTTTCAGGCAGTACTGCGCTCAAAAGATGCAGCCCTGAGGTCTCTCCTGATAGGAGGTAGTTAAGTAGAAATTCACTGCTCAGCTGACCCGGCAGAAGCAAATGTATACCAAAAATGTACCCAGAATAAGCTTTTCAGTGAACAGCAGCCAGGCACATTTTAGCTAGTTTTACTTGTAAGTGGGGTTGTAAACGCTTTTCAGGCTCAGTACTGCGCACAAAAGATGCAGCCCTGAGGTCTCTCCTGATAGGAGATAGTTAAGTAGAAATTGACTGCTCAGCTGACCCGGCAGAAGCAAATGTATCAAAAATGTACCCAGAATGAGCTTTTCAGTGAACAGCAGCCAGGCACATTTTAGCTAGTTTTACTTGTAAGTGGGGTTGTAAACGCTTTTCAGGCTCAGTACTGCGCACAAAAGATGCAGCCCTGAGGTCTCTCCTGATAGGAGATAGTTAAGTAGAAATTCACTGCTCAGCTGACCCGGCAGAAGCAAATGTATCAAAAATGTACCCAGAATGAGCTTTTCAGTGAACAGCAGCCAGGCACATTTTAGCTAGTTTTACTTGTAAGTGGGGTTGTAAACGCTTTTCAGGCTCAGTACTGCGCTCAAAAGATGCAGCCCTGAGGTCTCTCCTGATAGGAGGTAGTTAAGTAGAAATTCACTGCTCAGCTGACCCGGCAGAAGCAAATGTATACCAAAAATGTACCCAGAATGAGCTTTTCAGTGAACAGCAGCCAGGCACATTTTAGCTAGTTTTACTTGTAAGTGGGGTTGTAAACGCTTTTCAG
The DNA here is from genome assembly GCF_964263255.1 of Lissotriton vulgaris. Classification (NCBI taxonomy): domain Eukaryota; kingdom Metazoa; phylum Chordata; class Amphibia; order Caudata; family Salamandridae; genus Lissotriton; species Lissotriton vulgaris. Next base: position 646,353 of record NW_028246658.1, read on the forward strand.
GCTCAGTACTGCGCTCAAAAGATGCAGCCCTGAGGTCTCTCCTGATAGGAGATAGTTAAGTAGAAATTCACTGCTCAGCTGACCCGGCAGAAGCAAATGTATACCAAAAATGTACCCAGAATGAGCTTTTCAGTGAACAGCAGCCAGGCACATTTTAGCTAGTTTTACTTGTAAGTGGGGTTGTAAACGCTTTTCAGGCTCAGTACTGCGCTCAAAAGATGCAGCCCTGAGGTCTCTCCTGATAGGAGATAGTTAAGTAGAAATTCACTGCTCAGCTGACCCGGCAGAAGCAAATGTATACCAAAAATGTACCCAGAATGAGCTTTTCAGTGAACAGCAGCCAGGCACATTTTAGCTAGTTTTACTTGTAAGTGGGGTTGTAAACGCTTTTCAGGCTCAGTACTGCGCTCAAAAGATGCAGCCCTGAGGTCTCTCCTGATAGGAGATAGTTAAGTAGAAATTCACTGCTCAGCTGACCCGGCAGAAGCAAATGTATACCAAAAATGTACCCAGAATAAGCTTTTCAGTGAACAGCAGCCAGGCACATTTTAGCTAGTTTTACTTGTAACTGGGGTTGTAAACGCTTTTTAGGCTCAGTACTGCGCTCAAAAGATGCAGCCCTGAGGTCTCTCCTGATAGGAGGTAGTTAAGTAGAAATTCACTGCTCAGCTGACCCGGCAGAAGCAAATGTATACCAAAAATGTACCCAGAACGAGCTTTTCAGTGAACAGCAGCCAGGCACATTTTAGCTAGTTTTACTTGTAACTGGGGTTGTAAACGGTTTTCAGGCAGTACTGCGCTCAAAAGATGCAGCCCTGAGGTCTCTCCTGATAGGAGGTAGTTAAGTAGAAATTCACTGCTCAGCTGACCCGGCAGAAGCAAATGTATACCAAAAATGTACCCAGAATAAGCTTTTCAGTGAACAGCAGCCAGGCACATTTTGGCTAGTTTTACTTGTAAGTGGGGTTGTAAACGCTTTTCAGGCTCAGTACTGCGCACAAAAGATGCAGCCCTGAGGTCTCTACTGATAGGAGATAGTTAAGTAGAAATTCACTGCTCAGCTGACCCGGCAGAAGCAAATGTATCAAAAATGTACCCAGAATGAGCTTTTCAGTGAACAGCAGCCAGGCACATTTTAGCTAGTTTTACTTGTAAGTGGGGTTGTAAACGCTTTTCAGGCTCAGTACTGCGCTCAAAAGATGCAGCCCTGAGGTCTCTCCTGATAGGAGGTAGTTAAGTAGAAATTCACTGTTCAGCTGACCTGGCAGAAGCAAATATATACCAAAAATGTACCCAGAATGAGCTTTTCAGTGAACAGCAGTCAGGCACATTTTAGCTAGTTTTACTTGTAAGTGGGGTTGGAAACGCTTTTCAGGCTCAGTACTGCGCTCAAAAGATGCAGCCCTGAGGTCTCTCCTGATAGGAGATAGTTAAGTAGAAATTCACTGCTCAGCTGACCCGGCAGAAGCAAATGTATACCAAAAATGTACCCAGAATGAGCTTTTCAGTGAACAGCAGCCAGGCACATTTTAGCTAGTTTTACTTGTAAGTGGGGTTGTAAACGCTTTTCAGGCTCAGTACTGCGCTCAAAAGATGCAGCCCTGAGGTCTCTCCTGATAGGGGGTAGTTAAGTAGAAATTCACTGTTCAGCTGACCCGGCAGAAGCAAATATATACCAAAAATGTACCCAGAATGAGCTTTTCAGTGAACAGCAGCCAGGCACATTTTAGCTAGTTTTACTTGTAAGTGGGGTTGGAAACGCTTTTCAGGCTCAGTACTGCGCTCAAAAGATGCAGCCCTGAGGTCTCTCCTGATAGGAGATAGTTAAGCAGAAATTCACTGCTCAGCTGACCCGGCAGAAGCAAATGTATACCAAAAATGTACCCAGAATGAGCTTTTCAGTGAACAGCAGCCAGGCACATTTTAGCTAGTTTTACTTGTAAGTGGGGTTGGAAACGCTTTTCAGGCTCAGTACTGCGCTCAAAAGATGCAGCCCTGAGGTCTCTCCTGATAGGAGATAGTTAAGCAGAAATTCACTGCTCAGCTGACCCGGCAGATGCAAATGTATACCAAAAATGTACCCAGAATGAGCTTTTCAGTGAACAGCAGCCAGGCACATTTTAGCTAGTTTTACTTGTAAGTGGGGTTGTAAACGCTTTTCAGCCTCAGTACTGCGCTCAAAAGATGCAGCCCTGAGGTCTCTCCTGATAGGAAGTAGTTAAGTAGAAATTCACTGCTCAGCTGACCCGGCAGAAGCAAATGTATACCAAAAATGTACCAGAATGAGCTTTTCAGTGAACAGCAGCCAGGCACATTTTAGCTACTTTTACTTGTAAGTGGGGTTGTAAACGGTTTTCAGGCTCAGTACTGCGCTCAAAAGATGCAGCCCTGAGGTCTCTCCTGATAGGAGGTAGTTAAGTAGAAATTCACTGCTCAGCTGACCCGGCAGAAGCAAATGTATACCAAAAATGTACCCAGAATGAGCTTTTCAGTGAACAGCAGCCAGGCACATTTTAGCTAGTTTTACTTGTAACTGGGGTTGTAAACGGTTTTCAGGCTCAGTACTGCGCTCAAAAGATGCAGCCCTGAGGTCACTCCTGATAGGAGGTAGTTAAGTAGAAATTCACTGCTCAGCTGACCCGGCAGAAGCAAATGTATACCAAAAATGTACCCAGAATGAGCTTTTCAGTGAACAGCAGCCAGGCACATTTTAGCTAGTTTTACTTGTAACTGGGGTTGTAAACGGTTTTCAGGCAGTACTGCGCTCAAAAGATGCAGCCCTGAGGTCTCTCCTGATAGGAGGTAGTTAAGTAGAAATTCACTGCTCAGCTGACCCGGCAGAAGCAAATGTATACCAAAAATGTACCCAGAATAAGCTTTTCAGTGAACAGCAGCCAGGCACATTTTAGCTAGTTTTACTTGTAAGTGGGGTTGTAAACGCTTTTCAGGCTCAGTACTGCGCACAAAAGATGCAGCCCTGAGGTCTCTCCTGATAGGAGATAGTTAAGTAGAAATTCACTGCTCAGCTGACCCGGCAGAAGCAAATGTATCAAAAATGTACCCAGAATGAGCTTTTCAGTGAACAGCAGCCAGGCACATTTTAGCTAGTTTTACTTGTAAGTGGGGTTGTAAACGCTTTTCAGGCTCAGTACTGCGCTCAAAAGATGCAGCCCTGAGGTCTCTCCTGATAGGAGATAGTTAAGCAGAAATTCACTGCTCAGCTGACCCGGCAGAAGCAAATGTATACCAAAAATGTACCCAGAATGAGCTTTTCAGTGAACAGCAGCCAGGCACATTTTAGCTAGTTTTACTTGTAAGTGGGGTTGGAAACGCTTTTCAGGCTCAGTACTGCGCTCAAAAGATGCAGCCCTGAGGTCTCTCCTGATAGGAGATAGTTAAGTAGAAATTCACTGCTCAGCTGACCCGGCAGAAGCAAATGAATACCAAAAATGTACCCAGAATGAGCTTTTCAGTGAACAGCAGCCAGGCACATATTAGCTAGTTTTACTTGTAACTGGGGTTGTAAACAGTTTTCAGGCTCAGTACTGCGCTCAAAAGATGCAGCCCTGAGGTCTCTCCTGATAGGAGGTAGTAAGTAGAAATTCCCTGCTCAGCTGACCCGGCAGAAGCAAATGTATACCAAAAATGTACCCAGAATGAGCTTTTCAGTGAACAGCAGCCAGGCACATTTTAGCTAGTTTTACTTGTAAGTGGGGTTGTAAACGCTTTTCAGGCTCAGTACTACGCTCAAAAGATGCAGCCCTGAGGACTCTCCTGATAGGAGATAGTTAAGTAGAAATTCACTGCTCTGCTGACTTGGCAGAAGCAAATGTATACCAAAAATGTACCCAGAATGAGCTTTTCAGTGAACAGCAGCCAGGCACATTTTAGCTAGTTTTACTTGTAACTGGGGTTGTAAACGGTTTTCAGGCTCAGTACTGCGCTCAAAAGATGCAGCCCTGAGGTCTCTCCTGATAGGAGGTAGTTATGTAGAAATTCACTGCTCAGCTGACCCGGCAGAAGCAAATGTATACCAAAAATGTACCCAGAATGAGCTTTTCAGTGAACAGCAGCCAGGCACATTTTAGCTAGTTTTACTTGTAAGTTGGGTTGTAAACGCTTTTCAGGCTCAGTACTGCGCTCAAAAGATGCAGCCCTGAGGTCTCTCCTGATAGGAGATAGTTAAGTAGAAATTCACTGCTCAGCTGACCCGGCAGATCCAAATGTATACCAAAAATGTACCCAGAATGAGCTTTTCAGTGAACAGCAGCCAGGCACATTTTAGCTAGTTTTACTTGTAAGTGGGGTTGGAAACGCTTTTCAGGCTCAGTACTGCGCTCAAAAGATGCAGCCCTGAGGTCTCTCCTGATAGGAGGTAGTTAAGTAGAAATTCACTGCTCAGCTGACCCGGCAGAAGCAAATGTATACCAAAAATGTACCCAGAATGAGCTTTTCAGTGAACAGCAGCCAGGCACAATTTAGCTAGTTTTACTTGTAACTGGGGTTGTAAACGGTTTTCAGGCTCAGTACTGCGCTCAAAAGATGCAGCCCTGAGGTCACTCCTGATAGGAGGTAGTTAAGTAGAAATTCACTGCTCAGCTGACCCGGCAGAAGCAAATGTATACCAAAAATGTACCCAGAATGAGCTTTTCAGTGAACAGCAGCCAGGCACATTTTAGCTAGTTTTACTTGTAACTGGGGTTGTAAACGGTTTTCAGGCAGTACTGCGCTCAAAAGATGCAGCCCTGAGGTCTCTCCTGATAGGAGGTAGTTAAGTAGAAATTCACTGCTCAGCTGACCCGGCAGAAGCAAATGTATACCAAAAATGTACCCAGAATGAGCTTTTCAGTGAACAGCAGCCAGGCACATTTTAGCTAGTTTTACTTGTAACTGGGGTTGTAAACGGTTTTCAGGCTCAGTACTGCGCTCAAAAGATGCAGCCCTGAGGTCACTCCTGATAGGAGGTAGTTAAGTAGAAATTCACTGCTCAGCTGACCCGGCAGAAGCAAATGTATACCAAAAATGTACCCAGAATGAGCTTTTCAGTGAACAGCAGCCAGGCACATTTTAGCTAGTTTTACTTGTAACTGGGGTTGTAAACGGTTTTCAGGCAGTACTGCGCTCAAAAGATGCAGCCCTGAGGTCTCTCCTGATAGGAGGTAGTTAAGTAGAAATTCACTGCTCAGCTGACCCGGCAGAAGCAAATGTATACCAAAAATGTACCCAGAATAAGCTTTTCAGTGAACAGCAGCCAGGCACATTTTAGCTAGTTTTACTTGTAAGTGGGGTTGTAAACGCTTTTCAGGCTCAGTACTGCGCACAAAAGATGCAGCCCTGAGGTCTCTCCTGATAGGAGATAGTTAAGTAGAAATTGACTGCTCAGCTGACCCGGCAGAAGCAAATGTATCAAAAATGTACCCAGAATGAGCTTTTCAGTGAACAGCAGCCAGGCACATTTTAGCTAGTTTTACTTGTAAGTGGGGTTGTAAACGCTTTTCAGGCTCAGTACTGCGCACAAAAGATGCAGCCCTGAGGTCTCTCCTGATAGGAGATAGTTAAGTAGAAATTCACTGCTCAGCTGACCCGGCAGAAGCAAATGTATCAAAAATGTACCCAGAATGAGCTTTTCAGTGAACAGCAGCCAGGCACATTTTAGCTAGTTTTACTTGTAAGTGGGGTTGTAAACGCTTTTCAGGCTCAGTACTGCGCTCAAAAGATGCAGCCCTGAGGTCTCTCCTGATAGGAGGTAGTTAAGTAGAAATTCACTGCTCAGCTGACCCGGCAGAAGCAAATGTATACCAAAAATGTACCCAGAATGAGCTTTTCAGTGAACAGCAGCCAGGCACATTTTAGCTAGTTTTACTTGTAAGTGGGGTTGTAAACGCTTTTCAGGCTCAGTACTGCGCTCAAAAGATGCAGCCCTGAGGTCTCTCCTGATAGGAGATAGTTAAGTAGAAATTCACTGCTCAGCTGACCCGGCAGAAGCAAATGTATACCAAAAATGTACCCAGAATGAGCTTTTCAGTGAACAGCAGCCAGGCACATTTTAGCTAGTTTTACTTGTAAGTGGGGTTGTAAACGCTTTTCAGGCTCAGTACTGCGCTCAAAAGATGCAGCCCTGAGGTCTCTCCTGATAGGAGATAGTTAAGTAGAAATTCACTGCTCAGCTGACCCGGCAGAAGCAAATGTATACCAAAAATGTACCCAGAATGAGCTTTTCAGTGAACAGCAGCCAGGCACATTTTAGCTAGTTTTACTTGTAAGTGGGGTTGTAAACGCTTTTCAGGCTCAGTACTGCGCTCAAAAGATGCAGCCCTGAGGTCTCTCCTGATAGGAGATAGTTAAGTAGAAATTCACTGCTCAGCTGACCCGGCAGAAGCAAATGTATACCAAAAATGTACCCAGAATAAGCTTTTCAGTGAACAGCAGCCAGGCACATTTTAGCTAGTTTTACTTGTAACTGGGGTTGTAAACGCTTTTTAGGCTCAGTACTGCGCTCAAAAGATGCAGCCCTGAGGTCTCTCCTGATAGGAGGTAGTTAAGTAGAAATTCACTGCTCAGCTGACCCGGCAGAAGCAAATGTATACCAAAAATGTACCCAGAATAAGCTTTTCAGTGAACAGCAGCCAGGCACATTTTAGCTAGTTTTACTTGTAAGTGGGGTTGTAAACGCTTTTCAGGCTCAGTACTGCGCACAAAAGATGCAGCCCTGAGGTCTCTCCTGATAGGAGATAGTTAAGTAGAAATTCACTGCTCAGCTGACCCGGCAGAAGCAAATGTATACCAAAAATGTACCCAGAATGAGCTTTTCAGTGAACAGCAGCCAGGCACATTTTAGCTAGTTTTACTTGTAAGTGGGGTTGTAAACGCTTTTCAGGCTCAGTACTGCGCTCAAAAGATGCAGCCCTGAGGTCTCTCCTGATAGGGGGTAGTTAAGTAGAAATTCACTGTTCAGCTGACCCGGCAGAAGCAAATATATACCAAAAATGTACCCAGAATGAGCTTTTCAGTGAACAGCAGCCAGGCACATTTTAGCTAGTTTTACTTGTAAGTGGGGTTGGAAACGCTTTTCAGGCTCAGTACTGTGCTCAAAAGATGCAGCCCTGAGGTCTCTCCTGATAGGAGATAGTTAAGCAGAAATTCACTGCTCAGCTGACCCGGCAGAAGCAAATGTATACCAAAAATGTACCCAGAATGAGCTTTTCAGTGAACAGCAGCCAGGCACATTTTAGCTAGTTTTACTTGTAAGTGGGGTTGGAAACGCTTTTCAGGCTCAGTACTGCGCTCAAAAGATGCAGCCCTGAGGTCTCTCCTGATAGGAGATAGTTAAGCAGAAATTCACTGCTCAGCTGACCCGGCAGATGCAAATGTATACCAAAAATGTACCCAGAATGAGCTTTTCAGTGAACAGCAGCCAGGCACATTTTAGCTAGTTTTACTTGTAAGTGGGGTTGTAAACGCTTTTCAGCCTCAGTACTGCGCTCAAAAGATGCAGCCCTGAGGTCTCTCCTGATAGGAGGTAGTTAAGTAGAAATTCACTGCTCAGCTGACCCGGCAGAAGCAAATGTATACCAAAAATGTACCAGAATGAGCTTTTCAGTGAACAGCAGCCAGGCACATTTTAGCTACTTTTACTTGTAAGTGGGGTTGTAAACGGTTTTCAGGCTCAGTACTGCGCTCAAAAGATGCAGCCCTGAGGTCTCTCCTGATAGGAGGTAGTTAAGTAGAAATTCACTGCTCAGCTGACCCGGCAGAAGCAAATGTATACCAAAAATGTACCCAGAATGAGCTTTTCAGTGAACAGCAGCCAGGCACATTTTAGCTAGTTTTACTTGTAACTGGGGTTGTAAACGGTTTTCAGGCTCAGTACTGCGCTCAAAAGATGCAGCCCTGAGGTCACTCCTGATAGGAGGTAGTTAAGTAGAAATTCACTGCTCAGCTGACCCGGCAGAAGCAAATGTATACCAAAAATGTACCCAGAATGAGCTTTTCAGTGAACAGCAGCCAGGCACATTTTAGCTAGTTTTACTTGTAACTGGGGTTGTAAACGGTTTTCAGGCAGTACTGCGCTCAAAAGATGCAGCCCTGAGGTCTCTCCTGATAGGAGGTAGTTAAGTAGAAATTCACTGCTCAGCTGACCCGGCAGAAGCAAATGTATACCAAAAATGTACCCAGAATAAGCTTTTCAGTGAACAGCAGCCAGGCACATTTTAGCTAGTTTTACTTGTAAGTGGGGTTGTAAACGCTTTTCAGGCTCAGTACTGCGCACAAAAGATGCAGCCCTGAGGTCTCTCCTGATAGGAGATAGTTAAGTAGAAATTCACTGCTCAGCTGACCCGGCAGAAGCAAATGTATCAAAAATGTACCCAGAATGAGCTTTTCAGTGAACAGCAGCCAGGCACATTTTAGCTAGTTTTACTTGTAAGTGGGGTTGTAAACGCTTTTCAGGCTCAGTACTGCGCTCAAAAGATGCAGCCCTGAGGTCTCTCCTGATAGGAGGTAGTTAAGTAGAAATTCACTGTTCAGCTGACCCGGCAGAAGCAAATATATACCAAAAATGTACCCAGAATGAGCTTTTCAGTGAACAGCAGCCAGGCACATTTTAGCTAGTTTTACTTGTAAGTGGGGTTGGAAACGCTTTTCAGGCTCAGTACTGCGCTCAAAAGATGCAGCCCTGAGGTCTCTCCTGATAGGAGATAGTTAAGTAGAAATTCACTGCTCAGCTGACCCGGCAGAAGCAAATGTATACCAAAAATGTACCCAGAATGAGCTTTTCAGTGAACAGCAGCCAGGCACATTTTAGCTAGTTTTACTTGTAAGTGGGGTTGTAAACGCTTTTCAGGCTCAGTACTGCGCTCAAAAGATGCAGCCCTGAGGTCTCTCCTGATAGGGGGTAGTTAAGTAGAAATTCACTGTTCAGCTGACCCGGCAGAAGCAAATATATACCAAAAATGTACCCAGAATGAGCTTTTCAGTGAACAGCAGCCAGGCACATTTTAGCTAGTTTTACTTGTAAGTGGGGTTGGAAACGCTTTTCAGGCTCAGTACTGCGCTCAAAAGATGCAGCCCTGAGGTCTCTCCTGATAGGAGATAGTTAAGCAGAAATTCACTGCTCAGCTGACCCGGCAGAAGCAAATGTATACCAAAAATGTACCCAGAATGAGCTTTTCAGTGAACAGCAGCCAGGCACATTTTAGCTAGTTTTACTTGTAAGTGGGGTTGGAAACACTTTTCAGGCTCAGTACTGCGCTCAAAAGATGCAGCCCTGAGGTCTCTCCTGATAGGAGATAGTTAAGCAGAAATTCACTGCTCAGCTGACCCGGCAGATGCAAATGTATACCAAAAATGTACCCAGAATGAGCTTTTCAGTGAACAGCAGCCAGGCACATTTTAGCTAGTTTTACTTGTAAGTGGGGTTGTAAACGCTTTTCAGCCTCAGTACTGCGCTCAAAAGATGCAGCCCTGAGGTCTCTCCTGATAGGAGGTAGTTAAGTAGAAATTCACTGCTCAGCTGACCCGGCAGAAGCAAATGTATACCAAAAATGTACCAGAATGAGCTTTTCAGTGAACAGCAGCCAGGCACATTTTAGCTACTTTTACTTGTAAGTGGGGTTGTAAACGGTTTTCAGGCTCAGTACTGCGCTCAAAAGATGCAGCCCTGAGGTCTCTCCTGATAGGAGGTAGTTAAGTAGAAATTCACTGCTCAGCTGACCCGGCAGAAGCAAATGTATACCAAAAATGTACCCAGAATGAGCTTTTCAGTGAACAGCAGCCAGGCACATTTTAGCTAGTTTTACTTGTAACTGGGGTTGTAAACGGTTTTCAGGCTCAGTACTGCGCTCAAAAGATGCAGCCCTGAGGTCACTCCTGATAGGAGGTAGTTAAGTAGAAATTCACTGCTCAGCTGACCCGGCAGAAGCAAATGTATACCAAAAATGTACCCAGAATGAGCTTTTCAGTGAACAGCAGCCAGGCACATTTTAGCTAGTTTTACTTGTAACTGGGGTTGTAAACGGTTTTCAGGCAGTACTGCGCTCAAAAGATGCAGCCCTGAGGTCTCTCCTGATAGGAGGTAGTTAAGTAGAAATTCACTGCTCAGCTGACCCGGCAGAAGCAAATGTATACCAAAAATGTACCCAGAATAAGCTTTTCAGTGAACAGCAGCCAGGCACATTTTAGCTAGTTTTACTTGTAAGTGGGGTTGTAAACGCTTTTCAGGCTCAGTACTGCGCACAAAAGATGCAGCCCTGAGGTCTCTCCTGATAGGAGATAGTTAAGTAGAAATTCACTGCTCAGCTGACCCGGCAGAAGCAAATGTATCAAAAATGTACCCAGAATGAGCTTTTCAGTGAACAGCAGCCAGGCACATTTTAGCTAGTTTTACTTGTAAGTGGGGTTGTAAACGCTTTTCAGGCTCAGTACTGCGCTCAAAAGATGCAGCCCTGAGGTCTCTCCTGATAGGAGGTAGTTAAGTAGAAATTCACTGTTCAGCTGACCCGGCAGAAGCAAATATATACCAAAAATGTACCCAGAATGAGCTTTTCAGTGAACAGCAGCCAGGCACATTTTAGCTAGTTTTACTTGTAAGTGGGGTTGGAAACGCTTTTCAGGCTCAGTACTGCGCTCAAAAGATGCAGCCCTGAGGTCTCTCCTGATAGGAGGTAGTTAAGTAGAAATTCACTGCTCAGCTGACCCGGCAGAAGCAAATGTATACCAAAAATGTAACCAGAATGAGCTTTTCAGTGAACAGCAGCCAGGCACATTTTAGCTAGTTTTACTTGTAAGTGGGGTTGTAAACGCTTTTCAGGCTCAGTACTGCGCTCAAAAGATGCAGCCCTGAGGTCTCTCCTGATAGGAGGTAGTTAAGTAGAAATTCATTGCTCAGCTGACCCGGCAGAAGCAAATGTATACCAAAAATGTACCCAGAATGAGCTTTTCAGTGAACAGCAGCCAGGCACATTTTAGCTAGTTTTACTTGTAAGTGGGGTTGTAAACGCTTTTCAGGCTCAGTACTGCGCTCAAAAGATGCAGCCCTGAGGTCTCTCCTGATAGGAGGTAGTTAAGTAGAAATTCACTGCTCAGCTGACCCGGCAGAAGCAAATGTATACCAAAAATGTACCCAGAATGAGCTTTTCAGTGAACAGCAGCCAGTCACATTTTAGCTAGTTTTACTTGTAAGTGGGGTTGTAAACGCTTTTCAGGCTCAGTACTGCCCTCAAAAGATGCAGCCCTGAGGTCTCTCCTGATAGGAGATAGTTAAGTAGAAATTCACTGCTCAGCTGACCCGGCAGAAGCAAATGTATACCAAAAATGTACCCAGAATGAGCTTTTCAGTGAACAGCAGCCAGGCACATTTTAGCTAGTTTTTCTTTTAAGTGGGGTTGGAAACGCTTTTCAGGCTCAGTACTGCGCTCAAAAGATGCAGCCCTGAGGTCTCTCCTGATAGGAGGTAGTTAAGTAGAAATTCACTGCTCAGCTGACCCGGCAGAAGCAAATGTATACCAAAAATGTACCCAGAATGAGCTTTTCAGTGAACAGCAGCCAGTCACATTTTAGCTAGTTTTACTTGTAAGTGGGGTTGTAAACGCTTTTCAGGCTCAGTACTGCCCTCAAAAGATGCAGCCCTGAGGTCTCTCCTGATAGGAGATAGTTAAGTAGAAATTCACTGCTCAGCTGACCCGGCAGAAGCAAATGTATACCAAAAATGTACCCAGAATGAGCTTTTCAGTGAACAGCAGCTAGGCACATTTTAGCTAGTTTTTCTTTTAAGTGGGGTTGGAAACGCTTTTCAGGCTCAGTACTGCGCTCAAAAGATGCAGCCCTGAGGTCTCTCCTGATAGGAGGTAGTTAAGTAGAAATTCACTGCTCAGCTGACCCAGCAGAAGCAAATGTATACCAAAAATGTACCCAGAATGAGCTTTTCAGTGAACAGCAGCCAGGCACATTTTAGCTAGTTTTACTTGTAAGTGGGGTTGGAAACGCTTTTCAGGCTCAGTACTGCGCTCAAAAGATGCAGCCCTGAGGTCTCTCCTGATAGGAGGTAGTTAAGTAGAAATTCACTGCTCAGCTGACCCGGCAGAAGCAAATGTATACCAAAAATGTACCCAGAATGAGCTTTTCAGTGAACAGCAGCCAGGCACATTTTAGCTAGTTTTACTTGTAACTGGGGTTGTAAACGGTTTTCAGGCAGTACTGCGCTCAAAAGATGCAGCCCTGAGGTCTCTCCTGATAGGAGGTAGTTAAGTAGAAATTCACTGCTCAGCTGACCCGGCAGAAGCAAATGTATACCAAAAATGTACCCAGAATAAGCTTTTCAGTGAACAGCAGCCAGGCACATTTTAGCTAGTTTTACTTGTAAGTGGGGTTGTAAACGCTTTTCAGGCTCAGTACTGCGCACAAAAGATGCAGCCCTGAGGTCTCTCCTGATAGGAGATAGTTAAGTAGAAATTCACTGCTCAGCTGACCCGGTAGAAGCAAATGTATCAAAAATGTACCCAGAATGAGCTTTTCAGTGAACAGCAGCCAGGCACATTTTAGCTAGTTTTACTTGTAAGTGGGGTTGTAAACGCTTTTCAGGCTCAGTACTGCGCTCAAAAGATGCAGCCCTGAGGTCTCTCCTGATAGGAGGTAGTTAAGTAGAAATTCACTGTTCAGCTACCCGGCAGAAGCAAATATATACCAAAAATGTACCCAGAATGAGCTTTTCAGTGAACAGCAGCCAGGCACATTTTAGCTAGTTTTACTTGTAAGTGGGGTTGGAAACGCTTTTCAGGCTCAGTACTGCGCTCAAAAGATGCAGCCCTGAGGTCTCTCCTGATAGGAGGTAGTTAAGTAGAAATTCACTGCTCAGCTGACCCGGCAGAAGCAAATGTATACCAAAAATGTAACCAGAATGAGCTTTTCAGTGAACAGCAGCCAGGCACATTTTAGCTAGTTTTACTTGTAAGTGGGGTTGTAAACGCTTTTCAGGCTCAGTACTGCGCTCAAAAGATGCAGCCCTGAGGTCTCTCCTGATAGGAGGTAGTTAAGTAGAAATTCATTGCTCAGCTGACCCGGCAGAAGCAAATGTATACCAAAAATGTACCCAGAATGAGCTTTTCAGTGAACAGCAGCCAGGCACATTTTAGCTAGTTTTACTTGTAAGTGGGGTTGTAAACGCTTTTCAGGCTCAGTACTGCGCTCAAAAGATGCAGCCCTGAGGTCTCTCCTGATAGGAGGTAGTTAAGTAGAAATTCACTGCTCAGCTGACCCGGCAGAAGCAAATGTATACCAAAAATGTACCCAGAATGAGCTTTTCAGTGAACAGCAGCCAGTCACATTTTAGCTAGTTTTACTTGTAAGTGGGGTTGTAAACGCTTTTCAGGCTCAGTACTGCCCTCAAAAGATGCAGCCCTGAGGTCTCTCCTGATAGGAGATAGTTAAGTAGAAATTCACTGCTCAGCTGACCCGGCAGAAGCAAATGTATACCAAAAATGTACCCAGAATGAGCTTTTCAGTGAACAGCAGCCAGGCACATTTTAGCTAGTTTTTCTTTTAAGTGGGGTTGGAAACGCTTTTCAGGCTCAGTACTGCGCTCAAAAGATGCAGCCCTGAGGTCTCTCCTGATAGGAGGTAGTTAAGTAGAAATTCACTGCTCAGCTGACCCGGCAGAAGCAAATGTATACCAAAAATGTACCCAGAATGAGCTTTTCAGTGAACAGCAGCCAGTCACATTTTAGCTAGTTTTACTTGTAAGTGGGGTTGTAAACGCTTTTCAGGCTCAGTACTGCCCTCAAAAGATGCAGCCCTGAGGTCTCTCCTGATAGGAGATAGTTAAGTAGAAATTCACTGCTCAGCTGACCCGGCAGAAGCAAATGTATACCAAAAATGTACCCAGAATGAGCTTTTCAGTGAACAGCAGCTAGGCACATTTTAGCTAGTTTTTCTTTTAAGTGGGGTTGGAAACGCTTTTCAGGCTCAGTACTGCGCTCAAAAGATGCAGCCCTGAGGTCTCTCCTGATAGGAGGTAGTTAAGTAGAAATTCACTGCTCAGCTGACCCAGCAGAAGCAAATGTATACCAAAAATGTACCCAGAATGAGCTTTTCAGTGAACAGCAGCCAGGCACATTTTAGCTAGTTTTACTTGTAAGTGGGGTTGGAAACGCTTTTCAGGCTCAGTACTGCGCTCAAAAGATGCAGCCCTGAGGTCTCTCCTGATAGGAGGTAGTTAAGTAGAAATTCACTGCTCAGCTGACCCGGCAGAAGCAAATGTATACCAAAAATGTACCCAGAATGAGCTTTTCAGTGAACAGCAGCCAGGCACATTTTAGCTAGTTTTACTTGTAAGTGGGGTTGGAAACGCTTTTCAGGCTCAGTACTGCGATCAAAAGATGCAGCCCTGAGGTCTCTCCTGATAGGAGGTAGTTAAGTAGAAATTCACTGCTCAGCTGACCCGGCAGAAGCAAATGTATACCAAAAATGTACCCAGAATGAGCTTTTCAGTGAACAGCAGCCAGGCACATTTTAGCTAGTTTTACTTGTAAGTGGGGTTGGAAACGCTTTTCAGGCTCAGTACTGCGCTCAAAAGATGCAGCCCTGAGGTCTCTCCTGATAGGAGATAGTTAAGCAGAAATTCACTGCTCAGCTGACCCGGCAGAAGCAAATGTATACCAAAAATGTACCCAGAATGAGCTTTTCAGTGAACAGCAGCCAGGCACATTTTAGCTAGTTTTACTTGTAAGTGGGGTTGGAAACGCTTTTCAGGCTCAGTACTGCGCTCAAAAGATGCAGCCCTGAGGTCTCTCCTGATAGGAGATAGTTAAGTAGAAATTCACTGCTCAGCTGACCCGGCAGAAGCAAATGTATACCAAAAATGTACCCAGAATGAGCTTTTCAGTGAACAGCAGCCAGGCACATATTAGCTAGTTTTACTTGTAACTGGGGTTGTAAACAGTTTTCAGGCTCAGTACTGCGCTCAAAAGATGCAGCCCTGAGGTCTCTCCTGATAGGAGGTAGTAAGTAGAAATTCCCTGCTCAGCTGACCCGGCAGAAGCAAATGTATACCAAAAATGTACCCAGAATAAGCTTTTCAGTGAACAGCAGCCAGGCACATTTTAGCTAGTTTTACTTGTAAGTGGGGTTGTAAACGCTTTTCAGGCTCAGTACTACGCTCAAAAGATGCAGCCCTGAGGTCTCTCCTGATAGGAGATAGTTAAGTAGAAATTCACTGCTCTGCTGACTTGGCAGAAGCAAATGTATACCAAAAATGTACCCAGAATGAGCTTTTCAGTGAACAGCAGCCAGGCACATTTTAGCTAGTTTTACTTGTAAGTGGGGTTGTAAACGGTTTTCAGGCTCAGTACTGCGCTCAAAAGATGCAGCCCTGAGGTCTCTCCTGATAGGAGGTAGTTATGTAGAAATTCACTGCTCAGCTGACCCGGCAGAAGCAAATGTATACCAAAAATGTACCCAGAATAAGCTTTTCAGTGAACAGCAGCCAGGCACATTTTAGCTAGTTTTACTTGTAACTGGGGTTGTAAACGCTTTTTAGGCTCAGTACTGCGCTCAAAAGATGCAGCCCTGAGGTCTCTCCTGATAGGAGGTAGTTAAGTAGAAATTCACTGCTCAGCTGACCCGGCAGAAGCAAATGTATACCAAAAATTTACCCAGAATAAGCTTTTCAGTGAACAGCAGCCAGGCACATTTTAGCTAGTTTTACTTGTAAGTGGGGTTGTAAACGCTTTTCAGGCTCAGTACTGCGCACAAAAGATGCAGCCCTGAGGTCTCTCCTGATAGGAGATAGTTAAGTAGAAATTGACTGCTCAGCTGACCCGGCAGAAGCAAATGTATCAAAAATGTACCCAGAATGAGCTTTTCAGTGAACAGCAGCCAGGCACATTTTAGCTAGTTTTACTTGTAAGTGGGGTTGTAAACGCTTTTCAGGCTCAGTACTGCGCTCAAAAGATGCAGCCCTGAGGTCTCTCCTGATAGGAGGTAGTTAAGTAGAAATTCACTGCTCAGCTGACCCGGCAGAAGGAAATGTATACCAAAAATGTAACCAGAATGAGCTTTTCAGTGAACAGCAGCCAGGCACATTTTAGCTAGTTTTACTTGTAAGTGGGGTTGTAAACGCTTTTCAGGCTCAGTACTGCGCTCAAAAGATGCAGCCCTGAGGTCTCTCCTGATAGGAGGTAGTTAAGTAGAAATTCACTGCTCAGCTGACCCGGC
This sequence comes from Lissotriton vulgaris, assembly GCF_964263255.1. Classification (NCBI taxonomy): domain Eukaryota; kingdom Metazoa; phylum Chordata; class Amphibia; order Caudata; family Salamandridae; genus Lissotriton; species Lissotriton vulgaris. Next base: position 662,559 of record NW_028246658.1, read on the forward strand.
AGAAGCAAATGTATACCAAAAATGTACCCAGAATGAGCTTTTCAGTGAACAGCAGCCAGGCACATTTTAGCTAGTTTTACTTGTAAGTGGGGTTGGAAACGCTTTTCAGGCTCAGTACTGCGCTCAAAAGATGCAGCCCTGAGGTCTCTCCTGATAGGAGGTAGTTAAGTAGAAATTCACTGCTCAGCTGACCCGGCAGAAGCAAATGTATACCAAAAATGTACCCAGAATGAGCTTTTCAGTGAACAGCAGCCAGGCACATTTTAGCTAGTTTTACTTGTAACTGGGGTTGTAAACGGTTTTCAGGCTCAGTACTGCGCTCAAAAGATGCAGCCCTGAGGTCTCTCCTGATAGGAGGTAGTTAAGTAGAAATTCACTGCTCAGCTGACCCGGCAGAAGCAAATGTATACCAAAAATGTACCCAGAATAAGCTTTTCAGTGAACAGCAGCCAGGCACATTTTAGCTAGTTTTACTTGTAAGTGGGGTTGGAAACGCTTTTCAGGCTCAGTACTGCGCACGAAAGATGCAGACCTGAGGTCTCTCCTGATAGGAGATAGTTAAGTAGAAATTCACTGCTCAGCTGACCCGGCAGAAGCAAATGTATACCAAAAATGTACCCAGAATGAGCTTTTCAGTGAACAGCAGCCAGGCACATTTTAGCTAGTTTTACTTGTAAGTGGGGTTGTAAACGCTTTTCAGGCTCAGTACTGCGCTCAAAAGATGCAGCCCTGAGGTCTCTCCTGATAGGAGGTAGTTAAGTAGAAATTCACTGCTCAGCTGACCCGGCAGAAGCAAATGTATACCAAAAATGTACCCAGAATGAGCTTTTCAGTGAACAGCAGCCAGGCACATTTTAGCTAGTTTTACTTGTAAGTGGGGTTGTAAACGCTTTTCAGGCTCAGTACTGCGCTCAAAAGATGCAGCCCTGAGGTCTCTCCTGATAGGAGATAGTTAAGTAGAAATTCACTGCTCAGCTGACCCGGCAGAAGCAAATGTATACCAAAAATGTACCCAGAATGAGCTTTTCAGTGAACAGCAGCCAGGCACATTTTAGCTAGTTTTACTTGTAAGTGGGGTTGTAAACGCTTTTCAGGCTCAGTACTGCGCTCAAAAGATGCAGCCCTGAGGTCTCTCCTGATAGGGGGTAGTTAAGTAGAAATTCACTGTTCAGCTGACCCGGCAGAAGCAAATATATACCAAAAATGTACCCAGAATGAGCTTTTCAGTGAACAGCAGCCAGGCACATTTTAGCTAGTTTTACTTGTAAGTGGGGTTGGAAACGCTTTTCAGGCTCAGTACTGCGCTCAAAAGATGCAGCCCTGAGGTCTCTCCTGATAGGAGATAGTTAAGCAGAAATTCACTGCTCAGCTGACCCGGCAGAAGCAAATGTATACCAAAAATGTACCCAGAATGAGCTTTTCAGTGAACAGCAGCCAGGCACATTTTAGCTAGTTTTACTTGTAAGTGGGGTTGGAAACGCTTTTCAGGCTCAGTACTGCGCTCAAAAGATGCAGCCCTGAGGTCTCTCCTGATAGGAGATAGTTAAGCAGAAATTCACTGCTCAGCTGACCCGGCAGATGCAAATGTATACCAAAAATGTACCCAGAATGAGCTTTTCAGTGAACAGCAGCCAGGCACATTTTAGCTAGTTTTACTTGTAAGTGGGGTTGTAAACGCTTTTCAGCCTCAGTACTGCGCTCAAAAGATGCAGCCCTGAGGTCTCTCCTGATAGGAGGTAGTTAAGTAGAAATTCACTGCTCAGCTGACCCGGCAGAAGCAAATGTATACCAAAAATGTACCAGAATGAGCTTTTCAGTGAACAGCAGCCAGGCACATTTTAGCTACTTTTACTTGTAAGTGGGGTTGTAAACGGTTTTCAGGCTCAGTACTGCGCTCAAAAGATGCAGCCCTGAGGTCTCTCCTGATAGGAGGTAGTTAAGTAGAAATTCACTGCTCAGCTGACCCGGCAGAAGCAAATGTATACCAAAAATGTACCCAGAATGAGCTTTTCAGTGAACAGCAGCCAGGCACATTTTAGCTAGTTTTACTTGTAACTGGGGTTGTAAACGGTTTTCAGGCTCAGTACTGCGCTCAAAAGATGCAGCCCTGAGGTCACTCCTGATAGGAGGTAGTTAAGTAGAAATTCACTGCTCAGCTGACCCGGCAGAAGCAAATGTATACCAAAAATGTACCCAGAATGAGCTTTTCAGTGAACAGCAGCCAGGCACATTTTAGCTAGTTTTACTTGTAACTGGGGTTGTAAACGGTTTTCAGGCAGTACTGCGCTCAAAAGATGCAGCCCTGAGGTCTCTCCTGATAGGAGGTAGTTAAGTAGAAATTCACTGCTCAGCTGACCCAGCAGAAGCAAATGTATACCAAAAATGTACCCAGAATAAGCTTTTCAGTGAACAGCAGCCAGGCACATTTTAGCTAGTTTTACTTGTAAGTGGGGTTGTAAACGCTTTTCAGGCTCAGTACTGCGCACAAAAGATGCAGCCCTGAGGTCTCTCCTGATAGGGGATAGTTAAGTAGAAATTCACTGCTCAGCTGACCCGGCAGAAGCAAATGTATCAAAAATGTACCCAGAATGAGCTTTTCAGTGAACAGCAGCCAGGCACATTTTAGCTAGTTTTACTTGTAAGTGGGGTTGTAAACGCTTTTCAGGCTCAGTACTGCGCTCAAAAGATGCAGCCCTGAGGTCTCTCCTGATAGGAGGTAGTTAAGTAGAAATTCACTGCTCAGCTGACCCGGCAGAAGCAAATGTATACCAAAAATGTACCCAGAATGAGCTTTTCAGTGAACAGCAGCCAGGCACATTTTAGCTAGTTTTACTTGTAAGTGGGGTTGTAAACGCTTTTCAGGCTCAGTACTGCGCTCAAAAGATGCAGCCCTGAGGTCTCTCCTGATAGGAGATAGTTAAGTAGAAATTCACTGCTCAGCTGACCCGGCAGAAGCAAATGTATACCAAAAATGTACCCAGAATGAGCTTTTCAGTGAACAGCAGCCAGGCACATTTTAGCTAGTTTTACTTGTAAGTGGGGTTGTAAACGCTTTTCAGGCTCAGTACTGCGCTCAAAAGATGCAGCCCTGAGGTCTCTCCTGATAGGAGATAGTTAAGTAGAAATTCACTGCTCAGCTGACCCGGCAGAAGCAAATGTATACCAAAAATGTACCCAGAATGAGCTTTTCAGTGAACAGCAGCCAGGCACATTTTAGCTAGTTTTACTTGTAAGTGGGGTTGTAAACGCTTTTCAGGCTCAGTACTGCGCTCAAAAGATGCAGCCCTGAGGTCTCTCCTGATAGGAGATAGTTAAGTAGAAATTCACTGCTCAGCTGACCCGGCAGAAGCAAATGTATACCAAAAATGTACCCAGAATAAGCTTTTCAGTGAACAGCAGCCAGGCACATTTTAGCTAGTTTTACTTGTAACTGGGGTTGTAACGCTTTTTAGGCTCAGTACTGCGCTCAAAAGATGCAGCCCTGAGGTCTCTCCTGATAGGAGGTAGTTAAGTAGAAATTCACTGCTCAGCTGACCCGGCAGAAGCAAATGTATACCAAAAATGTACCCAGAATAAGCTTTTCAGTGAACAGCAGCCAGGCACATTTTAGCTAGTTTTACTTGTAAGTGGGGTTGTAAACGCTTTTCAGGCTCAGTACTGCGCACAAAAGATGCAGCCCTGAGGTCTCTCCTGATAGGAGATAGTTAAGTAGAAATTGACTGCTCAGCTGACCCGGCAGAAGCAAATGTATCAAAAATGTACCCAGAATGAGCTTTTCAGTGAACAGCAGCCAGGCACATTTTAGCTAGTTTTACTTGTAAGTGGGGTTGTAAACGCTTTTCAGGCTCAGTACTGCGCTCAAAAGATGCAGCCCTGAGGTCTCTCCTGATAGGAGGTAGTTAAGTAGAAATTCACTGCTCAGCTGACCCGGCAGAAGCAAATGTATACCAAAAATGTAACCAGAATGAGCTTTTCAGTGAACAGCAGCCAGGCACATTTTAGCTAGTTTTACTTGTAAGTGGGGTTGTAAACGCTTTTCAGGCTCAGTACTGCGCTCAAAAGATGCAGCCCTGAGGTCTCTCCTGATAGGAGGTAGTTAAGTAGAAATTCACTGCTCAGCTGACCCGGCAGAAGCAAATGTATACCAAAAATGTACCCAGAATGAGCTTTTCAGTGAACAGCAGCCAGGCACATTTTAGCTAGTTTTACTTGTAAGTGGGGTTGGAAACGCTTTTCAGGCTCAGTACTGCGCTCAAAAGATGCAGCCCTGAGGTCTCTCCTGATAGGAGGTAGTTAAGTAGAAATTCACTGCTCAGCTGACCCGGCAGAAGCAAATGTATACCAAAAATGTACCCAGAATGAGCTTTTCAGTGAACAGCAGCCAGGCACATTTTAGCTAGTTTTACTTGTAACTGGGGTTGTAAACGGTTTTCAGGCTCAGTACTGCGCTCAAAAGATGCAGCCCTGAGGTCTCTCCTGATAGGAGGTAGTTAAGTAGAAATTCACTGCTCAGCTGACCCGGCAGAAGCAAATGTATACCAAAAATGTACCCAGAATAAGCTTTTCAGTGAACAGCAGCCAGGCACATTTTAGCTAGTTTTACTTGTAAGTGGGGTTGGAAACGCTTTTCAGGCTCAGTACTGCACACAAAAGATGCAGACCTGAGGTCTCTCCTGATAGGAGATAGTTAAGTAGAAATTCACTGCTCAGCTGACCCGGCAGAAGCAAATGTATACCAAAAATGTACCCAGAATGAGCTTTTCAGTGAACAGCAGCCAGGCACATTTTAGCTAGTTTTACTTGTAAGTGGGGTTGTAAACGCTTTTCAGGCTCAGTACTACGCTCAAAAGATGCAGCCCTGAGGTCACTCCTGATAGGAGGTAGTTAAGTAGAAATTCACTGCTCAGCTGACCCGGCAGAAGCAAATGTATACCAAAAATGTACCCAGAATGAGCTTTTCAGTGAACAGCAGCCAGGCACATTTTAGCTAGTTTTACTTGTAACTGGGGTTGTAAACGGTTTTCAGGCAGTACTGCGCTCAAAAGATGCAGCCCTGAGGTCTCTCCTGATAGGAGGTAGTTAAGTAGAAATTCACTGCTCAGCTGACCCGGTAGAAGCAAATGTATACCAAAAATGTACCCAGAATAAGCTTTTCAGTGAACAGCAGCCAGGCACATTTTAGCTAGTTTTACTTGTAAGTGGGGTTGTAAACGCTTTTCAGGCTCAGTACTGCGCACAAAAGATGCAGCCCTGAGGTCTCTCCTGATAGGAGATAGTTAAGTAGAAATTCACTGCTCAGCTGACCCGGCAGAAGCAAATGTATCAAAAATGTACCCAGAATGAGCTTTTCAGTGAACAGCAGCCAGGCACATTTTAGCTAGTTTTACTTGTAAGTGGGGTTGTAAACGCTTTTCAGGCTCAGTACTGCGCTCAAAAGATGCAGCCCTGAGGTCTCTCCTGATAGGAGGTAGTTAAGTAGAAATTCACTGCTCAGCTGACCCGGCAGAAGCAAATGTATACCAAAAATGTACCCAGAATGAGCTTTTCAGTGAACAGCAGCCAGGCACATTTTAGCTAGTTTTACTTGTAAGTGGGGTTGTAAACGCTTTTCAGGCTCAGTACTGCGCTCAAAAGATGCAGCCCTGAGGTCTCTCCTGATAGGAGATAGTTAAGTAGAAATTCACTGCTCAGCTGACCCGGCAGAAGCAAATGTATACCAAAAATGTACCCAGAATGAGCTTTTCAGTGAACAGCAGCCAGGCACATTTTAGCTAGTTTTACTTGTAAGTGGGGTTGTAAACGCTTTTCAGGCTCAGTACTGCGCTCAAAAGATGCAGCCCTGAGGTCTCTCCTGATAGGAGATAGTTAAGTAGAAATTCACTGCTCAGCTGACCCGGCTGAAGCAAATGTATCAAAAATGTACCCAGAATGAGCTTTTCAGTGAACAGCAGCCAGGCACATTTTAGCTAGTTTTACTTGTAAGTGGGGTTGTAAACGCTTTTCAGGCTCAGTACTGCGCTCAAAAGATGCAGCCCTGAGGTCTCTCCTGATAGGAGGTAGTTAAGTAGAAATTCACTGCTCAGCTGACCCGGCAGAAGCAAATGTATACCAAAAATGTACCCAGAATGAGCTTTTCAGTGAACAGCAGCCAGGCACATTTTAGCTAGTTTTACTTGTAAGTGGGGTTGTAAACGCTTTTCAGGCTCAGTACTGCGCTCAAAAGATGCAGCCCTGAGGTCTCTCCTGATAGGAGATAGTTAAGTAGAAATTCACTGCTCAGCTGACCCGGCAGAAGCAAATGTATACCAAAAATGTACCCAGAATGAGCTTTTCAGTGAACAGCAGCCAGGCACATTTTAGCTAGTTTTACTTGTAAGTGGGGTTGTAAACGCTTTTCAGGCTCAGTACTGCGCTCAAAAGATGCAGCCCTGAGGTCTCTCCTGATAGGAGATAGTTAAGTAGAAATTCACTGCTCAGCTGACCCGGCAGAAGCAAATGTATACCAAAAATGTACCCAGAATGAGCTTTTCAGTGAACAGCAGCCAGGCACATTTTAGCTAGTTTTACTTGTAAGTGGGGTTGTAAACGCTTTTCAGGCTCAGTACTGCGCTCAAAAGATGCAGCCCTGAGGTCTCTCCTGATAGGAGATAGTTAAGTAGAAATTCACTGCTCAGCTCACCCGGCAGAAGCAAATGTATACCAAAAATGTACCCAGAATAAGCTTTTCAGTGAACAGCAGCCAGGCACATTTTAGCTAGTTTTACTTGTAACTGGGGTTGTAAACACTTTTTAGGCTCAGTACTGCGCTCAAAAGATGCAGCCCTGAGGTCTCTCCTGATAGGAGGTAGTTAAGTAGAAATTCACTGCTCAGCTGACCCGGCAGAAGCAAATGTATACCAAAAATGTACCCAGAATAAGCTTTTCAGTGAACAGCAGCCAGGCACATTTTAGCTAGTTTTACTTGTAAGTGGGGTTGTAAATGCTTTTCAGGCTCAGTACTGCGCACAAAAGATGCAGCCCTGAGGTCTCTCCTGATAGGAGATAGTTAAGTAGAAATTGACTGCTCAGCTGACCCGGCAGAAGCAAATGTATCAAAAATGTACCCAGAATGAGCTTTTCAGTGAACAGCAGCCAGGCACATTTTAGCTAGTTTTACTTGTAAGTGGGGTTGTAAACGCTTTTCAGGCTCAGTACTGCGCTCAAAAGATGCAGCCCTGAGGTCTCTCCTGATAGGAGGTAGTTAAGTAGAAATTCACTGCTCAGCTGACCCGGCAGAAGCAAATGTATACCAAAAATGTAACCAGAATGAGCGTTTCAGTGAACAGCAGCCAGGCACATTTTAGCTAGTTTTACTTGTAAGTGGGGTTGTAAACGCTTTTCAGGCTCAGTACTGCGCTCAAAAGATGCAGCCCTGAGGTCACTCCTGATAGGAGGTAGTTAAGTAGAAATTCACTGCTCAGCTGACCCGGCAGAAGCAAATGTATACCAAAAATGTACCCAGAATGAGCTTTTCAGTGAACAGCAGCCAGGCACATTTTAGCTAGTTTTACTTGTAACTGGGGTTGTAAACGGTTTTCAGGCAGTACTGCGCTCAAAAAATGCAGCCCTGAGGTCTCTCCTGATAGGAGGTAGTTAAGTAGAAATTCACTGCTCAGCTGACCCGGCAGAAGCAAATGTATACCAAAAATGTACCCAGAATAAGCTTTTCAGTGAACAGCAGCCAGGCACATTTTAGCTAGTTTTACTTGTAAGTGGGGTTGTAAACGCTTTTCAGGCTCAGTACTGCGCACAAAAGATGCAGCCCTGAGGTCTCTCCTGATAGGAGATAGTTAAGTAGAAATTCACTGCTCAGCTGACCCGGCAGAAGCAAATGTATCAAAAATGTACCCAGAATGAGCTTTTCAGTGAACAGCAGCCAGGCACATTTTAGCTAGTTTTACTTGTAAGTGGGGTTGTAAACGCTTTTCAGGCTCAGTACTGCGCTCAAAAGATGCAGCCCTGAGGTCTCTCCTGATAGGAGGTAGTTAAGTAGAAATTCACTGCTCAGCTGACCCGGCAGAAGCAAATGTATACCAAAAATGTACCCAGAATGAGCTTTTCAGTGAACAGCAGCCAGGCACATTTTAGCTAGTTTTACTTGTAAGTGGGGTTGTAAACGCTTTTCAGGCTCAGTACTGCGCTCAAAAGATGCAGCCCTGAGGTCTCTCCTGATAGGAGATAGTTAAGTAGAAATTCACTGCTCAGCTGACCCGGCAGAAGCAAATGTATACCAAAAATGTACCCAGAATGAGCTTTTCAGTGAACAGCAGCCAGGCACATTTTAGCTAGTTTTACTTGTAAGTGGGGTTGTAAACGCTTTTCAGGCTCAGTACTGCGCTCAAAAGATGCAGCCCTGAGGTCTCTCCTGATAGGAGATAGTTAAGTAGAAATTCACTGCTCAGCTGACCCGGCAGAAGCAAATGTATACCAAAAATGTACCCAGAATGAGCTTTTCAGTGAACAGCAGCCAGGCACATTTTAGCTAGTTTTACTTGTAAGTGGGGTTGTAAACGCTTTTCAGGCTCAGTACTGCGCTCAAAAGATGCAGCCCTGAGGTCTCTCCTGATAGGAGATAGTTAAGTAGAAATTCACTGCTCAGCTGACCCGGCAGAAGCAAATGTATACCAAAAATGTACCCAGAATAAGCTTTTCAGTGAACAGCAGCCAGGCACATTTTAGCTAGTTTTACTTGTAACTGGGGTTGTAAACACTTTTTAGGCTCAGTACTGCGCTCAAAAGATGCAGCCCTGAGGTCTCTCCTGATAGGAGGTAGTTAAGTAGAAATTCACTGCTCAGCTGACCCGGCAGAAGCAAATGTATACCAAAAATGTACCCAGAATAAGCTTTTCAGTGAACAGCAGCCAGGCACATTTTAGCTAGTTTTACTTGTAAGTGGGGTTGTAAACGCTTTTCAGGCTCAGTACTGCGCACAAAAGATGCAGCCCTGAGGTCTCTCCTGATAGGAGATAGTTAAGTAGAAATTGACTGCTCAGCTGACCCGGCAGAAGCAAATGTATCAAAAATGTACCCAGAATGAGCTTTTCAGTGAACAGCAGCCAGGCACATTTTAGCTAGTTTTACTTGTAAGTGGGGTTGTAAACGCTTTTCAGGCTCAGTACTGCGCTCAAAAGATGCAGCCCTGAGGTCTCTCCTGATAGGAGGTAGTTAAGTAGAAATTCACTGCTCAGCTGACCCGGCAGAAGCAAATGTATACCAAAAATGTAACCAGAATGAGCTTTTCAGTGAACAGCAGCCAGGCACATTTTAGCTAGTTTTACTTGTAAGTGGGGTTGTAAACGCTTTTCAGGCTCAGTACTGCGCTCAAAAGATGCAGCCCTGAGGTCTCTCCTGATAGGAGGTAGTTAAGTAGAAATTCACTGCTCAGCTGACCCGGCAGAAGCAAATGTATACCAAAAATGTACCCAGAATGAGCTTTTCAGTGAACAGCAGCCAGGCACATTTTAGCTAGTTTTACTTGTAAGTGGGGTTGGAAACGGTTTTCAGGCTCAGTACTGCGCTCAAAAGATGCAGCCCTGAGGTCTCTCCTGATAGGAGGTAGTTAAGTAGAAATTCACTGCTCAGCTGACCCGGCAGAAGCAAATGTATACCAAAAATGTACCCAGAATAAGCTTTTCAGTGAACAGCAGCCAGGCACATTTTAGCTAGTTTTACTTGTAAGTGGGGTTGGAAACGCTTTTCAGGCTCAGTACTGCGCACAAAAGATGCAGACCTGAGGTCTCTCCTGATAGGAGATAGTTAAGTAGAAATTCACTGCTCAGCTGACCCGGCAGGAGCAAATGTATACCAAAAATGTACCCAGAATGAGCTTTTCAGTGAACAGCAGCCAGGCACATTTTAGCTAGTTTTACTTGTAAGTGGGGTTGTAAACGCTTTTCAGGCTCAGTACTGCGCTCAAAAGATGCAGCCCTGAGGTCTCTCCTGATAGGAGGTAGTTAAGTAGAAATTCACTGCTCAGCTGACCCGGCAGAAGCAAATGTATACCAAAAATGTACCCAGAATGAGCTTTTCAGTGAACAGCAGCCAGGCACATTTTAGCTAGTTTTACTTGTAAGTGGGGTTGTAAACGCTTTTCAGGCTCAGTACTGCGCTCAAAAGATGCAGCCCTGAGGTCTCTCCTGATAGGAGATAGTTAAGTAGAAATTCACTGCTCAGCTGACCCGGCAGAAGCAAATGTATACCAAAAATGTACCCAGAATGAGCTTTTCAGTGAACAGCAGCCAGGCACATTTTAGCTAGTTTTACTTGTAAGTGGGGTTGTAAACGCTTTTCAGGCTCAGTACTGCGCTCAAAAGATGCAGCCCTGAGGTCTCTCCTGATAGGAGATAGTTAAGTAGAAATTCACTGCTCAGCTGACCCGGCAGAAGCAAATGTATACCAAAAATGTACCCAGAATGAGCTTTTCAGTGAACAGCAGCCAGGCACATTTTAGCTAGTTTTACTTGTAAGTGGGGTTGTAAACGCTTTTCAGGCTCAGTACTGCGCTCAAAAGATGCAGCCCTGAGGTCTCTCCTGATAGGAGATAGTTAAGTAGAAATTCACTGCTCAGCTGACCCGGCAGAAGCAAATGTATACCAAAAATGTACCCAGAATAAGCTTTTCAGTGAACAGCAGCCAGGCACATTTTAGCTAGTTTTACTTGTAAGTGGGGTTGTAAACGCTTTTCAGGCTCAGTACTGCGCACAAAAGATGCAGCCCTGAGGTCTCTCCTGATAGGAGATAGTTAAGTAGAAATTGACTGCTCAGCTGACCCGGCAGAAGCAAATGTATCAAAAATGTACCCAGAATGAGCTTTTCAGTGAACAGCAGCCAGGCACATTTTAGCTAGTTTTACTTGTAAGTGGGGTTGTAAACGCTTTTCAGGCTCAGTACTGCGCTCAAAAGATGCAGCCCTGAGGTCTCTCCTGATAGGAGGTAGTTAAGTAGAAATTCACTGCTCAGCTGACCCGGCAGAAGCAAATGTATACCAAAAATGTAACCAGAATGAGCTTTTCAGTGAACAGCAGCCAGGCACATTTTAGCTAGTTTTACTTGTAAGTGGGGTTGTAAACGCTTTTCAGGCTCAGTACTGCGCTCAAAAGATGCAGCCCTGAGGTCTCTCCTGATAGGAGGTAGTTAAGTAGAAATTCACTGCTCAGCTGACCCGGCAGAAGCAAATGTATACCAAAAATGTACCCAGAATGAGCTTTTCAGTGAACAGCAGCCAGGCACATTTTAGCTAGTTTTACTTGTAAGTGGGGTTGGAAACGGTTTTCAGGCTCAGTACTGCGCTCAAAAGATGCAGCCCTGAGGTCTCTCCTGATAGGAGGTAGTTAAGTAGAAATTCACTGCTCAGCTGACCCGGCAGAAGCAAATGTATACCAAAAATGTACCCAGAATAAGCTTTTCAGTGAACAGCAGCCAGGCACATTTTAGCTAGTTTTACTTGTAAGTGGGGTTGGAAACGCTTTTCAGGCTCAGTACTGCGCACAAAAGATGCAGACCTGAGGTCTCTCCTGATAGGAGATAGTTAAGTAGAAATTCACTGCTCAGCTGACCCGGCAGGAGCAAATGTATACCAAAAATGTACCCAGAATGAGCTTTTCAGTGAACAGCAGCCAGGCACATTTTAGCTAGTTTTACTTGTAAGTGGGGTTGTAAACGCTTTTCAGGCTCAGTACTGCGCTCAAAAGATGCAGCCCTGAGGTCTCTCCTGATAGGAGGTAGTTAAGTAGAAATTCACTGCTCAGCTGACCCGGCAGAAGCAAATGTATACCAAAAATGTACCCAGAATGAGCTTTTCAGTGAACAGCAGCCAGGCACATTTTAGCTAGTTTTACTTGTAAGTGGGGTTGTAAACGCTTTTCAGGCTCAGTACTGCGCTCAAAAGATGCAGCCCTGAGGTCTCTCCTGATAGGAGATAGTTAAGTAGAAATTCACTGCTCAGCTGACCCGGCAGAAGCAAATGTATACCAAAAATGTACCCAGAATGAGCTTTTCAGTGAACAGCAGCCAGGCACATTTTGGCTAGTTTTACTTGTAAGTGGGGTTGTAAACGCCTTTCAGGCTCAGTACTGCGCTCAAAAGATGCAGCCCTGAGGTCTCTCCTGATAGGAGGTAGTTAAGTAGAAATTCACTGCTCAGCTGACCCGGCAGAAGCAAATGTATACCAAAAATGTACCCAGAATGAGCTTTTCAGTGAACAGCAGCCAGGCACATTTTAGCTAGTTTTACTTGTAACTGGGGTTGTAAACGGTTTTCAGGCTCAGTACTGCGCTCAAAAGATGCAGCCCTGAGGTCTCTCCTGATAGGAGGTAGTTAAGTAGAAATTCACTGCTCAGCTGACCCGGCAGAAGCAAATGTATACCAAAAATGTACCCAGAATGAGCTTTTCAGTGAACAGCAGCCAGGCACATTTTAGCTAGTTTTACTTGTAACTGGGGTTGTAAACGGTTTTCAGGCTCAGTACTGCGCTCAAAAGATGCAGCCCTGAGGTCACTCCTGATAGGAGGTAGTTAAGTAGAAATTCACTGCTCAGCTGACCCGGCAGAAGCAAATGTATACCAAAAATGTACCCAGAATGAGCTTTTCAGTGAACAGCAGCCAGGCACATTTTAGCTAGTTTTACTTGTAACTGGGGTTGTAAACGGTTTTCAGGCAGTACTGCGCTCAAAAGATGCAGCCCTGAGGTCTCTCCTGATAGGAGGTAGTTAAGTAGAAATTCACTGCTCAGCTGACCCGGCAGAAGCAAATGTATACCAAAAATGTACCCAGAATAAGCTTTTCAGTGAACAGCAGCCAGGCACATTTTAGCTAGTTTTACTTGTAAGTGGGGTTGTAAACGCTTTTCAGGCTCAGTACTGCGCACAAAAGATGCAGCCCTGAGGTCTCTCCTGATAGGAGATAGTTAAGTAGAAATTCACTGCTCAGCTGACCCGGCAGAAGCAAATGTATACCAAAAATGTACCCAGAATGAGCTTTTCAGTGAACAGCAGCCAGGCACATTTTAGCTAGTTTTACTTGTAAGTGGGGTTGTAAACGCTTTTCAGGCTCAGTACTGCGCTCAAAAGATGCAGCCCTGAGGTCTCTCCTGATAGGAGATAGTTAAGTAGAAATTCACTGCTCAGCTGACCCGGCAGAAGCAAATGTATACCAAAAATGTACCCAGAATGAGCTTTTCAGTGAACAGCAGCCAGGCACATTTTGGCTAGTTTTACTTGTAAGTGGGGTTGTAAACGCTTTTCAGGCTCAGTACTGCGCTCAAAAGATGCAGCCCTGAGGTCTCTCCTGATAGGGGGTAGTTAAGTAGAAATTCACTGTTCAGCTGACCCGGCAGAAGCAAATATATACCAAAAATGTACCCAGAATGAGCTTTTCAGTGAACAGCAGCCAGGCACATTTTAGCTAGTTTTACTTGTAAGTGGGGTTGGTGGAAACGCTTTTCAGGCTCAGTACTGCGCTCAAAAGATGCAGCCCTGAGGTCTCTCCTGATAGGAGATAGTTAAGCAGAAATTCACTGCTCAGCTGACCCGGCAGAAGCAAATGTATACCAAAAATGTACCCAGAATGAGCTTTTCAGTGAACAGCAGCCAGGCACATTTTAGCTAGTTTTACTTGTAAGTGGGGTTGGAAACGCTTTTCAGGCTCAGTACTGCGCTCAAAAGATGCAGCCCTGAGGTCTCTCCTGATAGGAGATAGTTAAGCAGAAATTCACTGCTCAGCTGACCCGGCAGATGCAAATGTATACCAAAAATGTACCCAGAATGAGCTTTTCAGTGAACAGCAGCCAGGCACATTTTAGCTAGTTTTACTTGTAAGTGGGGTTGTAAACGCTTTTCAGCCTCAGTACTGCGCTCAAAAGATGCAGCCCTGAGGTCTCTCCTGATAGGAGGTAGTTAAGTAGAAATGCACTGCTCAACTGACCCGGCAGAAGCAAATGTATACCAAAAATGTACCAGAATGAGCTTTTCAGTGAACAGCAGCCAGGCACATTTTAGCTACTTTTACTTGTAAGTGGGGTTGTAAACGGTTTTCAGGCTCAGTACTGCGCTCAAAAGATGCAGCCCTGAGGTCTCTCCTGATAGGAGGTAGTTAAGTAGAAATTCACTGCTCAGCTGACCCGGCAGAAGCAAATGTATACCAAAAATGTACCCAGAATGAGCTTTTCAGTGAACAGCAGCCAGGCACATTTTAGCTAGTTTTACTTGTAACTGGGGTTGTAAACGGTTTTCAGGCTCAGTACTGCGCTCAAAAGATGCAGCCCTGAGGTCACTCCTGATAGGAGGTAGTTAAGTAGAAATTCACTGCTCAGCTGACCCGGCAGAAGCAAATGTATACCAAAAATGTACCCAGAATGAGCATTTCAGTGAACAGCAGCCAGGCACATTTTAGCTAGTTTTACTTGTAACTGGGGTTGTAAACGGTTTTCAGGCAGTACTGCGCTCAAAAGATGCAGCCCTGAGGTCTCTCCTGATAGGAGGTAGTTAAGTAGAAATTCACTGCTCAGCTGACCCGGCAGAAGCAAATGTATACCAAAAATGTACCCAGAATAAGCTTTTCAGTGAACAGCAGCCAGGCACATTTTAGCTAGTTTTACTTGTAAGTGGGGTTGTAAACGCTTTTCAGGCTCAGTACTGCGCACAAAAGATGCAGCCCTGAGGTCTCTCCTGATAGGAGATAGTTAAGTAGAAATTCACTGCTCAGCTGACCCGGCAGAAGCAAATGTATCAAAAATGTACCCAGAATGAGCTTTTCAGTGAACAGCAGCCAGGCACATTTTAGCTAGTTTTACTTGTAAGTGGGGTTGTAAACGCTTTTCAGGCTCAGTACTGCGCTCAAAAGATGCAGCCCTGAGGTCTCTCCTGATAGGAGGTAGTTAAGTAGAAATTCACTGTTCAGCTGACCCGGCAGAAGCAAATATATACCAAAAATGTACCCAGAATGAGCTTTTCAGTGAACAGCAGCCAGGCACATTTTAGCTAGTTTTACTTGTAAGTGGGGTTGGAAACGCTTTTCAGGCTCAGTACTGCGCTCAAAAGATGCAGCCCTGAGGTCTCTCCTGATAGGAGGTAGTTAAGTAGAAATTCACTGCTCAGCTGACCCGGCAGAAGCAAATGTATACCAAAAATGTAACCAGAATGAGCTTTTCAGTGAACAGCAGCCAGGCACATTTTAGCTAGTTTTACTTGTAAGTGGGGTTGTAAACGCTTTTCAGGCTCAGTACTGCGCTCAAAAGATGCAGCCCTGAGGTCTCTCCTGATAGGAGGTAGTTAAGTAGAAATTCATTGCTCAGCTGACCCGGCAGAAGCAAATGTATACCAAAAATGTACCCAGAATGAGCTTTTCAGTGAACAGCAGCCAGGCACATTTTAGCTAGTTTTACTTGTAAGTGGGGTTGTAAACGCTTTTCAGGCTCAGTACTGCGCTCAAAAGATGCAGCCCTGAGGTCTCTCCTGATAGGAGGTAGTTCAGTAGAAATTCACTGCTCAGCTGACCCGGCAGAAGCAAATGTATACCAAAAATGTACCCAGAATGAGCTTTTCAGTGAACAGCAGCCAGTCACATTTTAGCTAGTTTTACTTGTAAGTGGGGTTGTAAACGCTTTTCAGGCTCAGTACTGCCCTCAAAAGATGCAGCCCTGAGGTCTCTCCTGATAGGAGATAGTTAAGTAGAAATTCACTGCTCAGCTGACCCGGCAGAAGCAAATGTATACCAAAAATGTACCCAGAATGAGCTTTTCAGTGAACAGCAGCCAGGCACATTTTAGCTAGTTTTTCTTTTAAGTGGGGTTGGAAACGCTTTTCAGGCTCAGTACTGCGCTCAAAAGATGCAGCCCTGAGGTCTCTCCTGATAGGAGGTAGTTAAGTAGAAATTCACTGCTCAGCTGACCCGGCAGAAGCAAATGTATACCAAAAATGTACCCAGAATGAGCTTTTCAGTGAACAGCAGCCAGTCACATTTTAGCTAGTTTTACTTGTAAGTGGGGTTGTAAACGCTTTTCAGGCTCAGTACTGCGCTCAAAAGATGCAGCCCTGAGGTCTCTCCTGATAGGAGGTAGTTAAGTAGAAATTCACTGCTCAGCTGACCCGGCAGAAGCAAATGTATACCAAAAATGTACCCAGAATAAGCTTTTCAGTGAACAGCAGCCAGGCACATTTTAGCTAGTTTTACTTGTAAGTGGGGTTGTAAACGCTTTTCAGGCTCAGTACTGCGCACAAAAGATGCAGCCCTGAGGTCTCTCCTGATAGGAGATAGTTAAGTAGAAATTCACTGCTCAGCTGACCCGGCAGAAGCAAATGTATACCAAAAATGTACCCAGAATGAGCTTTTCAGTGAACAGCAGCCAGGCACATTTTAGCTAGTTTTACTTGTAAGTGGGGTTGTAAACGCTTTTCAGGCTCAGTACTGCGCTCAAAAGATGCAGCCCTGAGGTCTCTCCTGATAGGAGATAGTTAAGTAGAAATTCACTGCTCAGCTGACCCGGCAGAAGCAAATGTATACCAAAAATGTACCCAGAATGAGCTTTTCAGTGAACAGCAGCCAGGCACATTTTGGCTAGTTTTACTTGTAAGTGGGGTTGTAAACGCTTTTCAGGCTCAGTACTGCGCTCAAAAGATGCAGCCCTGAGGTCTCTCCTGATAGGGGGTAGTTAAGTAGAAATTCACTGTTCAGCTGACCCGGCAGAAGCAAATATATACCAAAAATGTACCCAGAATGAGCTTTTCAGTGAACAGCAGCCAGGCACATTTTAGCTAGTTTTACTTGTAAGTGGGGTTGGAAACGCTTTTCAGGCTCAGTACTGCGCTCAAAAGATGCAGCCCTGAGGTCTCTCCTGATAGGAGATAGTTAAGCAGAAATTCACTGCTCAGCTGACCCGGCAGAAGCAAATGTATACCAAAAATGTACCCAGAATGAGCTTTTCAGTGAACAGCAGCCAGGCACATTTTAGCTAGTTTTACTTGTAAGTGGGGTTGGAAACGCTTTTCAGGCTCAGTACTGCGCTCAAAAGATGCAGCCCTGAGGTCTCTCCTGATAGGAGATAGTTAAGCAGAAATTCACTGCTCAGCTGACCCGGCAGATGCAAATGTATACCAAAAATGTACCCAGAATGAGCTTTTCAGTGAACAGCAGCCAGGCACATTTTAGCTAGTTTTACTTGTAAGTGGGGTTGTAAACGCTTTTCAGCCTCAGTACTGCGCTCAAAAGATGCAGCCCTGAGGTCTCTCCTGATAGGAGGTAGTTAAGTAGAAATTCACTGCTCAACTGACCCGGCAGAAGCAAATGTATACCAAAAATGTACCAGAATGAGCTTTTCAGTGAACAGCAGCCAGGCACATTTTAGCTACTTTTACTTGTAAGTGGGGTTGTAAACGGTTTTCAGGCTCAGTACTGCGCTCAAAAGATGCAGCCCTGAGGTCTCTCCTGATAGGAGGTAGTTAAGTAGAAATTCACTGCTCAGCTGACCCGGCAGAAGCAAATGTATACCAAAAATGTACCCAGAATGAGCTTTTCAGTGAACAGCAGCCAGGCACATTTTAGCTAGTTTTACTTGTAACTGGGGTTGTAAACGGTTTTCAGGCTCAGTACTGCGCTCAAAAGATGCAGCCCTGAGGTCACTCCTGATAGGAGGTAGTTAAGTAGAAATCCACTGCTCAGCTGACCCGGCAGAAGCAAATGTATACCAAAAATGTACCCAGAATGAGCATTTCAGTGAACAGCAGCCAGGCACATTTTAGCTAGTTTTACTTGTAACTGGGGTTGTAAACGGTTTTCAGGCAGTACTGCGCTCAAAAGATGCAGCCCTGAGGTCTCTCCTGATAGGAGGTAGTTAAGTAGAAATTCACTGCTCAGCTGACCCGGCAGAAGCAAATGTATACCAAAAATGTACCCAGAATAAGCTTTTCAGTGAACAGCAGCCAGGCACATTTTAGCTAGTTTTACTTGTAAGTGGGGTTGTAAACGCTTTTCAGGCTCAGTACTGCGCACAAAAGATGCAGCCCTGAGGTCTCTCCTGATAGGAGATAGTTAAGTAGAAATTCACTGCTCAGCTGACCCGGCAGAAGCAAATGTATCAAAAATGTACCCAGAATGAGCTTTTCAGTGAACAGCAGCCAGGCACATTTTAGCTAGTTTTACTTGTAAGTGGGGTTGTAAACGCTTTTCAGGCTCAGTACTGCGCTCAAAAGATGCAGCCCTGAGGTCTCTCCTGATAGGAGGTAGTTAAGTAGAAATTCACTGTTCAGCTGACCCGGCAGAAGCAAATATATACCAAAAATGTACCCAGAATGAGCTTTTCAGTGAACAGCAGCCAGGCACATTTTAGCTAGTTTTACTTGTAAGTGGGGTTGGAAACGCTTTTCAGGCTCAGTACTGCGCTCAAAAGATGCAGCCCTGAGGTCTCTCCTGATAGGAGGTAGTTAAGTAGAAATTCACTGCTCAGCTGACCCGGCAGAAGCAAATGTATACCAAAAATGTAACCAGAATGAGCTTTTCAGTGAACAGCAGCCAGGCACATTTTAGCTAGTTTTACTTGTAAGTGGGGTTGTAAACGCTTTTCAGGCTCAGTACTGCGCTCAAAAGATGCAGCCCTGAGGTCTCTCCTGATAGGAGGTAGTTAAGTAGAAATTCATTGCTCAGCTGACCCGGCAGAAGCAAATGTATACCAAAAATGTACCCAGAATGAGCTTTTCAGTGAACAGCAGCCAGGCACATTTTAGCTAGTTTTACTTGTAAGTGGGGTTGTAAACGCTTTTCAGGCTCAGTACTGCGCTCAAAAGATGCAGCCCTGAGGTCTCTCCTGATAGGAGGTAGTTCAGTAGAAATTCACTGCTCAGCTGACCCGGCAGAAGCAAATGTATACCAAAAATGTACCCAGAATGAGCTTTTCAGTGAACAGCAGCCAGTCACATTTTAGCTAGTTTTACTTGTAAGTGGGGTTGTAAACGCTTTTCAGGCTCAGTACTGCCCTCAAAAGATGCAGCCCTGAGGTCTCTCCTGATAGGAGATAGTTAAGTAGAAATTCACTGCTCAGCTGACCCGGCAGAAGCAAATGTATACCAAAAATGTACCCAGAATGAGCTTTTCAGTGAACAGCAGCCAGGCACATTTTAGCTAGTTTTTCTTTTAAGTGGGGTTGGAAACGCTTTTCAGGCTCAGTACTGCGCTCAAAAGATGCAGCCCTGATGTCTCTCCTGATAGGAGGTAGTTAAGTAGAAATTCACTGCTCAGCTGACCCGGCAGAAACAAATGTATACCAAAAATGTACCCAGAATGAGCTTTTCAGTGAACAGCAGCCAGTCACATTTTAGCTAGTTTTACTTGTAAGTGGGGTTGTAAACGCTTTTCAGGCTCAGTACTGCCCTCAAAAGATGCAGCCCTGAGGTCTCTCCTGATAGGAGATAGTTAAGTAGAAATTCACTGCTCAGCTGACCCGGCAGAAGCAAATGTATACCAAAAATGTACCCAGAATGAGCTTTTCAGTGAACAGCAGCCAGGCACATTTTAGCTAGTTTTTCTTTTAAGTGGGGTTGGAAACGCTTTTCAGGCTCAGTACTGCGCTCAAAAGATGCAGCCCTGAGGTCTCTCCTGATAGGAGGTAGTTAAGTAGAAATTCACTGCTCAGCTGACCCAGCAGAAGCAAATGTATACCAAAAATGTACCCAGAATGAGCTTTTCAGTGAACAGCAGCCAGGCACATTTTAGCTAGTTTTACTTGTAAGTGGGGTTGGAAACGCTTTTCAGGCTCAGTACTGCGCTCAAAAGATGCAGCCCTGAGGTCTCTCCTGATAGGAGGTAGTTAAGTAGAAATTCACTGCTCAGCTGACCCGGCAGAAGCAAATGTATACCAAAAATGTACCCAGAATGAGCTTTTCAGTGAACAGCAGCCAGGCACATTTTAGCTAGTTTTACTTGTAAGTGGGGTTGGAAACGCTTTTCAGGCTCAGTACTGCGATCAAAAGATGCAGCCCTGAGGTCTCTCCTGATAGGAGGTAGTTAAGTAGAAATTCACTGCTCAGCTGACCCGGCAGAAGCAAATGTATACCAAAAATGTACCCAGAATGAGCTTTTCAGTGAACAGCAGCCAGGCACATTTTAGCTAGTTTTACTTGTAAGTGGGGTTGGAAACGCTTTTCAGGCTCAGTACTGAGCTCAAAAGATGCAGCCCTGAGGTCTCTCCTGATAGGAGATAGTTAAGCAGAAATTCACTGCTCAGCTGACCCGGCAGAAGCAAATGTATACCAAAAATGTACCCAGAATGAGCTTTTCAGTGAACAGCAGCCAGGCACATTTTAGCTAGTTTTACTTGTAAGTGGGGTTGGAAACGCTTTTCAGGCTCAGTACTGCGCTCAAAAGATGCAGCCCTGAGGTCTCTCCTGATAGGAGATAGTTAAGTAGAAATTCACTGCTCAGCTGACCCGGCAGAAGCAAATGTATACCAAAAATGTACCCAGAATGAGCTTTTCAGTGAACAGCAGCCAGGCACATATTAGCTAGTTTTACTTGTAACTGGGGTTGTAAACAGTTTTCAGGCTCAGTACTGCGCTCAAAAGATGCAGCCCTGAGGTCTCTCCTGATAGGAGGTAGTAAGTAGAAATTCCCTGCTCAGCTGACCCGGCAGAAGCAAATGTATACCAAAAATGTACCCAGAATGAGCTTTTCAGTGAACAGCAGCCAGGCACATTTTAGCTAGTTTTACTTGTAAGTGGGGTTGTAAACGCTTTTCAGGCTCAGTACTACGCTCAAAAGATGCAGCCCTGAGGTCTCTCCTGATAGGAGATAGTTAAGTAGAAATTCACTGCTCTGCTGACTTGGCAGAAGCAAATGTATACCAAAAATGTACCCAGAATGAGCTTTTCAGTGAACAGCAGCCAGGCACATTTTAGCTAGTTTTACTTGTAACTGGGGTTGTAAACGGTTTTCAGGCTCAGTACTGCGCTCAAAAGATGCAGCCCTGAGGTCTCTCCTGATAGGAGGTAGTTATGTAGAAATTCACTGCTCAGCTGACCCGGCAGAAGCAAATGTATACCAAAAATGTACCCAGAATGAGCTTTTCAGTGAACAGCAGCCAGGCACATTTTAGCTAGTTTTACTTGTAAGTTGGGTTGTAAACGCTTTTCAGGCTCAGTACTGCGCTCAAAAGATGCAGCCCTGAGGTCTCTCCTGATAGGAGATAGTTAAGTAGAAATTCACTGCTCAGCTGACCCGGCAGATGCAAATGTATACCAAAAATGTACCCAGAATGAGCTTTTCAGTGAACAGCAGCCAGGCACATTTTAGCTAGTTTTACTTGTAAGTGGGGTTGTAAACGCTTTTCAGCCTCAGTACTGCGCTCAAAAGATGCAGCCCTGAGGTCTCTCCTGATAGGAGGTAGTTAAGTAGAAATTCACTGCTCAGCTGACCCGGCAGAAGCAAATGTATACCAAAAATGTACCAGAATGAGCTTTTCAGTGAACAGCAGCCAGGCACATTTTAGCTACTTTTACTTGTAAGTGGGGTTGTAAACGGTTTTCAGGCTCAGTACTGCGCTCAAAAGATGCAGCCCTGAGGTCTCTCCTGATAGGAGGTAGTTAAGTAGAAATTCACTGCTCAGCTGACCCGGCAGAAGCAAATGTATACCAAAAATGTACCCAGAATGAGCTTTTCAGTGAACAGCAGCCAGGCACATTTTAGCTAGTTTTACTTGTAACTGGGGTTGTAAACGGTTTTCAGGCTCAGTACTGCGCTCAAAAGATGCAGCCCTGAGGTCACTCCTGATAGGAGGTAGTTAAGTAGAAATTCACTGCTCAGCTGACCCGGCAGAAGCAAATGTATACCAAAAATGTACCCAGAATGAGCTTTTCAGTGAACAGCAGCCAGGCACATTTTAGCTAGTTTTACTTGTAAGTGGGGTTGTAAACGGTTTTCAGGCAGTACTGCGCTCAAAAGATGCAGCCCTGAGGTCTCTCCTGATAGGAGGTAGTTAAGTAGAAATTCACTGCTCAGCTGACCCGGCAGAAGCAAATGTATACCAAAAATGTACCCAGAATAAGCTTTTCAGTGAACAGCAGCCAGGCACATTTTAGCTAGTTTTACTTGTAAGTGGGGTTGTAAACGCTTTTCAGGCTCAGTACTGCGCACAAAAGATGCAGCCCTGAGGTCTCTCCTGATAGGAGATAGTTAAGTAGAAATTCACTGCTCAGCTGACCCGGCAGAAGCAAATGTATCAAAAATGTACCCAGAATGAGCTTTTCAGTGAGCAGCAGCCAGGCACATTTTAGCTAGTTTTACTTGTAAGTGGGGTTGTAAACGCTTTTCAGGCTCAGTACTGCGCTCAAAAGATGCAGCCCTGAGGTCTCTCCTGATAGGAGGTAGTTAAGTAGAAATTCACTGCTCAGCTGACCCGGCAGAAGCAAATGTATACCAAAAATGTACCCAGAATGAGCTTTTCAGTGAACAGCAGCCAGGCACATTTTAGCTAGTTTTACTTGTAAGTGGGGTTGTAAACGCTTTTCAGGCTCAGTACTGCGCTCAAAAGATGCAGCCCTGAGGTCTCTCCTGATAGGAGATAGTTAAGTAGAAATTCACTGCTCAGCTGACCCGGCAGAAGCAAATGTATACCAAAAATGTACCCAGAATGAGCTTTTCAGTGAACAGCAGCCAGGCACATTTTAGCTAGTTTTACTTGTAAGTGGGGTTGGAAACGCTTTTCAGGCTCAGTACTGCGCTCAAAAGATGCAGCCCTGAGGTCTCTCCTGATAGGAGGTAGTTAAGTAGAAATTCACTGCTCAGCTGACCCGGCAGAAGCAAATGTATACCAAAAATGTACCCAGAATGAGCTTTTCAGTGAACAGCAGCCAGGCACATTTTAGCTAGTTTTACTTGTAAGTGGGGTTGTAAACGCTTTTCAGGCTCAGTACTGCGCTCAAAAGATGCAGCCCTGAGGTCTCTCCTGATAGGAGATAGTTAAGTAGAAATTCACTGCTCAGCTGACCCGGCAGAAGCAAATGTATACCAAAAATGTACCCAGAATAAGCTTTTCAGTGAACAGCAGCCAGGCACATTTTAGCTAGTTTTACTTGTAAGTGGGGTTGTAAACGCTTTTTAGGCTCAGTACTGCGCTCAAAAGATGCAGCCCTGAGGTCTCTCCTGATAGGAGATAGTTAAGCAGAAATTCACTGCTCAGCTGACCCGGCAGAAGCAAATGTATACCAAAAATGTACCCAGAATAAGCTTTTCAGTGAACAGCAGCCAGGCACATTTTAGCTAGTTTTACTTGTAAGTGGGGTTGTAAACGCTTTTCAGGCTCAGTACTGCGCACAAAAGATGCAGCCCTGAGGTCTCTCCTGATAGGAGATAGTTAAGTAGAAATTCACTGCTCAGCTGACCCGGCAGAAGCAAATGTATCAAAAATGTACCCAGAATGAGCTTTTCAGTGAACAGCAGCCAGGCACATTTTAGCTAGTTTTACTTGTAAGTGGGGTTGTAAACGCTTTTCAGGCTCAGTACTGCGCTCAAAAGATGCAGCCCTGAGGTCTCTCCTGATAGGAGGTAGTTAAGTAGAAATTCACTGCTCAGCTGACCCGGCAGAAGCAAATGTATACCAAAAATGTAACCAGAATGAGCTTTTCAGTGAACAGCAGCCAGGCACATTTTAGCTAGTTTTACTTGTAAGTGGGGTTGTAAACGCTTTTCAGGCTCAGTACTGCGCTCAAAAGATGCAGCCCTGAGGTCTCTCCTGATAGGAGGTAGTTAAGTAGAAATTCACTGCTCAGCTGACCCGGCAGAAGCAAATGTATACCAAAAATGTACCCAGAATGAGCTTTTCAGTGAACAGCAGCCAGGCACATTTTAGCTAGTTTTACTTGTAACTGGGGTTGTAAACGGTTTTCAGGCAGTACTGCGCTCAAAAGATGCAGCCCTGAGGTCTCTCCTGATAGGAGGTAGTTAAGTAGAAATTCACTGCTCAGCTGACCCGGCAGAAGCAAATGTATACCAAAAATGTACCCAGAATGAGCTTTTCAGTGAACAGCAGCCAGGCACATTTTAGCTAGTTTTACTTGTAAGTGGGGTTGTAAACGCTTTTCAGGCTCAGTACTGCGCTCAAAAGATGCAGCCCTGAGGTCTCTCCTGATAGGAGATAGTTAAGTAGAAATTCACTGCTCAGCTGACCCGGCAGAAGCAAATGTATACCAAAAATGTACCCAGAATGAGCTTTTCAGTGAACAGCAGCCAGGCACATTTTAGCTAGTTTTACTTGTAAGTGGGGTTGTAAACGCTTTTCAGGCTCAGTACTGCGCTCAAAAGATGCAGCCCTGAGGTCTCTCCTGATAGGAGATAGTTAAGTAGAAATTCACTGCTCAGCTGACCCGGCAGAAGCAAATGTATACCAAAAATGTACCCAGAATAAGCTTTTCAGTGAACAGCAGCCAGGCACATTTTAGCTAGTTTTACTTGTAACTGGGGTTGTAACGCTTTTTAGGCTCAGTACTGCGCTCAAAAGATGCAGCCCTGAGGTCTCTCCTGATAGGAGGTAGTTAAGTAGAAATTCACTGCTCAGCTGACCCGGCAGAAGCAAATGTATACCAAAAATGTACCCAGAATAAGCTTTTCAGTGAACAGCAGCCAGGCACATTTTAGCTAGTTTTACTTGTAAGTGGGGTTGTAAACGCTTTTCAGGCTCAGTACTGCGCACAAAAGATGCAGCCCTGAGGTCTCTCCTGATAGGAGATAGTTAAGTAGAAATTGACTGCTCAGCTGACCCGGCAGAAGCAAATGTATCAAAAATGTACCCAGAATGAGCTTTTCAGTGAACAGCAGCCAGGCACATTTTAGCTAGTTTTACTTGTAAGTGGGGTTGTAAACGCTTTTCAGGCTCAGTACTGCGCTCAAAAGATGCAGCCCTGAGGTCTCTCCTGATAGGAGGTAGTTAAGTAGAAATTCACTGCTCAGCTGACCCGGCAGAAGCAAATGTATACCAAAAATGTAACCAGAATGAGCTTTTCAGTGAACAGCAGCCAGGCACATTTTAGCTAGTTTTACTTGTAAGTGGGGTTGTAAACGCTTTTCAGGCTCAGTACTGCGCTCAAAAGATGCAGCCCTGAGGTCTCTCCTGATAGGAGGTAGTTAAGTAGAAATTCACTGCTCAGCTGACCCGGCAGAAGCAAATGTATACCAAAAATGTACCCAGAATGAGCTTTTCAGTGAACAGCAGCCAGGCACATTTTAGCTAGTTTTACTTGTAAGTGGGGTTGGAAACGCTTTTCAGGCTCAGTACTGCGCTCAAAAGATGCAGCCCTGACTCTCCTGATAGGAGGTAGTTAAGTAGAAATTCACTGCTCAGCTGACCCGGCAGAAGCAAATGTATACCAAAAATGTACCCAGAATGAGCTTTTCAGTGAACAGCAGCCAGGCACATTTTAGCTAGTTTTACTTGTAACTGGGGTTGTAAACGGTTTTCAGGCTCAGTACTGCGCTCAAAAGATGCAGCCCTGAGGTCTCTCCTGATAGGAGGTAGTTAAGTAGAAATTCACTGCTCAGCTGACCCGGCAGAAGCAAATGTATACCAAAAATGTACCCAGAATAAGCTTTTCAGTGAACAGCAGCCAGGCACATTTTAGCTAGTTTTACTTGTAAGTGGGGTTGGAAACGCTTTTCAGGCTCAGTACTGCGCACAAAAGATGCAGACCTGAGGTCTCTCCTGATAGGAGATAGTTAAGTAGAAATTCACTGCTCAGCTGACCCGGCAGAAGCAAATGTATACCAAAAATGTACCCAGAATGAGCTTTTAAGTGAACAGCAGCCAGGCACATTTTAGCTAGTTTTACTTGTAAGTGGGGTTGGAAACGCTTTTCAGGCTCAGTACTGCGCTCAAAAGATGCAGCCCTGAGGTCTCTCCTGATAGGAGATAGTTAAGCAGAAATTCACTGCTCAGCTGACCCGGCAGAAGCAAATGTATACCAAAAATGTACCCAGAATGAGCTTTTCAGTGAACAGCAGCCAGGCACATTTTAGCTAGTTTTACTTGTAAGTGGGGTTGTAAACGCTTTTCAGGCTCAGTACTGCGCTCAAAAGATGCAGCCCTGAGGTCTCTCCTGATAGGAGATAGTTAAGTAGAAATTCACTGCTCAGCTGACCCGGCAGAAGCAAATGTATACCAAAAATGTACCCAGAATGAGCTTTTCAGTGAACAGCAGCCAGGCACATTTTAGCTAGTTTTACTTGTAAGTGGGGTTGTAAACGCTTTTCAGGCTCAGTACTGCGCTCAAAAGATGCAGCCCTGAGGTCTCTCCTGATAGGAGATAGTTAAGTAGAAATTCACTGCTCAGCTGACCCGGCAGAAGCAAATGTATACCAAAAATGTACCCAGAATGAGCTTTTCAGTGAACAGCAGCCAGGCACATTTTAGCTAGTTTTACTTGTAAGTGGGGTTGTAAACGCTTTTCAGGCTCAGTACTGCGCTCAAAAGATGCAGCCCTGAGGTCTCTCCTGATAGGAGGTAGTTAAGTAGAAATTCACTGCTCAGCTGACCCGGCAGAAGCAAATGTATACCAAAAATGTACCCAGAATGAGCTTTTCAGTGAACAGCAGCCAGGCACATTTTAGCTAGTTTTACTTGTAAGTGGGGTTGTAAACGCTTTTCAGGCTCAGTACTGCGCTCAAAAGATGCAGCCCTGAGGTCTCTCCTGATAGGAGGTAGTTAAGTAGAAATTTACTGCTCAGCTGACCCGGCAGAAGCAAATGTATACCAAAAATGTACCCAGAATGAGCTTTTCAGTGAACAGCAGCCAGTCACATTTTAGCTAGTTTTACTTGTAAGTGGGGTTGTAAACGCTTTTCAGGCTCAGTACTGCCCTCAAAAGATGCAGCCCTGAGGTCTCTCCTGATAGGAGATAGTTAAGTAGAAATTCACTGCTCAGCTGACCCGGCAGAAGCAAATGTATACCAAAAATGTACCCAGAATGAGCTTTTCAGTGAACAGCAGCCAGGCACATTTTAGCTAGTTTTTCTTTTAAGTGGGGTTGGAAACGCTTTTCAGGCTCAGTACTGCGCTCAAAAGATGCAGCCCTGAGGTCTCTCCTGATAGGAGGTAGTTAAGTAGAAATTCACTGCTCAGCTGACCCGGCAGAAGCAAATGTATACCAAAAATGTACCCAGAATGAGCTTTTCAGTGAACAGCAGCCAGTCACATTTTAGCTAGTTTTACTTGTAAGTGGGGTTGTAAACGCTTTTCAGGCTCAGTACTGCCCTCAAAAGATGCAGCCCTGAGGTCTCTCCTGATAGGAGATAGTTAAGTAGAAATTCACTGCTCAGCTGACCCGGCAGAAGCAAATGTATACCAAAAATGTACCCAGAATGAGCTTTTCAGTGAACAGCAGCCAGGCACATTTTAGCTAGTTTTTCTTTTAAGTGGGGTTGGAAACACTTTTCAGGCTCAGTACTGCGCTCAAAAGATGCAGCCCTGAGGTCTCTCCTGATAGGAGGTAGTTAAGTAGAAATTCACTGCTCAGCTGACCCAGCAGAAGCAAATGTATACCAAAAATGTACCCAGAATGAGCTTTTCAGTGAACAGCAGCCAGGCACATTTTAGCTAGTTTTACTTGTAAGTGGGGTTGGAAACGCTTTTCAGGCTCAGTACTGCGCTCAAAAGATGCAGCCCTGAGGTCTCTCCTGATAGGAGATAGTTAAGTAGAAATTCACTGCTCAGCTGACCCGGCAGAAGCAAATGTATACCAAAAATGTACCCAGAATGAGCTTTTCAGTGAACAGCAGCCAGGCACATTTTAGCTAGTTTTACTTGTAAGTGGGGTTGGAAACGCTTTTCAGGCTCAGTACTGCGATCAAAAGATGCAGCCCTGAGGTCTCTCCTGATAGGAGGTAGTTAAGTAGAAATTCACTGCTCAGCTGACCCGGCAGAAGCAAATGTATACCAAAAATGTACCCAGAATGAGCTTTTCAGTGAACAGCAGCCAGGCACATTTTAGCTAGTTTTACTTGTAAGTGGGGTTGGAAACGCTTTTCAGGCTCAGTACTGCGCTCAAAAGATGCAGCCCTGAGGTCTCTCCTGATAGGAGATAGTTAAGCAGAAATTCACTGCTCAGCTGACCCGGCAGAAGCAAATGTATACCAAAAATGTACCCAGAATGAGCTTTTCAGTGAACAGCAGCCAGGCACATTTTAGCTAGTTTTACTTGTAAGTGGGGTTGGAAACGCTTTTCAGGCTCAGTACTGCGCTCAAAAGATGCAGCCCTGAGGTCTCTCCTGATAGGAGATAGTTAAGTAGAAATTCACTGCTCAGCTGACCCGGCAGAAGCAAATGTATACCAAAAATGTACCCAGAATGAGCTTTTCAGTGAACAGCAGCCAGGCACATATTAGCTAGTTTTACTTGTAACTGGGGTTGTAAACAGTTTTCAGGCTCAGTACTGCGCTCAAAAGATGCAGCCCTGAGGTCTCTCCTGATAGGAGGTAGTAAGTAGAAATTCCCTGCTCAGCTGACCCGGCAGAAGCAAATGTATACCAAAAATGTACCCAGAATGAGCTTTTCAGTGAACAGCAGCCAGGCACATTTTAGCTAGTTTTACTTGTAAGTGGGGTTGTAAACGCTTTTCAGGCTCAGTACTACGCTCAAAAGATGCAGCCCTGAGGTCTCTCCTGATAGGAGATAGTTAAGTAGAAATTCACTGCTCTGCTGACTTGGCAGAAGCAAATGTATACCAAAAATGTACCCAGAATGAGCTTTTCAGTGAACAGCAGCCAGGCACATTTTAGCTAGTTTTACTTGTAACTGGGGTTGTAAACGGTTTTCAGGCTCAGTACTGCGCTCAAAAGATGCAGCCCTGAGGTCTCTCCTGATAGGAGGTAGTTATGTAGAAATTCACTGCTCAGCTGACCCGGCAGAAGCAACTGTATACCAAAAATGTACCCAGAATGAGCTTTTCAGTGAACAGCAGCCAGGCACATTTTAGCTAGTTTTACTTGTAAGTTGGGTTGTAAACGCTTTTCAGGCTCAGTACTGCGCTCAAAAGATGCAGCCCTGAGGTCTCTCCTGATAGGAGATAGTTAAGTAGAAATTCACTGCTCAGCTGACCCGGCAGATGCAAATGTATACCAAAAATGTACCCAGAATGAGCTTTTCAGTGAACAGCAGCCAGGCACATTTTAGCTAGTTTTACTTGTAAGTGGGGTTGTAAACGGTTTTCAGGCTCAGTACTGCGCTCAAAAGATGCAGCCCTGAGGTCTCTCCTGATAGGAGGTAGTTAAGTAGAAATTCACTGCTCAGCTGTCCCGGCAGAAGCAAATGTATACCAAAAATGTACCCAGAATGAGCTTTTCAGTGAACAGCAGCCAGGCACATTTTAGCTAGTTTTACTTGTAACTGGGGTTGTAAACAGTTTTCAGGCTCAGTACTGCGCTCAAAAGATGCAGCCCTGAGGTCTCTCCTGATAGGAGGTAGTTAAGTAGAAATGCACTGCTCAGCTGACCCGGCAGAAGCAAATGTATACCAAAAATGTACCCAGAATGAGCTTTTCAGTGAACAGCAGCCAGGCACATTTTAGCTAGTTTTACTTGTAAGTGGGGTTGTAAACGCTTTTCAGGCTCAGTACTGCGCTCAAAAGATGCAGCCCTGAGGTCTCTCCTGATAGGAGGTAGTTAAGTAGAAATTCACTGCTCAGCTGACCCGGCAGAAGCAAATGTATACCAAAAATGTACCCAGAATGAGCTTTTCAGTGAACAGCAGCCAGGCACATTTTAGCTAGTTTTACTTGTAACTGGGGTTGTAAACGGTTTTCAGGCTCAGTACTGCGCTCAAAAGATGCAGCCCTGAGGTCTCTCCTGATAGGAGGTAGTTAAGTAGAAATTCACTGCTCAGCTGACCCGGCAGAAGCAAATGTATACCAAAAATGTACCCAGAATGAGCTTTTCAGTGAACAGCAGCCAGGCACATTTTAGCTAGTTTTACTTGTAACTGGGGTTGTAAACGGTTTTCAGGCTCAGTACTGCGCTCAAAAGATGCAGCCCTGAGGTCTCTCCTGATAGGAGGTAGTTAAGTAGAAATTCACTGCTCAGCTGACTTGGCAGAAGCAAATGTATACCAAAAATGTACCCAGAATGAGCTTTTCAGTGAACAGCAGCCAGGCACATTTTAGCTAGTTTTACTTGTAACTGGGGTTGTAAACGGTTTTCAGGCTCAGTACTGCGCTCAAAAGATGCAGCCCTGAGGTCTCTCCTGATAGGAGGTAGTTATGTAGAAATTCACTGCTCAGCTGACCCGGCAGAAGCAACTGTATACCAAAAATGTACCCAGAATGAGCTTTTCAGTGAACAGCAGCCAGGCACATTTTAGCTAGTTTTACTTGTAAGTTGGGTTGTAAACGCTTTTCAGGCTCAGTACTGCGCTCAAAAGATGCAGCCCTGAGGTCTCTCCTGATAGGAGATAGTTAAGTAGAAATTCACTGCTCAGCTGACCCGGCAGATGCAAATGTATACCAAAAATGTACCCAGAATGAGCTTTTCAGTGAACAGCAGCCAGGCACATTTTAGCTAGTTTTACTTGTAAGTGGGGTTGTAAACGGTTTTCAGGCTCAGTACTGCGCTCAAAAGATGCAGCCCTGAGGTCTCTCCTGATAGGAGGTAGTTAAGTAGAAATTCACTGCTCAGCTGTCCCGGCAGAAGCAAATGTATACCAAAAATGTACCCAGAATGAGCTTTTCAGTGAACAGCAGCCAGGCACATTTTAGCTAGTTTTACTTGTAAGTGGGGTTGGAAACGCTTTTCAGGCTCAGTACTGCGCTCAAAAGATGCAGCCCTGAGGTCTCTCCTGATAGGAGGTAGTTAAGTAGAAATTCACTGCTCAGCTGACCCGGCAGAAGCAAATGTATACCAAAAATGTACCCAGAATGAGCTTTTCAGTGAACAGCAGCCAGGCACATTTTAGCTAGTTTTACTTGTAACTGGGGTTGTAAACGGTTTTCAGGCTCAGTACTGCGCTCAAAAGATGCAGCCCTGAGGTCTCTCCTGATAGGAGGTAGTTAAGTAGAAATTCACTGCTCAGCTAACCCGGCAGAAGCAAATGTATACCAAAAATGTACCCAGAATAAGCTTTTCAGTGAACAGCAGCCAGGCACATTTTAGCTAGTTTTACTTGTAAGTGGGGTTGTAAACGCTTTTCAGGCTCAGTACTGCGCACAAAAGATGCAGCCCTGAGGTCTCTCCTGATAGGAGATAGTTAAGTAGAAATTCACTGCTCTGCTGACTTGGCAGAAGCAAATGTATACCAAAAATGTACCCAGAATGAGCTTTTCAGTGAACAGCAGCCAGGCACATTTTAGCTAGTTTTACTTGTAACTGGGGTTGTAAACGGTTTTCAGGCTCAGTACTGCGCTCAAAAGATGCAGCCCTGAGGTCTCTCCTGATAGGAGGTAGTTATGTAGAAATTCACTGCTCAGCTGACCCGGCAGAAGCAACTGTATACCAAAAATGTACCCAGAATGAGCTTTTCAGTGAACAGCAGC
Source organism: Lissotriton vulgaris (assembly GCF_964263255.1). Lineage (NCBI taxonomy): Eukaryota > Metazoa > Chordata > Amphibia > Caudata > Salamandridae > Lissotriton > Lissotriton vulgaris. The sequence goes on from NW_028246658.1 coordinate 694,085, forward strand.
CAGGCACATTTTAGCTAGTTTTACTTGTAAGTTGGGTTGTAAACGCTTTTCAGGCTCAGTACTGCGCTCAAAAGATGCAGCCCTGAGGTCTCTCCTGATAGGAGATAGTTAAGTAGAAATTCACTGCTCAGCTGACCCGGCAGATGCAAATGTATACCAAAAATGTACCCAGAATGAGCTTTTCAGTGAACAGCAGCCAGGCACATTTTAGCTAGTTTTACTTGTAAGTGGGGTTGTAAACGGTTTTCAGGCTCAGTACTGCGCTCAAAAGATGCAGCCCTGAGGTCTCTCCTGATAGGAGGTAGTTAAGTAGAAATTCACTGCTCAGCTGTCCCGGCAGAAGCAAATGTATACCAAAAATGTACCCAGAATGAGCTTTTCAGTGAACAGCAGCCAGGCACATTTTAGCTAGTTTTACTTGTAACTGGGGTTGTAAACAGTTTTCAGGCTCAGTACTGCGCTCAAAAGATGCAGCCCTGAGGTCTCTCCTGATAGGAGGTAGTTAAGTAGAAATGCACTGCTCAGCTGACCCGGCAGAAGCAAATGTATACCAAAAATGTACCCAGAATGAGCTTTTCAGTGAACAGCAGCCAGGCACATTTTAGCTAGTTTTACTTGTAAGTGGGGTTGTAAACGCTTTTCAGGCTCAGTACTGCGCTCAAAAGATGCAGCCCTGAGGTCTCTCCTGATAGGAGGTAGTTAAGTAGAAATTCACTGCTCAGCTGACCCGGCAGAAGCAAATGTATACCAAAAATGTACCCAGAATGAGCTTTTCAGTGAACAGCAGCCAGGCACATTTTAGCTAGTTTTACTTGTAACTGGGGTTGTAAACGGTTTTCAGGCTCAGTACTGCGCTCAAAAGATGCAGCCCTGAGGTCTCTCCTGATAGGAGGTAGTTAAGTAGAAATTCACTGCTCAGCTGACCCGGCAGAAGCAAATGTATACCAAAAATGTACCCAGAATGAGCTTTTCAGTGAACAGCAGCCAGGCACATTTTAGCTAGTTTTACTTGTAACTGGGGTTGTAAACGGTTTTCAGGCTCAGTACTGCGCTCAAAAGATGCAGCCCTGAGGTCTCTCCTGATAGGAGGTAGTTAAGTAGAAATTCACTGCTCAGCTGACTTGGCAGAAGCAAATGTATACCAAAAATGTACCCAGAATGAGCTTTTCAGTGAACAGCAGCCAGGCACATTTTAGCTAGTTTTACTTGTAACTGGGGTTGTAAACGGTTTTCAGGCTCAGTACTGCGCTCAAAAGATGCAGCCCTGAGGTCTCTCCTGATAGGAGGTAGTTATGTAGAAATTCACTGCTCAGCTGACCCGGCAGAAGCAACTGTATACCAAAAATGTACCCAGAATGAGCTTTTCAGTGAACAGCAGCCAGGCACATTTTAGCTAGTTTTACTTGTAAGTTGGGTTGTAAACGCTTTTCAGGCTCAGTACTGCGCTCAAAAGATGCAGCCCTGAGGTCTCTCCTGATAGGAGATAGTTAAGTAGAAATTCACTGCTCAGCTGACCCGGCAGATGCAAATGTATACCAAAAATGTACCCAGAATGAGCTTTTCAGTGAACAGCAGCCAGGCACATTTTAGCTAGTTTTACTTGTAAGTGGGGTTGTAAACGGTTTTCAGGCTCAGTACTGCGCTCAAAAGATGCAGCCCTGAGGTCTCTCCTGATAGGAGGTAGTTAAGTAGAAATTCACTGCTCAGCTGTCCCGGCAGAAGCAAATGTATACCAAAAATGTACCCAGAATGAGCTTTTCAGTGAACAGCAGCCAGGCACATTTTAGCTAGTTTTACTTGTAAGTGGGGTTGTAAACGCTTTTCAGGCTCAGTACTGCGCTCAAAAGATGCAGCCCTGAGGTCTCTCCTGATAGGAGGTAGTTAAGTAGAAATTCACTGCTCAGCTGACCCGGCAGAAGCAAATGTATACCAAAAATGTACCCAGAATGAGCTTTTCAGTGAACAGCAGCCAGGCACATTTTAGCTAGTTTTACTTGTAACTGGGGTTGTAAACGGTTTTCAGGCTCAGTACTGCGCTCAAAAGATGCAGCCCTGAGGTCTCTCCTGATAGGAGGTAGTTAAGTAGAAATTCACTGCTCAGCTAACCCGGCAGAAGCAAATGTATACCAAAAATGTACCCAGAATAAGCTTTTCAGTGAACAGCAGCCAGGCACATTTTAGCTAGTTTTACTTGTAAGTGGGGTTGTAAACGCTTTTCAGGCTCAGTACTGCGCACAAAAGATGCAGCCCTGAGGTCTCTCCTGATAGGAGATAGTTAAGTAGAAATTCACTGCTCAGCTGACCCGGCAGAAGCAAATGTATCAAAAATGTACCCAGAATGAGCTTTTCAGTGAACAGCAGCCAGGCACATTTTAGCTAGTTTTACTTGTAAGTGGGGTTGTAAACGCTTTTCAGGCTCAGTACTGCGCTTAAAAGATGCAGCCCTGAGGTCTCTCCTGATAGGAGGTAGTTAAGTAGAAATTCACTGCTCAGCTGACCCGGCAGAAGCAAATGTATACCAAAAATGTACCCAGAATGAGCTTTTCAGTGAACAGCAGCCAGGCACATTTTAGCTAGTTTTACTTGTAAGTGGGGTTGTAAACGCTTTTCAGGCTCAGTACTGCGCTCAAAAGATGCAGCCCTGAGGTCTCTCCTGATAGGAGATAGTTAACTAGAAATTCACTGCTCAGCTGACCCGGCAGAAGCAAATGTATACCAAAAATGTACCCAGAATGAGCTTTTCAGTGAACAGCAGCCAGGCACATTTTAGCTAGTTTTACTTGTAAGTGGGGTTGTAAACGCTTTTCAGGCTCAGTACTGCGCTCAAAAGATGCAGCCCTGAGGTCTCTCCTGATAGGAGATAGTTAAGTAGAAATTCACTGCTCAGCTGACCCGGCAGAAGCAAATGTATACCAAAAATGTACCCAGAATAAGCTTTTCAGTGAACAGCAGCCAGGCACATTTTAGCTAGTTTTACTTGTAACTGGGGTTGTAAACGCTTTTTAGGCTCAGTACTGCGCTCAAAAGATGCAGCCCTGAGGTCTCTCCTGATAGGAGGTAGTTAAGTAGAAATTCACTGCTCAGCTGACCCGGCAGAAGCAAATGTATACCAAAAATGTACCCAGAATGAGCTTTTCAGTGAACAGCAGCCAGGCACATTTTAGCTAGTTTTACTTGTAACTGGGGTTGTAAACGCTTTTCAGGCTCAGTACTGCGCTCAAAAGATGCAGCCCTGAGGTCTCTCCTGATAGGAGATAGTTAAGTAGAAATTCACTGCTCAGCTGACCCGGCAGAAGCAAATGTATACCAAAAATGTACCCAGAATGAGCTTTTCAGTGAACAGCAGCCAGGCACATTTTAGCTAGTTTTACTTGTAAGTGGGGTTGTAAACGCTTTTCAGGCTCAGTACTGCGCTCAAAAGATGCAGCCCTGAGGTCTCTCCTGATAGGAGATAGTTAAGTAGAAATTCACTGCTCAGCTGACCCGGCAGAAGCAAATGTATACCAAAAATGTACCCAGAATAAGCTTTTCAGTGAACAGCAGCCAGGCACATTTTAGCTAGTTTTACTTGTAACTGGGGTTGTAAACGCTTTTTAGGCTCAGTACTGCGCTCAAAAGATGCAGCCCTGAGGTCTCTCCTGATAGGAGGTAGTTAAGTAGAAATTCACTGCTCAGCTGACCCGGCAGAAGCAAATGTATACCAAAAATGTACCCAGAATAAGCTTTTCAGTGAACAGCAGCCAGGCACATTTTAGCTAGTTTTGCTTGTAAGTGGGGTTGTAAACGCTTTTCAGGCTCAGTACTGCGCACAAAAGATGCAGCCCTGAGGTCTCTCCTGATAGGAGATAGTTAAGTAGAAATTCACTGCTCAGCTGACCCGGCAGAAGCAAATGTATCAAAAATGTACCCAGAATAGCTTTTCAGTGAACAGCAGCCAGGCACATTTTAGCTAGTTTTACTTGTAAGTGGGGTTGTAAACGCTTTTCAGGCTCAGTACTGCGCTCAAAAGATGCAGCCCTGAGGTCTCTCCTGATAGGAGGTAGTTAAGTAGAAATTCACTGCTCAGCTGACCCGGCAGAAGCAAATGTATACCAAAAATGTACCCAGAATGAGCTTTTCAGTGAACAGCAGCCAGGCACATTTTAGCTAGTTTTACTTGTAAGTGGGGTTGTAAACGCTTTTCAGGCTCAGTACTGCGCTCAAAAGATGCAGCCCTGAGGTCTCTCCTGATAGGAGGTAGTTAAGTAGAAATTCACTGCTCAGCTGACCCGGCAGAAGCAAATGTATACCAAAAATGTACCCAGAATGAGCTTTTCAGTGAACAGCAGCCAGGCACATTTTAGCTAGTTTTACTTGTAAGTGGGGTTGGAAACGCTTTTCAGGCTCAGTACTGCGCTCAAAAGATGCAGCCCTGAGGTCTCTCCTGATAGGAGGTAGTTAAGTAGAAATTCACTGCTCAGCTGACCCGGCAGAAGCAAATGTATACCAAAAATGTACCCAGAATGAGCTTTTCAGTGAACAGCAGCCAGGCACATTTTAGCTAGTTTTACTTGTAACTGGGGTTGTAAACGGTTTTCAGGCTCAGTACTGCGCTCAAAAGATGCAGCCCTGAGGTCTCTCCTGATAGGAGGTAGTTAAGTAGAAATTCACTGCTCAGCTGACCCGGCAGAAGCAAATGTATACCAAAAATGTACCCAGAATAAGCTTTTCAGTGAACAGCAGCCAGGCACATTTTAGCTAGTTTTACTTGTAAGTGGGGTTGGAAACGCTTTTCAGGCTCAGTACTGCGCACAAAAGATGCAGACCTGAGGTCTCTCCTGATAGGAGATAGTTAAGTAGAAATTCACTGCTCAGCTGACCCGGCAGAAGCAAATGTATACCAAAAATGTACCCAGAATGAGCTTTTCAGTGAACAGCAGCCAGGCACATTTTAGCTAGTTTTACTTGTAAGTGGGGTTGTAAACGCTTTTCAGGCTCAGTACTGCGCTCAAAAGATGCAGCCCTGAGGTCTCTCCTGATAGGAGATAGTTAAGTAGAAATTCACTGCTCAGCTGACCCGGCAGAAGCAAATGTATACCAAAAATGTACCCAGAATGAGCTTTTCAGTGAACAGCAGCCAGGCACATTTTAGCTAGTTTTACTTGTAAGTGGGGTTGTAAACGCTTTTCAGGCTCAGTACTGCGCTCAAAAGATGCAGCCCTGAGGTCTCTCCTGATAGGAGGTAGTTAAGTAGAAATTCACTGCTCAGCTGACCCGGCAGAAGCAAATGTATACCAAAAATGTACCCAGAATGAGCTTTTCAGTGAACAGCAGCCAGGCACATTTTAGCTAGTTTTACTTGTAAGTGGGGTTGTAAACGCTTTTCAGGCTCAGTACTGTGCTCAAAAGATGCAGCCCTGAGGTCTCTCCTGATAGGAGATAGTTAAGTAGAAATTCACTGCTCAGCTGACCCGGCAGAAGCAAATGTATACCAAAAATGTACCCAGAATGAGCTTTTCAGTGAACAGCAGCCAGGCACATTTTAGCTAGTTTTACTTGTAAGTGGGGTTGTAAACGCTTTTCAGGCTCAGTACTGCGCTCAAAAGATGCAGCCCTGAGGTCTCTCCTGATAGGAGGTAGTTAAGTAGAAATTCACTGCTCAGCTGACCCGGCAGAAGCAAATGTATACCAAAAATGTACCCAGAATGAGCTTTTCAGTGAACAGCAGCCAGGCACATTTTAGCTAGTTTTACTTGTAAGTGGGGTTGTAAACGCTTTTCAGGCTCAGTACTGCGCTCAAAAGATGCAGCCCTGAGGTCTCTCCTGATAGGAGATAGTTAAGTAGAAATTCACTGCTCAGCTGACCCGGCAGAAGCAAATGTATACCAAAAATGTACCCAGAATGAGCTTTTCAGTGAACAGCAGCCAGGCACATTTTAGCTAGTTTTACTTGTAAGTGGGGTTGTAAACGCTTTTCAGGCTCAGTACTGCGCTCAAAAGATGCAGCCCTGAGGTCTCTCCTGATAGGGGGTAGTTAAGTAGAAATTCACTGTTCAGCTGACCCGGCAGAAGCAAATATATACCAAAAATGTACCCAGAATGAGCTTTTCAGTGAACAGCAGCCAGGCACATTTTAGCTAGTTTTACTTGTAAGTGGGGTTGGAAACGCTTTTCAGGCTCAGTACTGCGCTCAAAAGATGCAGCCCTGAGGTCTCTCCTGATAGGAGGTAGTTAAGTAGAAATTCACTGCTCAGCTGACCCGGCAGAAGCAAATGTATACCAAAAATGTAACCAGAATGAGCTTTTCAGTGAACAGCAGCCAGGCACATTTTAGCTAGTTTTACTTGTAAGTGGGGTTGTAAACGCTTTTCAGGCTCAGTACTGCGCTCAAAAGATGCAGCCCTGAGGTCTCTCCTGATAGGAGGTAGTTAAGTAGAAATTCACTGCTCAGCTGACCCGGCAGAAGCAAATGTATACCAAAAATGTACCCAGAATGAGCTTTTCAGTGAACAGCAGCCAGGCACATTTTAGCTAGTTTTACTTGTAAGTGGGGTTGTAAACGCTTTTCAGGCTCAGTACTGCGCTCAAAAGATGCAGCCCTGAGGTCTCTCCTGATAGGAGGTAGTTAAGTAGAAATTCACTGCTCAGCTGACCCGGCAGAAGCAAATGTATACCAAAAATGTACCCAGAATGAGCTTTTCAGTGAACAGCAGCCAGTCACATTTTAGCTAGTTTTACTTGTAAGTGGGGTTGTAAATGCTTTTCAGGCTCAGTACTGCCCTCAAAAGATGCAGCCCTGAGGTCTCTCCTGATAGGAGATAGTTAAGTAGAAATTCACTGCTCAGCTGACCCGGCAGAAGCAAATGTATACCAAAAATGTACCCAGAATGAGCTTTTCAGTGAACAGCAGCCAGGCACATTTTAGCTAGTTTTTCTTTTAAGTGGGGTTGGAAACGCTTTTCAGGCTCAGTACTGCGCTCAAAAGATGCAGCCCTGAGGTCTCTCCTGATAGGAGGTAGTTAAGTAGAAATTCACTGCTCAGCTGACCCGGCAGAAGCAAATGTATACCACAAATGTACCCTGAATGAGCTTTTCAGTGAACAGCAGCCAGTCACATTTTAGCTAGTTTTACTTGTAAGTGGGGTTGTAAACGCTTTTCAGGCTCAGTACTGCCCTCAAAAGATGCAGCCCTGAGGTCTCTCCTGATAGGAGATAGTTAAGTAGAAATTCACTGCTCAGCTGACCCGGCAGAAGCAAATGTATACCAAAAATGTACCCAGAATGAGCTTTTCAGTGAACAGCAGCCAGGCACATTTTAGCTAGTTTTTCTTTTAAGTGGGGTTGGAAACGCTTTTCAGGCTCAGTACTGCGCTCAAAAGATGCAGCCCTGAGGTCTCTCCTGATAGGAGGTAGTTAAGTAGAAATTCACTGCTCAGCTGACCCAGCAGAAGCAAATGTATACCAAAAATGTACCCAGAATGAGCTTTTCAGTGAACAGCAGCCAGGCACATTTTAGCTAGTTTTACTTGTAAGTGGGGTTGGAAACGCTTTTCAGGCTCAGTACAGCGCTCAAAAGATGCAGCCCTGAGGTCTCTCCTGATAGGAGGTAGTTAAGTAGAAATTCACTGCTCAGCTGACCCGGCAGAAGCAAATGTATACCAAAAATGTACCCAGAATGAGCTTTTCAGTGAACAGCAGCCAGGCACATTTTAGCTAGTTTTACTTGTAAGTGGGGTTGGAAACGCTTTTCAGGCTCAGTACTGCGATCAAAAGATGCAGCCCTGAGGTCTCTCCTGATAGGAGGTAGTTAAGTAGAAATTCACTGCTCAGCTGACCCGGCAGAAGCAAATGTATACCAAAAATGTACCCAGAATGAGCTTTTCAGTGAACAGCAGCCAGGCACATTTTAGCTAGTTTTACTTGTAAGTGGGGTTGGAAACGCTTTTCAGGCTCAGTACTGCGCTCAAAAGATGCAGCCCTGAGGTCTCTCCTGATAGGAGGTAGTTAAGTAGAAATTCACTGCTCAGCTGACCCGGCAGAAGCAAATGTATACCAAAAATGTACCCAGAATGAGCTTTTCAGTGAACAGCAGCCAGGCACATTTTAGCTAGTTTTACTTGCAAGTGGGGTTGGAAACGCTTTTCAGGCTCAGTACTGCGCTCAAAAGATGCAGCCCTGAGGTCTCTCCTGATAGGAGGTAGTTAAGTAGAAATTCACTGCTCAGCTGACCCGGCAGAAGCAAATGTATACCAAAAATGTACCCAGAATGAGCTTTTCAGTGAACAGCAGCCAGGCACATTTTAGCTAGTTTTACTTGTAACTGGGGTTGTAAACGGTTTTCAGGCTCAGTACTGCGCTCAAAAGATGCAGCCCTGAGGTCTCTCCTGATAGGAGGTAGTTAAGTAGAATTTCACTGCTCAGCTGACCCGGCAGAAGCAAATGTATACCAAAAATGTACCCAGAATAAGCTTTTCAGTGAACAGCAGCCAGGCACATTTTAGCTAGTTTTACTTGTAAGTGGGGTTGGAAACGCTTTTCAGACTCAGTACTGCGCACAAAAGATGCAGACCTGAGGTCTCTCCTGATAGGAGATAGTTAAGTAGAAATTCACTGCTCAGCTGACCCGGCAGAAGCAAATGTATACCAAAAATGTACCCAGAATGAGCTTTTCAGTGAACAGCAGCCAGGCACATTTTAGCTAGTTTCACTTGTAAGTGGGGTTGTAAACGCTTTTCAGGCTCAGTACTGCGCTCAAAAGATGCAGCCCTGAGGTCTCTCCTGATAGGAGGTAGTTAAGTAGAAATTCACTGCTCAGCTGACCCGGCAGAAGCAAATGTATACCAAAAATGTACCCAGAATGAGCTTTTCAGTGAACAGCAGCCAGGCACATTTTAGCTAGTTTTACTTGTAAGTGGGGTTGTAAACGCTTTTCAGGCTCAGTACTGCGCTCAAAAGATGCAGCCCTGAGGTCTCTCCTGATAGGAGATAGTTAAGTAGAAATTCACTGCTCAGCTGACCCGGCAGAAGCAAATGTATACCAAAAATGTACCCAGAATGAGCTTTTCAGTGAACAGCAGCCAGGCACATTTTAGCTAGTTTTACTTGTAAGTGGGGTTGTAAACGCTTTTCAGGCTCAGTACTGCGCTCAAAAGATGCAGCCCTGAGGACTCTCCTGATAGGGGGTAGTTAAGTAGAAATTCACTGTTCAGCTGACCCGGCAGAAGCAAATATATACCAAAAATGTACCCAGAATGAGCTTTTCAGTGAACAGCAGCCAGGCACATTTTAGCTAGTTTTACTTGTAAGTGGGGTTGGAAACGCTTTTCAGGCTCAGTACTGCGCTCAAAAGATGCAGCCCTGAGGTCTCTCCTGATAGGAGATAGTTAAGTAGAAATTCACTGCTCTGCTGACCCGGCAGAAGCAAATGTATACCAAAAATGTACCCAGAATGAGCTTTTCAGTGAACAGCAGCCAGGCACATTTTAGCTAGTTTTACTTGTAACTGGGGTTGTAAACGGTTTTCAGGCTCAGTACTGCGCTCAAAAGATGCAGCCCTGAGGTCTCTCCTGATAGGAGGTAGTTATGTAGAAATTCACTGCTCAGCTGACCCGGCAGAAGCAAATGTATCCCAAAAATGTACCCAGAATGAGCTTTTCAGTGAACAGCAGCCAGGCACATTTTAGCTAGTTTTACTTGTAAGTGGGGTTGTAAACGCTTTTCAGGCTCAGTACTGCGCTCAAAAGATGCAGCCCTGAGGTCTCTCCTGATAGGAGGTAGTTAAGTAGAAATTCACTGCTCAGCTGTCCCGGCAGAAGCAAATGTATACCAAAAATGTACCCAGAATGAGCTTTTCAGTGAACAGCAGCCAGGCACATTTTAGCTAGTTTTACTTGTAACTGGGGTTGTAAACGGTTTTCAGGCTCAGTACTGCGCTCAAAAGATGCAGCCCTGAGGTCTCTCCTGATAGGAGGTAGTTAAGTAGAAATTCACTGCTCAGCTGACCCGGCAGAAGCAAATGTATACCAAAAATGTACCCAGAATGAGCTTTTCAGTGAACAGCAGCCAGGCACATTTTAGCTAGTTTTACTTGTAAGTGGGGTTGGAAACACTTTTCAGGCTCAGTACTGCCCTCAAAAGATGCAGCCCTGAGGTCTCTCTTGATAGGAGATAGTTAAGTAGAAATTCACTGCTCTGCTGACCCGGCAGAAGCAAATGTATACCAAAAATGTACCCAGAATGAGCTTTTCAGTGAACAGCAGCCAGGCACATTTTAGCTAGTTTTACTTGTAACTGGGGTTGTAAACGGTTTTCAGGCTCAGTACTGCGCTCAAAAGATGCAGCCCTGAGGTCTCTCCTGATAGGAGGTAGTTAAGTAGAAATTCACTGCTCAGCTGACCCGGCAGAAGCAAATGTATACCAAAAATGTACCCAGAATGAGCTTTTCAGTGAACAGCAGCCAGGCACATTTTAGCTAGTTTTACTTGTAAGTGGGGTTGGAAACACTTTTCAGGCTCAGTACTGCCCTCAAAAGATGCAGCCCTGAGGTCTCTCTTGATAGGAGATAGTTAAGTAGAAATTCACTGCTCTGCTGACCCGGCAGAAGCAAATGTATACCAAAAATGTACCCAGAATGAGCTTTTCAGTGAACAGCAGCCAGGCACATTTTAGCTAGTTTTACTTGTAAGTGGGGTTGTAAACGCTTTTCAGGCTCAGTACTGCGCTCAAAAGATGCAGCCCTGAGGTCTCTCCTGATAGGAGGTAGTTAAGTAGAAATTCACTGCTCAGCTGACCCGGCAGAAGCAAATGTATACCAAAAATGTACCCAGAATGAGCTTTTCAGTGAACAGCAGCCAGGCACATGTTAGCTAGTTTTACTTGTAACTGGGGTTGTAAACAGTTTTCAGGCTCAGTACTGCGCTCAAAAGATGCAGCCCTGAGGTCTCTCCTGATAGGAGGTAGTAAGTAGAAATTCCCTGCTCAGCTGACCCGGCAGAAGCAAATGTATACCAAAAATGTACCCAGAATGAGCTTTTCAGTGAACAGCAGCCAGGCACATTTTAGCTAGTTTTACTTGTAAGTTGGGTTGTAAACGCTTTTCAGGCTCAGTACTGCGCTCAAAAGATGCAGCCCTGAGGTCTCTCCTGATAGGAGATAGTTAAGTAGAAATTCACTGCTCAGCTGACCCGGCAGATGCAAATGTATACCAAAAATGTACCCAGAATGAGCTTTTCAGTGAACAGCAGCCAGGCACATTTTAGCTAGTTTTACTTGTAAGTGGGGTTGTAAACGGTTTTCAGGCTCAGTACTGCGCTCAAAAGATGCAGCCCTGAGGTCTCTCCTGATAGGAGGTAGTTAAGTAGAAATTCACTGCTCAGCTGTCCCGGCAGAAGCAAATGTATACCAAAAATGTACCCAGAATGAGCTTTTCAGTGAACAGCAGCCAGGCACATTTTAGCTAGTTTTACTTGTAACTGGGGTTGTAAACGGTTTTCAGGCTCAGTACTGCGCTCAAAAGATGCAGCCCTGAGGTCTCTCCTGATAGGAGGTAGTTAAGTAGAAATTCACTGCTCAGCTGACCCGGCAGAAGCAAATGTATACCAAAAATGTACCCAGAATGAGCTTTTCAGTGAACAGCAGCCAGGCACATTTTAGCTAGTTTTACTTGTAAGTGGGGTTGGAAACACTTTTCAGGCTCAGTACTGCCCTCAAAAGATGCAGCCCTGAGGTCTCTCTTGATAGGAGATAGTTAAGTAGAAATTCACTGCTCTGCTGACCCGGCAGAAGCAAATGTATACCAAAAATGTACCCAGAATGAGCTTTTCGGTGAACAGCAGCCAGGCACATTTTAGCTAGTTTTACTTGTAACTGGGGTTGTAAACGGTTTTCAGGCTCAGTACTGCGCTCAAAAGATGCAGCCCTGAGGTCTCTCCTGATAGGAGGTAGTTAAGTAGAAATTCACTGCTCAGCTGACCCGGCAGAAGCAAATGTATACCAAAAATGTACCCAGAATGAGCTTTTCAGTGAACAGCAGCCAGGCACATTTTAGCTAGTTTTACTTGTAAGTGGGGTTGGAAACGCTTTTCAGGCTCAGTACTGCGCTCAAAAGATGCAGCCCTGAGGTCTCTCCTGATAGGAGATAGTTAAGTAGAAATTCACTGCTCTGCTGACCCGGCAGAAGCAAATGTATACCAAAAATGTACCCAGAATGAGCTTTTCAGTGAACAGCAGCCAGGCACATTTTAGCTAGTTTTACTTGTAACTGGGGTTGTAAACGGTTTTCAGGCTCAGTACTGCGCTCAAAAGATGCAGCCCTGAGGTCTCTCCTGATAGGAGGTAGTTATGTAGAAATTCACTGCTCAGCTGACCCGGCAGAAGCAAATGTATCCCAAAAATGTACCCAGAATGAGCTTTTCAGTGAACAGCAGCCAGGCACATTTTAGCTAGTTTTACTTGTAAGTGGGGTTGTAAACGCTTTTCAGGCTCAGTACTGCGCTCAAAAGATGCAGCCCTGAGGTCTCTCCTGATAGGAGGTAGTTAAGTAGAAATTCACTGCTCAGCTGTCCCGGCAGAAGCAAATGTATACCAAAAATGTACCCAGAATGAGCTTTTCAGTGAACAGCAGCCAGGCACATTTTAGCTAGTTTTACTTGTAACTGGGGTTGTAAACGGTTTTCAGGCTCAGTACTGCGCTCAAAAGATGCAGCCCTGAGGTCTCTCCTGATAGGAGGTAGTTAAGTAGAAATTCACTGCTCAGCTGACCCGGCAGAAGCAAATGTATACCAAAAATGTACCCAGAATGAGCTTTTCAGTGAACAGCAGCCAGGCACATTTTAGCTAGTTTTACTTGTAAGTGGGGTTGGAAACACTTTTCAGGCTCAGTACTGCCCTCAAAAGATGCAGCCCTGAGGTCTCTCTTGATAGGAGATAGTTAAGTAGAAATTCACTGCTCTGCTGACCCGGCAGAAGCAAATGTATACCAAAAATGTACCCAGAATGAGCTTTTCAGTGAACAGCAGCCAGGCACATTTTAGCTAGTTTTACTTGTAACTGGGGTTGTAAACGGTTTTCAGGCTCAGTACTGCGCTCAAAAGATGCAGCCCTGAGGTCTCTCCTGATAGGAGGTAGTTAAGTAGAAATTCACTGCTCAGCTGACCCGGCAGAAGCAAATGTATACCAAAAATGTACCCAGAATGAGCTTTTCAGTGAACAGCAGCCAGGCACATTTTAGCTAGTTTTACTTGTAAGTGGGGTTGGAAACACTTTTCAGGCTCAGTACTGCCCTCAAAAGATGCAGCCCTGAGGTCTCTCTTGATAGGAGATAGTTAAGTAGAAATTCACTGCTCTGCTGACCCGGCAGAAGCAAATGTATACCAAAAATGTACCCAGAATGAGCTTTTCAGTGAACAGCAGCCAGGCACATTTTAGCTAGTTTTACTTGTAAGTGGGGTTGTAAACGCTTTTCAGGCTCAGTACTGCGCTCAAAAGATGCAGCCCTGAGGTCTCTCCTGATAGGAGGTAGTTAAGTAGAAATTCACTGCTCAGCTGACCCGGCAGAAGCAAATGTATACCAAAAATGTACCCAGAATGAGCTTTTCAGTGAACAGCAGCCAGGCACATATTAGCTAGTTTTACTTGTAACTGGGGTTGTAAACAGTTTTCAGGCTCAGTACTGCGCTCAAAAGATGCAGCCCTGAGGTCTCTCCTGATAGGAGGTAGTAAGTAGAAATTCCCTGCTCAGCTGACCCGGCAGAAGCAAATGTATACCAAAAATGTACCCAGAATGAGCTTTTCAGTGAACAGCAGCCAGGCACATTTTAGCTAGTTTTACTTGTAAGTTGGGTTGTAAACGCTTTTCAGGCTCAGTACTGCGCTCAAAAGATGCAGCCCTGAGGTCTCTCCTGATAGGAGATAGTTAAGTAGAAATTCACTGCTCAGCTGACCCGGCAGATGCAAATGTATACCAAAAATGTACCCAGAATGAGCTTTTCAGTGAACAGCAGCCAGGCACATTTTAGCTAGTTTTACTTGTAAGTGGGGTTGTAAACGGTTTTCAGGCTCAGTACTGCGCTCAAAAGATGCAGCCCTGAGGTCTCTCCTGATAGGAGGTAGTTAAGTAGAAATTCACTGCTCAGCTGTCCCGGCAGAAGCAAATGTATACCAAAAATGTACCCAGAATGAGCTTTTCAGTGAACAGCAGCCAGGCACATTTTAGCTAGTTTTACTTGTAACTGGGGTTGTAAACGGTTTTCAGGCTCAGTACTGCGCTCAAAAGATGCAGCCCTGAGGTCTCTCCTGATAGGAGGTAGTTAAGTAGAAATTCACTGCTCAGCTGACCCGGCAGAAGCAAATGTATACCAAAAATGTACCCAGAATGAGCTTTTCAGTGAACAGCAGCCAGGCACATTTTAGCTAGTTTTACTTGTAAGTGGGGTTGGAAACACTTTTCAGGCTCAGTACTGCCCTCAAAAGATGCAGCCCTGAGGTCTCTCTTGATAGGAGATAGTTAAGTAGAAATTCACTGCTCTGCTGACCCGGCAGAAGCAAATGTATACCAAAAATGTACCCAGAATGAGCTTTTCGGTGAACAGCAGCCAGGCACATTTTAGCTAGTTTTACTTGTAACTGGGGTTGTAAACGGTTTTCAGGCTCAGTACTGCGCTCAAAAGATGCAGCCCTGAGGTCTCTCCTGATAGGAGGTAGTTAAGTAGAAATTCACTGCTCAGCTGACCCGGCAGAAGCAAATGTATACCAAAAATGTACCCAGAATGAGCTTTTCAGTGAACAGCAGCCAGGCACATTTTAGCTAGTTTTACTTGTAAGTGGGGTTGGAAACACTTTTCAGGCTCAGTACTGCCCTCAAAAGATGCAGCCCTGAGGTCTCTCTTGATAGGAGATAGTTAAGTAGAAATTCACTGCTCTGCTGACCCGGCAGAAGCAAATGTATACCAAAAATGTACCCAGAACGAGCTTTTCAGTGAACAGCAGCCAGGCACATTTTAGCTAGTTTTACTTGTAACTGGGGTTGTAAACGGTTTTCAGGCTCAGTACTGCGCTCAAAAGATGCAGCCCTGAGGTCTCTCCTGATAGGAGGTAGTTAAGTAGAAATTCACTGCTCAGCTGACCCGGCAGAAGCAAATGTATACCAAAAATGTACCCAGAATGAGCTTTTCAGTGAACAGCAGCCAGGCACATTTTAGCTAGTTTTACTTGTAACTGGGGTTGTAAACGGTTTTCAGGCTCAGTACTGCGCTCAAAAGATGCAGCCCTGAGGTCACTCCTGATAGGAGGTAGTTAAGTAGAAATTCACTGCTCAGCTGACCCGGCAGAAGCAAATGTATACCAAAAATGTACCCAGAATGAGCTTTTCAGTGAACAGCAGCCAGGCACATTTTAGCTAGTTTTACTTGTAACTGGGGTTGTAAACGGTTTCAAGGCTCAGTACTGCGCTCAAAAGATGCAGCCCTGAGGTCTCTCCTGATAGGAGGTAGTTAAGTAGAAATTCACTGCTCAGCTGACCCGGCAGAAGCAAATGTATACCAAAAATGTACCCAGAATAAGCTTTTCAGTGAACAGCAGCCAGGCACATTTTAGCTAGTTTTACTTGTAAGTGGGGTTGTAAACGCTTTTCAGGCTCAGTACTGCGCACAAAAGATGCAGCCCTGAGGTCTCTCCTGATAGGAGATAGTTAAGTAGAAATTCACTGCTCAGCTGACCCGGCAGAAGCAAATGTATCAAAAATGTACCCAGAATGAGCTTTTCAGTGAACAGCAGCCAGGCACATTTTAGCTAGTTTTACTTGTAAGTGGGGTTGTAAACGCTTTTCAGGCTCAGTACTGCGCTCAAAAGATGCAGCCCTGAGGTCTCTCCTGATAGGAGGTAGTTAAGTAGAAATTCACTGCTCAGCTGACCCGGCAGAAGCAAATGTATACCAAAAATGTACCCAGAATGAGCTTTTCAGTGAACAGCAGCCAGGCACATTTTAGCTAGTTTTACTTGTAAGTGGGGTTGTAAACGCTTTTCAGGCTCAGTACTGCGCTCAAAAGATGCAGCCCTGAGGTCTCTCCTGATAGGAGATAGTTAAGTAGAAATTCACTGCTCAGCTGACCCGGCAGAAGCAAATGTATACCAAAAATGTACCCAGAATGAGCTTTTCAGTGAACAGCAGCCAGGCACATTTTAGCTAGTTTTACTTGTAAGTGGGGTTGTAAACGCTTTTCAGGCTCAGTACTGCGCTCAAAAGATGCAGCCCTGAGGTCTCTCCTGATAGGAGATAGTTAAGTAGAAATTCACTGCTCAGCTGACCCGGCAGAAGCAAATGTATACCAAAAATGTACCCAGAATGAGCTTTTCAGTGAACAGCAGCCAGGCACATTTTAGCTAGTTTTACTTGTAACTGGGGTTGTAAACGCTTTTTAGGCTCAGTACTGCGCTCAAAAGATGCAGCCCTGAGGTCTCTCCTGATAGGAGGTAGTTAAGTAGAAATTCACTGCTCAGCTGACCCGGCAGAAGCAAATGTATACCAAAAATGTACCCAGAATAAGCTTTTCAGTGAACAGCAGCCAGGCACATTTTAGCTAGTTTTACTTGTAAGTGGGGTTGTAAACGCTTTTCAGGCTCAGTACTGCGCACAAAAGATGCAGCCCTGAGGTCTCTCCTGATAGGAGATAGTTAAGTAGAAATTCACTGCTCAGCTGACCCGGCAGAAGCAAATGTATCAAAAATGTACCCAGAATGAGCTTTTCAGTGAACAGCAGCCAGGCACATTTTAGCTAGTTTTACTTGTAAGTGGGGTTGTAAACGCTTTTCAGGCTCAGTACTGCGCTCAAAAGATGCAGCCCTGAGGTCTCTCCTGATAGGAGGTAGTTAAGTAGAAATTCACTGCTCAGCTGACCCGGCAGAAGCAAATGTATACCAAAAATGTAACCAGAATGAGCTTTTCAGTGAACAGCAGCCAGGCACATTTTAGCTAGTTTTACTTGTAAGTGGGGTTGGAAACGCTTTTCAGGCTCAGTACTGCGCTCAAAAGATGCAGCCCTGAGGTCTCTCCTGATAGGAGGTAGTTAAGTAGAAATTCACTGCTCAGCTGACCCAGCAGAAGCAAATGTATACCAAAAATGTACCCAGAATGAGCTTTTCAGTGAACAGCAGCCAGGCACATTTTAGCTAGTTTTACTTGTAAGTGGGGTTGGAAACACTTTTCAGGCTCAGTACTGCGCTCAAAAGATGCAGCCCTGAGGTCTCTCCTGATAGGAGGTAGTTAAGTAGAAATTCACTGCTCAGCTGACCCGGCAGAAGCAAATGTATACCAAAAATGTACCCAGAATGAGCTTTTCAGTGAACAGCAGCCAGGCACATTTTAGCTAGTTTTACTTGTAAGTGGGGTTGGAAACGCTTTTCAGGCTCAGTACTGCGATCAAAAGATGCAGCCCTGAGGTCTCTCCTGATAGGAGGTAGTTAAGTAGAAATTCACTGCTCAGCTGACCCGGCAGAAGCAAATGTATACCAAAAATGTACCCAGAATGAGCTTTTCAGTGAACAGCAGCCAGGCACATTTTAGCTAGTTTTACTTGCAAGTGGGGTTGGAAACGCTTTTCAGGCTCAGTACTGCGCTCAAAAGATGCAGCCCTGAGGTCTCTCCTGATAGGAGGTAGTTAAGTAGAAATTCACTGCTCAGCTGACCCGGCATAAGCAAATGTATACCAAAAATGTACCCAGAATGAGCTTTTCAGTGAACAGCAGCCAGGCACATATTAGCTAGTTTTACTTGTAACTGGGGTTGTAAACAGTTTTCAGGCTCAGTACTGCGCTCAAAAGATGCAGCCCTGAGGTCTCTCCTGATAGGAGGTAGTAAGTAGAAATTCCCTGCTCAGCTGACCCGGCAGAAGCAAATGTATACCAAAAATGTACCCAGAATGAGCTTTTCAGTGAACAGCAGCCAGGCACATTTTAGCTAGTTTTACTTGTAAGTTGGGTTGTAAACGCTTTTCAGGCTCAGTACTGCGCTCAAAAGATGCAGCCCTGAGGTCTCTCCTGATAGGAGATAGTTAAGTAGAAATTCACTGCTCAGCTGACCCGGCAGATGCAAATGTATACCAAAAATGTACCCAGAATGAGCTTTTCAGTGAACAGCAGCCAGGCACATTTTAGCTAGTTTTACTTGTAAGTGGGGTTGTAAACGGTTTTCAGGCTCAGTACTGCGCTCAAAAGATGCAGCCCTGAGGTCTCTCCTGATAGGAGGTAGTTAAGTAGAAATTCACTGCTCAGCTGTCCCGGCAGAAGCAAATGTATACCAAAAATGTACCCAGAATGAGCTTTTCAGTGAACAGCAGCCAGGCACATTTTAGCTAGTTTTACTTGTAACTGGGGTTGTAAACGGTTTTCAGGCTCAGTACTGCGCTCAAAAGATGCAGCCCTGAGGTCTCTCCTGATAGGAGGTAGTTAAGTAGAAATTCACTGCTCAGCTGACCCGGCAGAAGCAAATGTATACCAAAAATGTACCCAGAATGAGCTTTTCAGTGAACAGCAGCCAGGCACATTTTAGCTAGTTTTACTTGTAAGTGGGGTTGGAAACACTTTTCAGGCTCAGTACTGCCCTCAAAAGATGCAGCCCTGAGGTCTCTCTTGATAGGAGATAGTTAAGTAGAAATTCACTGCTCTGCTGACCCGGCAGAAGCAAATGTATACCAAAAATGTACCCAGAATGAGCTTTTCAGTGAACAGCAGCCAGGCACATTTTAGCTAGTTTTACTTGTAACTGGGGTTGTAAACGGTTTTCAGGCTCAGTACTGCGCTCAAAAGATGCAGCCCTGAGGTCTCTCCTGATAGGAGGTAGTTAAGTAGAAATTCACTGCTCAGCTGACCCGGCAGAAGCAAATGTATACCAAAAATGTACCCAGAATGAGCTTTTCAGTGAACAGCAGCCAGGCACATTTTAGCTAGTTTTACTTGTAAGTGGGGTTGGAAACACTTTTCAGGCTCAGTACTGCCCTCAAAAGATGCAGCCCTGAGGTCTCTCTTGATAGGAGATAGTTAAGTAGAAATTCACTGCTCTGCTGACCCGGCAGAAGCAAATGTATACCAAAAATGTACCCAGAATGAGCTTTTCAGTGAACAGCAGCCAGGCACATTTTAGCTAGTTTTACTTGTAAGTGGGGTTGTAAACGCTTTTCAGGCTCAGTACTGCGCTCAAAAGATGCAGCCCTGAGGTCTCTCCTGATAGGAGGTAGTTAAGTAGAAATTCACTGCTCAGCTGACCCGGCAGAAGCAAATGTATACCAAAAATGTACCCAGAATGAGCTTTTCAGTGAACAGCAGCCAGGCACATATTAGCTAGTTTTACTTGTAACTGGGGTTGTAAACAGTTTTCAGGCTCAGTACTGCGCTCAAAAGATGCAGCCCTGAGGTCTCTCCTGATAGGAGGTAGTAAGTAGAAATTCCCTGCTCAGCTGACCCGGCAGAAGCAAATGTATACCAAAAATGTACCCAGAATGAGCTTTTCAGTGAACAGCAGCCAGGCACATTTTAGCTAGTTTTACTTGTAAGTTGGGTTGTAAACGCTTTTCAGGCTCAGTACTGCGCTCAAAAGATGCAGCCCTGAGGTCTCTCCTGATAGGAGATAGTTAAGTAGAAATTCACTGCTCAGCTGACCCGGCAGATGCAAATGTATACCAAAAATGTACCCAGAATGAGCTTTTCAGTGAACAGCAGCCAGGCACATTTTAGCTAGTTTTACTTGTAAGTGGGGTTGTAAACGGTTTTCAGGCTCAGTACTGCGCTCAAAAGATGCAGCCCTGAGGTCTCTCCTGATAGGAGGTAGTTAAGTAGAAATTCACTGCTCAGCTGTCCCGGCAGAAGCAAATGTATACCAAAAATGTACCCAGAATGAGCTTTTCAGTGAACAGCAGCCAGGCACATTTTAGCTAGTTTTACTTGTAACTGGGGTTGTAAACGGTTTTCAGGCTCAGTACTGCGCTCAAAAGATGCAGCCCTGAGGTCTCTCCTGATAGGAGGTAGTTAAGTAGAAATTCACTGCTCAGCTGACCCGGCAGAAGCAAATGTATACCAAAAATGTACCCAGAATGAGCTTTTCAGTGAACAGCAGCCAGGCACATTTTAGCTAGTTTTACTTGTAAGTGGGGTTGGAAACACTTTTCAGGCTCAGTACTGCCCTCAAAAGATGCAGCCCTGAGGTCTCTCTTGATAGGAGATAGTTAAGTAGAAATTCACTGCTCTGCTGACCCGGCAGAAGCAAATGTATACCAAAAATGTACCCAGAATGAGCTTTTCGGTGAACAGCAGCCAGGCACATTTTAGCTAGTTTTACTTGTAACTGGGGTTGTAAACGGTTTTCAGGCTCAGTACTGCGCTCAAAAGATGCAGCCCTGAGGTCTCTCCTGATAGGAGGTAGTTAAGTAGAAATTCACTGCTCAGCTGACCCGGCAGAAGCAAATGTATACCAAAAATGTACCCAGAATGAGCTTTTCAGTGAACAGCAGCCAGGCACATTTTAGCTAGTTTTACTTGTAAGTGGGGTTGGAAACACTTTTCAGGCTCAGTACTGCCCTCAAAAGATGCAGCCCTGAGGTCTCTCTTGATAGGAGATAGTTAAGTAGAAATTCACTGCTCTGCTGACCCGGCAGAAGCAAATGTATACCAAAAATGTACCCAGAACGAGCTTTTCAGTGAACAGCAGCCAGGCACATTTTAGCTAGTTTTACTTGTAACTGGGGTTGTAAACGGTTTTCAGGCTCAGTACTGCGCTCAAAAGATGCAGCCCTGAGGTCTCTCCTGATAGGAGGTAGTTAAGTAGAAATTCACTGCTCAGCTGACCCGGCAAAACCAAATGTATACCAAAAATGTACCCAGAATGAGCTTTTCAGTGAACAGCAGCCAGGCACATTTTAGCTAGTTTTACTTGTAACTGGGGTTGTAAACGGTTTTCAGGCTCAGTACTGCGCTCAAAAGATGCAGCCCTGAGGTCACTCCTGATAGGAGGTAGTTAAGTAGAAATTCACTGCTCAGCTGACCCGGCAGAAGCAAATGTATACCAAAAATGTACCCAGAATGAGCTTTTCAGTGAACAGCAGCCAGGCACATTTTAGCTAGTTTTACTTGTAACTGGGGTTGTAAACGGTTTTCAGGCTCAGTACTGCGCTCAAAAGATGCAGCCCTGAGGTCTCTCCTGATAGGAGGTAGTTAAGTAGAAATTCACTGCTCAGCTGACCCGGCAGAAGCAAATGTATACCAAAAATGTACCCAGAATAAGCTTTTCAGTGAACAGCAGCCAGGCACATTTTAGCTAGTTTTACTTGTAAGTGGGGTTGTAAACGCTTTTCAGGCTCAGTACTGCGCACAAAAGATGCAGCCCTGAGGTCTCTCCTGATAGGAGATAGTTAAGTAGAAATTCACTGCTCAGCTGACCCGGCAGAAGCAAATGTATCAAAAATGTACCCAGAATGAGCTTTTCAGTGAACAGCAGCCAGGCACATTTTAGCTAGTTTTACTTGTAAGTGGGGTTGTAAACGCTTTTCAGGCTCAGTACTGCGCTCAAAAGATGCAGCCCTGAGGTCTCTCCTGATAGGAGGTAGTTAAGTAGAAATTCACTGCTCAGCTGACCCGGCAGAAGCAAATGTATACCAAAAATGTACCCAGAATGAGCTTTTCAGTGAACAGCAGCCAGGCACATTTTAGCTAGTTTTACTTGTAAGTGGGGTTGTAAACGCTTTTCAGGCTCAGTACTGCGCTCAAAAGATGCAGCCCTGAGGTCTCTCCTGATAGGAGATAGTTAAGTAGAAATTCACTGCTCAGCTGACCCGGCAGAAGCAAATGTATACCAAAAATGTACCCAGAATGAGCTTTTCAGTGAACAGCAGCCAGGCACATTTTAGCTAGTTTTACTTGTAAGTGGGGTTGTAAACGCTTTTCAGGCTCAGTACTGCGCTCAAAAGATGCAGCCCTGAGGTCTCTCCTGATAGGAGATAGTTAAGTAGAAATTCACTGCTCAGCTGACCCGGCAGAAGCAAATGTATACCAAAAATGTACCCAGAATGAGCTTTTCAGTGAACAGCAGCCAGGCACATTTTAGCTAGTTTTACTTGTAACTGGGGTTGTAAACGCTTTTTAGGCTCAGTACTGCGCTCAAAAGATGCAGCCCTGAGGTCTCTCCTGATAGGAGGTAGTTAAGTAGAAATTCACTGCTCAGCTGACCCGGCAGAAGCAAATGTATACCAAAAATGTACCCAGAATAAGCTTTTCAGTGAACAGCAGCCAGGCACATTTTAGCTAGTTTTACTTGTAAGTGGGGTTGTAAACGCTTTTCAGGCTCAGTACTGCGCACAAAAGATGCAGCCCTGAGGTCTCTCCTGATAGGAGATAGTTAAGTAGAAATTCACTGCTCAGCTGACCCGGCAGAAGCAAATGTATCAAAAATGTACCCAGAATGAGCTTTTCAGTGAACAGCAGCCAGGCACATTTTAGCTAGTTTTACTTGTAAGTGGGGTTGTAAACGCTTTTCAGGCTCAGTACTGCGCTCAAAAGATGCAGCCCTGAGGTCTCTCCTGATAGGAGGTAGTTAAGTAGAAATTCACTGCTCAGCTGACCCGGCAGAAGCAAATGTATACCAAAAATGTAACCAGAATGAGCTTTTCAGTGAACAGCAGCCAGGCACATTTTAGCTAGTTTTACTTGTAAGTGGGGTTGGAAACGCTTTTCAGGCTCAGTACTGCGCTCAAAAGATGCAGCCCTGAGGTCTCTCCTGATAGGAGGTAGTTAAGTAGAAATTCACTGCTCAGCTGACCCAGCAGAAGCAAATGTATACCAAAAATGTACCCAGAATGAGCTTTTCAGTGAACAGCAGCCAGGCACATTTTAGCTAGTTTTACTTGTAAGTGGGGTTGGAAACACTTTTCAGGCTCAGTACTGCGCTCAAAAGATGCAGCCCTGAGGTCTCTCCTGATAGGAGGTAGTTAAGTAGAAATTCACTGCTCAGCTGACCCGGCAGAAGCAAATGTATACCAAAAATGTACCCAGAATGAGCTTTTCAGTGAACAGCAGCCAGGCACATTTTAGCTAGTTTTACTTGTAAGTGGGGTTGGAAACGCTTTTCAGGCTCAGTACTGCGATCAAAAGATGCAGCCCTGAGGTCTCTCCTGATAGGAGGTAGTTAAGTAGAAATTCACTGCTCAGCTGACCCGGCAGAAGCAAATGTATACCAAAAATGTACCCAGAATGAGCTTTTCAGTGAACAGCAGCCAGGCACATATTAGCTAGTTTTACTTGTAACTGGGGTTGTAAACAGTTTTCAGGCTCAGTACTGCGCTCAAAAGATGCAGCCCTGAGGTCTCTCCTGATAGGAGGTAGTAAGTAGAAATTCCCTGCTCAGCTGACCCGGCAGAAGCAAATGTATACCAAAAATGTACCCAGAATGAGCTTTTCAGTGAACAGCAGCCAGGCACATTTTAGCTAGTTTTACTTGTAAGTTGGGTTGTAAACGCTTTTCAGGCTCAGTACTGCGCTCAAAAGATGCAGCCCTGAGGTCTCTCCTGATAGGAGATAGTTAAGTAGAAATTCACTGCTCAGCTGACCCGGCAGATGCAAATGTATACCAAAAATGTACCCAGAATGAGCTTTTCAGTGAACAGCAGCCAGGCACATTTTAGCTAGTTTTACTTGTAAGTGGGGTTGTAAACGGTTTTCAGGCTCAGTACTGCGCTCAAAAGATGCAGCCCTGAGGTCTCTCCTGATAGGAGGTAGTTAAGTAGAAATTCACTGCTCAGCTGTCCCGGCAGAAGCAAATGTATACCAAAAATGTACCCAGAATGAGCTTTTCAGTGAACAGCAGCCAGGCACATTTTAGCTAGTTTTACTTGTAACTGGGGTTGTAAATGGTTTTCAGGCTCAGTACTGCGCTCAAAAGATGCAGCCCTGAGGTCTCTCCTGATAGGAGGTAGTTAAGTAGAAATTCACTGCTCAGCTGACCCGGCAGAAGCAAATGTATACCAAAAATGTACCCAGAATGAGCTTTTCAGTGAACAGCAGCCAGGCACATTTTAGCTAGTTTTACTTGTAAGTGGGGTTGGAAACACTTTTCAGGCTCAGTACTGCCCTCAAAAGATGCAGCCCTGAGGTCTCTCTTGATAGGAGATAGTTAAGTAGAAATTCACTGCTCTGCTGACCCGGCAGAAGCAAATGTATACCAAAAATGTACCCAGAATGAGCTTTTCAGTGAACAGCAGCCAGGCACATTTTAGCTAGTTTTACTTGTAACTGGGGTTGTAAACGGTTTTCAGGCTCAGTACTGCGCTCAAAAGATGCAGCCCTGAGGTCTCTCCTGATAGGAGGTAGTTAAGTAGAAATTCACTGCTCAGCTGACCCGGCAGAAGCAAATGTATACCAAAAATGTACCCAGAATGAGCTTTTCAGTGAACAGCAGCCAGGCACATTTTAGCTAGTTTTACTTGTAAGTGGGGTTGGAAACACTTTTCAGGCTCAGTACTGCC
Organism: Lissotriton vulgaris; assembly: GCF_964263255.1. Classification (NCBI taxonomy): domain Eukaryota; kingdom Metazoa; phylum Chordata; class Amphibia; order Caudata; family Salamandridae; genus Lissotriton; species Lissotriton vulgaris. Next base: position 718,561 of record NW_028246658.1, read on the forward strand.
CTCAAAAGATGCAGCCCTGAGGTCTCTCTTGATAGGAGATAGTTAAGTAGAAATTCACTGCTCTGCTGACCCGGCAGAAGCAAATGTATACCAAAAATGTACCCAGAATGAGCTTTTCAGTGAACAGCAGCCAGGCACATTTTAGCTAGTTTTACTTGTAAGTGGGGTTGTAAACGCTTTTCAGGCTCAGTACTGCGCTCAAAAGATGCAGCCCTGAGGTCTCTCCTGATAGGAGGTAGTTAAGTAGAAATTCACTGCTCAGCTGACCCGGCAGAAGCAAATGTATACCAAAAATGTACCCAGAATGAGCTTTTCAGTGAACAGCAGCCAGGCACATATTAGCTAGTTTTACTTGTAACTGGGGTTGTAAACAGTTTTCAGGCTCAGTACTGCGCTCAAAAGATGCAGCCCTGAGGTCTCTCCTGATAGGAGGTAGTAAGTAGAAATTCCCTGCTCAGCTGACCCGGCAGAAGCAAATGTATACCAAAAATGTACCCAGAATGAGCTTTTCAGTGAACAGCAGCCAGGCACATTTTAGCTAGTTTTACTTGTAAGTTGGGTTGTAAACGCTTTTCAGGCTCAGTACTGCGCTCAAAAGATGCAGCCCTGAGGTCTCTCCTGATAGGAGATAGTTAAGTAGAAATTCACTGCTCAGCTGACCCGGCAGATGCAAATGTATACCAAAAATGTACCCAGAATGAGCTTTTCAGTGAACAGCAGCCAGGCACATTTTAGCTAGTTTTACTTGTAAGTGGGGTTGTAAACGGTTTTCAGGCTCAGTACTGCGCTCAAAAGATGCAGCCCTGAGGTCTCTCCTGATAGGAGGTAGTTAAGTAGAAATTCACTGCTCAGCTGTCCCGGCAGAAGCAAATGTATACCAAAAATGTACCCAGAATGAGCTTTTCAGTGAACAGCAGCCAGGCACATTTTAGCTAGTTTTACTTGTAACTGGGGTTGTAAACGGTTTTCAGGCTCAGTACTGCGCTCAAAAGATGCAGCCCTGAGGTCTCTCCTGATAGGAGGTAGTTAAGTAGAAATTCACTGCTCAGCTGACCCGGCAGAAGCAAATGTATACCAAAAATGTACCCAGAATGAGCTTTTCAGTGAACAGCAGCCAGGCACATTTTAGCTAGTTTTACTTGTAAGTGGGGTTGGAAACACTTTTCAGGCTCAGTACTGCCCTCAAAAGATGCAGCCCTGAGGTCTCTCTTGATAGGAGATAGTTAAGTAGAAATTCACTGCTCTGCTGACCCGGCAGAAGCAAATGTATACCAAAAATGTACCCAGAATGAGCTTTTCGGTGAACAGCAGCCAGGCACATTTTAGCTAGTTTTACTTGTAACTGGGGTTGTAAACGGTTTTCAGGCTCAGTACTGCGCTCAAAAGATGCAGCCCTGAGGTCTCTCCTGATAGGAGGTAGTTAAGTAGAAATTCACTGCTCAGCTGACCCGGCAGAAGCAAATGTATACCAAAAATGTACCCAGAATGAGCTTTTCAGTGAACAGCAGCCAGGCACATTTTAGCTAGTTTTACTTGTAAGTGGGGTTGGAAACACTTTTCAGGCTCAGTACTGCCCTCAAAAGATGCAGCCCTGAGGTCTCTCTTGATAGGAGATAGTTAAGTAGAAATTCACTGCTCTGCTGACCCGGCAGAAGCAAATGTATACCAAAAATGTACCCAGAACGAGCTTTTCAGTGAACAGCAGCCAGGCACATTTTAGCTAGTTTTACTTGTAACTGGGGTTGTAAACGGTTTTCAGGCTCAGTACTGCGCTCAAAAGATGCAGCCCTGAGGTCTCTCCTGATAGGAGGTAGTTAAGTAGAAATTCACTGCTCAGCTGACCCGGCAGAAGCAAATGTATACCAAAAATGTACCCAGAATGAGCTTTTCAGTGAACAGCAGCCAGGCACATTTTAGCTAGTTTTACTTGTAACTGGGGTTGTAAACGGTTTTCAGGCTCAGTACTGCGCTCAAAAGATGCAGCCCTGAGGTCACTCCTGATAGGAGGTAGTTAAGTAGAAATTCACTGCTCAGCTGACCCGGCAGAAGCAAATGTATACCAAAAATGTACCCAGAATGAGCTTTTCAGTGAACAGCAGCCAGGCACATTTTAGCTAGTTTTACTTGTAACTGGGGTTGTAAACGGTTTTCAGGCTCAGTACTGCGCTCAAAAGATGCAGCCCTGAGGTCTCTCCTGATAGGAGGTAGTTAAGTAGAAATTCACTGCTCAGCTGACCCGGCAGAAGCAAATGTATACCAAAAATGTACCCAGAATAAGCTTTTCAGTGAACAGCAGCCAGGCACATTTTAGCTAGTTTTACTTGTAAGTGGGGTTGTAAACGCTTTTCAGGCTCAGTACTGCGCACAAAAGATGCAGCCCTGAGGTCTCTCCTGATAGGAGATAGTTAAGTAGAAATTCACTGCTCAGCTGACCCGGCAGAAGCAAATGTATCAAAAATGTACCCAGAATGAGCTTTTCAGTGAACAGCAGCCAGGCACATTTTAGCTAGTTTTACTTGTAAGTGGGGTTGTAAACGCTTTTCAGGCTCAGTACTGCGCTCAAAAGATGCAGCCCTGAGGTCTCTCCTGATAGGAGGTAGTTAAGTAGAAATTCACTGCTCAGCTGACCCGGCAGAAGCAAATGTATACCAAAAATGTACCCAGAATGAGCTTTTCAGTGAACAGCAGCCAGGCACATTTTAGCTAGTTTTACTTGTAAGTGGGGTTGTAAACGCTTTTCAGGCTCAGTACTGCGCTCAAAAGATGCAGCCCTGAGGTCTCTCCTGATAGGAGATAGTTAAGTAGAAATTCACTGCTCAGCTGACCCGGCAGAAGCAAATGTATACCAAAAATGTACCCAGAATGAGCTTTTCAGTGAACAGCAGCCAGGCACATTTTAGCTAGTTTTACTTGTAAGTGGGGTTGTAAACGCTTTTCAGGCTCAGTACTGCGCTCAAAAGATGCAGCCCTGAGGTCTCTCCTGATAGGAGATAGTTAAGTAGAAATTCACTGCTCAGCTGACCCGGCAGAAGCAAATGTATACCAAAAATGTACCCAGAATGAGCTTTTCAGTGAACAGCAGCCAGGCACATTTTAGCTAGTTTTACTTGTAACTGGGGTTGTAAACGCTTTTTAGGCTCAGTACTGCGCTCAAAAGATGCAGCCCTGAGGTCTCTCCTGATAGGAGGTAGTTAAGTAGAAATTCACTGCTCAGCTGACCCGGCAGAAGCAAATGTATACCAAAAATGTACCCAGAATAAGCTTTTCAGTGAACAGCAGCCAGGCACATTTTAGCTAGTTTTACTTGTAAGTGGGGTTGTAAACGCTTTTCAGGCTCAGTACTGCGCACAAAAGATGCAGCCCTGAGGTCTCTCCTGATAGGAGATAGTTAAGTAGAAATTCACTGCTCAGCTGACCCGGCAGAAGCAAATGTATCAAAAATGTACCCAGAATGAGCTTTTCAGTGAACAGCAGCCAGGCACATTTTAGCTAGTTTTACTTGTAAGTGGGGTTGTAAACGCTTTTCAGGCTCAGTACTGCGCTCAAAAGATGCAGCCCTGAGGTCTCTCCTGATAGGAGGTAGTTAAGTAGAAATTCACTGCTCAGCTGACCCGGCAGAAGCAAATGTATACCAAAAATGTAACCAGAATGAGCTTTTCAGTGAACAGCAGCCAGGCACATTTTAGCTAGTTTTACTTGTAAGTGGGGTTGGAAACGCTTTTCAGGCTCAGTACTGCGCTCAAAAGATGCAGCCCTGAGGTCTCTCCTGATAGGAGGTAGTTAAGTAGAAATTCACTGCTCAGCTGACCCAGCAGAAGCAAATGTATACCAAAAATGTACCCAGAATGAGCTTTTCAGTGAACAGCAGCCAGGCACATTTTAGCTAGTTTTACTTGTAAGTGGGGTTGGAAACACTTTTCAGGCTCAGTACTGCGCTCAAAAGATGCAGCCCTGAGGTCTCTCCTGATAGGAGGTAGTTAAGTAGAAATTCACTGCTCAGCTGACCCGGCAGAAGCAAATGTATACCAAAAATGTACCCAGAATGAGCTTTTCAGTGAACAGCAGCCAGGCACATTTTAGCTAGTTTTACTTGTAAGTGGGGTTGGAAACGCTTTTCAGGCTCAGTACTGCGATCAAAAGATGCAGCCCTGAGGTCTCTCCTGATAGGAGGTAGTTAAGTAGAAATTCACTGCTCAGCTGACCCGGCAGAAGCAAATGTATACCAAAAATGTACCCAGAATGAGCTTTTCAGTGAACAGCAGCCAGGCACATTTTAGCTAGTTTTACTTGCAAGTGGGGTTGGAAACGCTTTTCAGGCTCAGTACTGCGCTCAAAAGATGCAGCCCTGAGGTCTCTCCTGATAGGAGGTAGTTAAGTAGAAATTCACTGCTCAGCTGACCCGGCATAAGCAAATGTATACCAAAAATGTACCCAGAATGAGCTTTTCAGTGAACAGCAGCCAGGCACATATTAGCTAGTTTTACTTGTAACTGGGGTTGTAAACAGTTTTCAGGCTCAGTACTGCGCTCAAAAGATGCAGCCCTGAGGTCTCTCCTGATAGGAGGTAGTAAGTAGAAATTCCCTGCTCAGCTGACCCGGCAGAAGCAAATGTATACCAAAAATGTACCCAGAATGAGCTTTTCAGTGAACAGCAGCCAGGCACATTTTAGCTAGTTTTACTTGTAAGTTGGGTTGTAAACGCTTTTCAGGCTCAGTACTGCGCTCAAAAGATGCAGCCCTGAGGTCTCTCCTGATAGGAGGTAGTTAAGTAGAAATTCACTGCTCAGCTGTCCCGGCAGAAGCAAATGTATACCAAAAATGTACCCAGAATGAGCTTTTCAGTGAACAGCAGCCAGGCACATTTTAGCTAGTTTTACTTGTAACTGGGGTTGTAAACGGTTTTCAGGCTCAGTACTGCGCTCAAAAGATGCAGCCCTGAGGTCTCTCCTGATAGGAGGTAGTTAAGTAGAAATTCACTGCTCAGCTGACCCGGCAGAAGCAAATGTATACCAAAAATGTACCCAGAATGAGCTTTTCAGTGAACAGCAGCCAGGCACATTTTAGCTAGTTTTACTTGTAAGTGGGGTTGGAAACACTTTTCAGGCTCAGTACTGCCCTCAAAAGATGCAGCCCTGAGGTCTCTCTTGATAGGAGATAGTTAAGTAGAAATTCACTGCTCTGCTGACCCGGCAGAAGCAAATGTATACCAAAAATGTACCCAGAATGAGCTTTTCAGTGAACAGCAGCCAGGCACATTTTAGCTAGTTTTACTTGTAACTGGGGTTGTAAACGGTTTTCAGGCTCAGTACTGCGCTCAAAAGATGCAGCCCTGAGGTCTCTCCTGATAGGAGGTAGTTAAGTAGAAATTCACTGCTCAGCTGACCCGGCAGAAGCAAATGTATACCAAAAATGTACCCAGAATGAGCTTTTCAGTGAACAGCAGCCAGGCACATTTTAGCTAGTTTTACTTGTAAGTGGGGTTGGAAACACTTTTCAGGCTCAGTACTGCCCTCAAAAGATGCAGCCCTGAGGTCTCTCTTGATAGGAGATAGTTAAGTAGAAATTCACTGCTCTGCTGACCCGGCAGAAGCAAATGTATACCAAAAATGTACCCAGAATGAGCTTTTCAGTGAACAGCAGCCAGGCACATTTTAGCTAGTTTTACTTGTAAGTGGGGTTGTAAACGCTTTTCAGGCTCAGTACTGCGCTCAAAAGATGCAGCCCTGAGGTCTCTCCTGATAGGAGGTAGTTAAGTAGAAATTCACTGCTCAGCTGACCCGGCAGAAGCAAATGTATACCAAAAATGTACCCAGAATGAGCTTTTCAGTGAACAGCAGCCAGGCACATATTAGCTAGTTTTACTTGTAACTGGGGTTGTAAACAGTTTTCAGGCTCAGTACTGCGCTCAAAAGATGCAGCCCTGAGGTCTCTCCTGATAGGAGGTAGTAAGTAGAAATTCCCTGCTCAGCTGACCCGGCAGAAGCAAATGTATACCAAAAATGTACCCAGAATGAGCTTTTCAGTGAACAGCAGCCAGGCACATTTTAGCTAGTTTTACTTGTAAGTTGGGTTGTAAACGCTTTTCAGGCTCAGTACTGCGCTCAAAAGATGCAGCCCTGAGGTCTCTCCTGATAGGAGATAGTTAAGTAGAAATTCACTGCTCAGCTGACCCGGCAGATGCAAATGTATACCAAAAATGTACCCAGAATGAGCTTTTCAGTGAACAGCAGCCAGGCACATTTTAGCTAGTTTTACTTGTAAGTGGGGTTGTAAACGGTTTTCAGGCTCAGTACTGCGCTCAAAAGATGCAGCCCTGAGGTCTCTCCTGATAGGAGGTAGTTAAGTAGAAATTCACTGCTCAGCTGTCCCGGCAGAAGCAAATGTATACCAAAAATGTACCCAGAATGAGCTTTTCAGTGAACAGCAGCCAGGCACATTTTAGCTAGTTTTACTTGTAACTGGGGTTGTAAACGGTTTTCAGGCTCAGTACTGCGCTCAAAAGATGCAGCCCTGAGGTCTCTCCTGATAGGAGGTAGTTAAGTAGAAATTCACTGCTCAGCTGACCCGGCAGAAGCAAATGTATACCAAAAATGTACCCAGAATGAGCTTTTCAGTGAACAGCAGCCAGGCACATTTTAGCTAGTTTTACTTGTAAGTGGGGTTGGAAACACTTTTCAGGCTCAGTACTGCCCTCAAAAGATGCAGCCCTGAGGTCTCTCTTGATAGGAGATAGTTAAGTAGAAATTCACTGCTCTGCTGACCCGGCAGAAGCAAATGTATACCAAAAATGTACCCAGAATGAGCTTTTCGGTGAACAGCAGCCAGGCACATTTTAGCTAGTTTTACTTGTAACTGGGGTTGTAAACGGTTTTCAGGCTCAGTACTGCGCTCAAAAGATGCAGCCCTGAGGTCTCTCCTGATAGGAGGTAGTTAAGTAGAAATTCACTGCTCAGCTGACCCGGCAGAAGCAAATGTATACCAAAAATGTACCCAGAATGAGCTTTTCAGTGAACAGCAGCCAGGCACATTTTAGCTAGTTTTACTTGTAAGTGGGGTTGGAAACACTTTTCAGGCTCAGTACTGCCCTCAAAAGATGCAGCCCTGAGGTCTCTCTTGATAGGAGATAGTTAAGTAGAAATTCACTGCTCTGCTGACCCGGCAGAAGCAAATGTATACCAAAAATGTACCCAGAACGAGCTTTTCAGTGAACAGCAGCCAGGCACATTTTAGCTAGTTTTACTTGTAACTGGGGTTGTAAACGGTTTTCAGGCTCAGTACTGCGCTCAAAAGATGCAGCCCTGAGGTCTCTCCTGATAGGAGGTAGTTAAGTAGAAATTCACTGCTCAGCTGACCCGGCAGAAGCAAATGTATACCAAAAATGTACCCAGAATGAGCTTTTCAGTGAACAGCAGCCAGGCACATTTTAGCTAGTTTTACTTGTAACTGGGGTTGTAAACGGTTTTCAGGCTCAGTACTGCGCTCAAAAGATGCAGCCCTGAGGTCACTCCTGATAGGAGGTAGTTAAGTAGAAATTCACTGCTCAGCTGACCCGGCAGAAGCAAATGTATACCAAAAATGTACCCAGAATGAGCTTTTCAGTGAACAGCAGCCAGGCACATTTTAGCTAGTTTTACTTGTAACTGGGGTTGTAAACGGTTTTCAGGCTCAGTACTGCGCTCAAAAGATGCAGCCCTGAGGTCTCTCCTGATAGGAGGTAGTTAAGTAGAAATTCACTGCTCAGCTGACCCGGCAGAAGCAAATGTATACCAAAAATGTACCCAGAATAAGCTTTTCAGTGAACAGCAGCCAGGCACATTTTAGCTAGTTTTACTTGTAAGTGGGGTTGTAAACGCTTTTCAGGCTCAGTACTGCGCACAAAAGATGCAGCCCTGAGGTCTCTCCTGATAGGAGATAGTTAAGTAGAAATTCACTGCTCAGCTGACCCGGCAGAAGCAAATGTATCAAAAATGTACCCAGAATGAGCTTTTCAGTGAACAGCAGCCAGGCACATTTTAGCTAGTTTTACTTGTAAGTGGGGTTGTAAACGCTTTTCAGGCTCAGTACTGCGCTCAAAAGATGCAGCCCTGAGGTCTCTCCTGATAGGAGGTAGTTAAGTAGAAATTCACTGCTCAGCTGACCCGGCAGAAGCAAATGTATACCAAAAATGTACCCAGAATGAGCTTTTCAGTGAACAGCAGCCAGGCACATTTTAGCTAGTTTTACTTGTAAGTGGGGTTGTAAACGCTTTTCAGGCTCAGTACTGCGCTCAAAAGATGCAGCCCTGAGGTCTCTCCTGATAGGAGATAGTTAAGTAGAAATTCACTGCTCAGCTGACCCGGCAGAAGCAAATGTATACCAAAAATGTACCCAGAATGAGCTTTTCAGTGAACAGCAGCCAGGCACATTTTAGCTAGTTTTACTTGTAAGTGGGGTTGTAAACGCTTTTCAGGCTCAGTACTGTGCTCAAAAGATGCAGCCCTGAGGTCTCTCCTGATAGGAGATAGTTAAGTAGAAATTCACTGCTCAGCTGACCCGGCAGAAGCAAATGTATACCAAAAATGTACCCAGAATGAGCTTTTCAGTGAACAGCAGCCAGGCACATTTTAGCTAGTTTTACTTGTAACTGGGGTTGTAAACGCTTTTTAGGCTCAGTACTGCGCTCAAAAGATGCAGCCCTGAGGTCTCTCCTGATAGGAGGTAGTTAAGTAGAAATTCACTGCTCAGCTGACCCGGCAGAAGCAAATGTATACCAAAAATGTACCCAGAATAAGCTTTTCAGTGAACAGCAGCCAGGCACATTTTAGCTAGTTTTACTTGTAAGTGGGGTTGTAAACGCTTTTCAGGCTCAGTACTGCGCACAAAAGATGCAGCCCTGAGTTCTCTCCTGATAGGAGATAGTTAAGTAGAAATTCACTGCTCAGCTGACCCGGCAGAAGCAAATGTATCAAAAATGTACCCAGAATGAGCTTTTCAGTGAACAGCAGCCAGGCACATTTTAGCTAGTTTTACTTGTAAGTGGGGTTGTAAACGCTTTTCAGGCTCAGTACTGCGCTCAAAAGATGCAGCCCTGAGGTCTCTCCTGATAGGAGGTAGTTAAGTAGAAATTCACTGCTCAGCTGACCCGGCAGAAGCAAATGTATACCAAAAATGTAACCAGAATGAGCTTTTCAGTGAACAGCAGCCAGGCACATTTTAGCTAGTTTTACTTGTAAGTGGGGTTGGAAACGCTTTTCAGGCTCAGTACTGCGCTCAAAAGATGCAGCCCTGAGGTCTCTCCTGATAGGAGGTAGTTAAGTAGAAATTCACTGCTCAGCTGACCCAGCAGAAGCAAATGTATACCAAAAATGTACCCAGAATGAGCTTTTCAGTGAACAGCAGCCAGGCACATTTTAGCTAGTTTTACTTGTAAGTGGGGTTGGAAACACTTTTCAGGCTCAGTACTGCGCTCAAAAGATGCAGCCCTGAGGTCTCTCCTGATAGGAGGTAGTTAAGTAGAAATTCACTGCTCAGCTGACCCGGCAGAAGCAAATGTATACCAAAAATGTACCCAGAATGAGCTTTTCAGTGAACAGCAGCCAGGCACATTTTAGCTAGTTTTACTTGTAAGTGGGGTTGGAAACGCTTTTCAGGCTCAGTACTGCGATCAAAAGATGCAGCCCTGAGGTCTCTCCTGATAGGAGGTAGTTAAGTAGAAATTCACTGCTCAGCTGACCCGGCAGAAGCAAATGTATACCAAAAATGTACCCAGAATGAGCTTTTCAGTGAACAGCAGCCAGGCACATTTTAGCTAGTTTTACTTGCAAGTGGGGTTGGAAACGCTTTTCAGGCTCAGTACTGCGCTCAAAAGATGCAGCCCTGAGGTCTCTCCTGATAGGAGGTAGTTAAGTAGAAATTCACTGCTCAGCTGACCCGGCATAAGCAAATGTATACCAAAAATGTACCCAGAATGAGCTTTTCAGTGAACAGCAGCCAGGCACATATTAGCTAGTTTTACTTGTAACTGGGGTTGTAAACAGTTTTCAGGCTCAGTACTGCGCTCAAAAGATGCAGCCCTGAGGTCTCTCCTGATAGGAGGTAGTAAGTAGAAATTCCCTGCTCAGCTGACCCGGCAGAAGCAAATGTATACCAAAAATGTACCCAGAATGAGCTTTTCAGTGAACAGCAGCCAGGCACATTTTAGCTAGTTTTACTTGTAAGTTGGGTTGTAAACGCTTTTCAGGCTCAGTACTGCGCTCAAAAGATGCAGCCCTGAGGTCTCTCCTGATAGGAGATAGTTAAGTAGAAATTCACTGCTCAGCTGACCCGGCAGATGCAAATGTATACCAAAAATGTACCCAGAATGAGCTTTTCAGTGAACAGCAGCCAGGCACATTTTAGCTAGTTTTACTTGTAAGTGGGGTTGTAAACGGTTTTCAGGCTCAGTACTGCGCTCAAAAGATGCAGCCCTGAGGTCTCTCCTGATAGGAGGTAGTTAAGTAGAAATTCACTGCTCAGCTGTCCCGGCAGAAGCAAATGTATACCAAAAATGTACCCAGAATGAGCTTTTCAGTGAACAGCAGCCAGGCACATTTTAGCTAGTTTTACTTGTAACTGGGGTTGTAAACGGTTTTCAGGCTCAGTACTGCGCTCAAAAGATGCAGCCCTGAGGTCTCTCCTGATAGGAGGTAGTTAAGTAGAAATTCACTGCTCAGCTGACCCGGCAGAAGCAAATGTATACCAAAAATGTACCCAGAATGAGCTTTTCAGTGAACAGCAGCCAGGCACATTTTAGCTAGTTTTACTTGTAAGTGGGGTTGGAAACACTTTTCAGGCTCAGTACTGCCCTCAAAAGATGCAGCCCTGAGGTCTCTCTTGATAGGAGATAGTTAAGTAGAAATTCACTGCTCTGCTGACCCGGCAGAAGCAAATGTATACCAAAAATGTACCCAGAATGAGCTTTTCAGTGAACAGCAGCCAGGCACATTTTAGCTAGTTTTACTTGTAACTGGGGTTGTAAACGGTTTTCAGGCTCAGTACTGCGCTCAAAAGATGCAGCCCTGAGGTCTCTCCTGATAGGAGGTAGTTAAGTAGAAATTCACTGCTCAGCTGACCCGGCAGAAGCAAATGTATACCAAAAATGTACCCAGAATGAGCTTTTCAGTGAACAGCAGCCAGGCACATTTTAGCTAGTTTTACTTGTAAGTGGGGTTGGAAACACTTTTCAGGCTCAGTACTGCCCTCAAAAGATGCAGCCCTGAGGTCTCTCTTGATAGGAGATAGTTAAGTAGAAATTCACTGCTCTGCTGACCCGGCAGAAGCAAATGTATACCAAAAATGTACCCAGAATGAGCTTTTCAGTGAACAGCAGCCAGGCACATTTTAGCTAGTTTTACTTGTAAGTGGGGTTGTAAACGCTTTTCAGGCTCAGTACTGCGCTCAAAAGATGCAGCCCTGAGGTCTCTCCTGATAGGAGGTAGTTAAGTAGAAATTCACTGCTCAGCTGACCCGGCAGAAGCAAATGTATACCAAAAATGTACCCAGAATGAGCTTTTCAGTGAACAGCAGCCAGGCACATATTAGCTAGTTTTACTTGTAACTGGGGTTGTAAACAGTTTTCAGGCTCAGTACTGCGCTCAAAAGATGCAGCCCTGAGGTCTCTCCTGATAGGAGGTAGTAAGTAGAAATTCCCTGCTCAGCTGACCCGGCAGAAGCAAATGTATACCAAAAATGTACCCAGAATGAGCTTTTCAGTGAACAGCAGCCAGGCACATTTTAGCTAGTTTTACTTGTAAGTTGGGTTGTAAACGCTTTTCAGGCTCAGTACTGCGCTCAAAAGATGCAGCCCTGAGGTCTCTCCTGATAGGAGATAGTTAAGTAGAAATTCACTGCTCAGCTGACCCGGCAGATGCAAATGTATACCAAAAATGTACCCAGAATGAGCTTTTCAGTGAACAGCAGCCAGGCACATTTTAGCTAGTTTTACTTGTAAGTGGGGTTGTAAACGGTTTTCAGGCTCAGTACTGCGCTCAAAAGATGCAGCCCTGAGGTCTCTCCTGATAGGAGGTAGTTAAGTAGAAATTCACTGCTCAGCTGTCCCGGCAGAAGCAAATGTATACCAAAAATGTACCCAGAATGAGCTTTTCAGTGAACAGCAGCCAGGCACATTTTAGCTAGTTTTACTTGTAACTGGGGTTGTAAACGGTTTTCAGGCTCAGTACTGCGCTCAAAAGATGCAGCCCTGAGGTCTCTCCTGATAGGAGGTAGTTAAGTAGAAATTCACTGCTCAGCTGACCCGGCAGAAGCAAATGTATACCAAAAATGTACCCAGAATGAGCTTTTCAGTGAACAGCAGCCAGGCACATTTTAGCTAGTTTTACTTGTAAGTGGGGTTGGAAACACTTTTCAGGCTCAGTACTGCCCTCAAAAGATGCAGCCCTGAGGTCTCTCTTGATAGGAGATAGTTAAGTAGAAATTCACTGCTCTGCTGACCCGGCAGAAGCAAATGTATACCAAAAATGTACCCAGAATGAGCTTTTCGGTGAACAGCAGCCAGGCACATTTTAGCTAGTTTTACTTGTAACTGGGGTTGTAAACGGTTTTCAGGCTCAGTACTGCGCTCAAAAGATGCAGCCCTGAGGTCTCTCCTGATAGGAGGTAGTTAAGTAGAAATTCACTGCTCAGCTGACCCGGCAGAAGCAAATGTATACCAAAAATGTACCCAGAATGAGCTTTTCAGTGAACAGCAGCCAGGCACATTTTAGCTAGTTTTACTTGTAAGTGGGGTTGGAAACACTTTTCAGGCTCAGTACTGCCCTCAAAAGATGCAGCCCTGAGGTCTCTCTTGATAGGAGATAGTTAAGTAGAAATTCACTGCTCTGCTGACCCGGCAGAAGCAAATGTATACCAAAAATGTACCCAGAACGAGCTTTTCAGTGAACAGCAGCCAGGCACATTTTAGCTAGTTTTACTTGTAACTGGGGTTGTAAACGGTTTTCAGGCTCAGTACTGCGCTCAAAAGATGCAGCCCTGAGGTCTCTCCTGATAGGAGGTAGTTAAGTAGAAATTCACTGCTCAGCTGACCCGGCAGAAGCAAATGTATACCAAAAATGTACCCAGAATGAGCTTTTCAGTGAACAGCAGCCAGGCACATTTTAGCTAGTTTTACTTGTAACTGGGGTTGTAAACGGTTTTCAGGCTCAGTACTGCGCTCAAAAGATGCAGCCCTGAGGTCACTCCTGATAGGAGGTAGTTAAGTAGAAATTCACTGCTCAGCTGACCCGGCAGAAGCAAATGTATACCAAAAATGTACCCAGAATGAGCTTTTCAGTGAACAGCAGCCAGGCACATTTTAGCTAGTTTTACTTGTAACTGGGGTTGTAAACGGTTTTCAGGCTCAGTACTGCGCTCAAAAGATGCAGCCCTGAGGTCTCTCCTGATAGGAGGTAGTTAAGTAGAAATTCACTGCTCAGCTGACCCGGCAGAAGCAAATGTATACCAAAAATGTACCCAGAATAAGCTTTTCAGTGAACAGCAGCCAGGCACATTTTAGCTAGTTTTACTTGTAAGTGGGGTTGTAAACGCTTTTCAGGCTCAGTACTGCGCACAAAAGATGCAGCCCTGAGGTCTCTCCTGATAGGAGATAGTTAAGTAGAAATTCACTGCTCAGCTGACCCGGCAGAAGCAAATGTATCAAAAATGTACCCAGAATGAGCTTTTCAGTGAACAGCAGCCAGGCACATTTTAGCTAGTTTTACTTGTAAGTGGGGTTGTAAACGCTTTTCAGGCTCAGTACTGCGCTCAAAAGATGCAGCCCTGAGGTCTCTCCTGATAGGAGGTAGTTAAGTAGAAATTCACTGCTCAGCTGACCCGGCAGAAGCAAATGTATACCAAAAATGTACCCAGAATGAGCTTTTCAGTGAACAGCAGCCAGGCACATTTTAGCTAGTTTTACTTGTAAGTGGGGTTGTAAACGCTTTTCAGGCTCAGTACTGCGCTCAAAAGATGCAGCCCTGAGGTCTCTCCTGATAGGAGATAGTTAAGTAGAAATTCACTGCTCAGCTGACCCGGCAGAAGCAAATGTATACCAAAAATGTACCCAGAATGAGCTTTTCAGTGAACAGCAGCCAGGCACATTTTAGCTAGTTTTACTTGTAAGTGGGGTTGTAAACGCTTTTCAGGCTCAGTACTGCGCTCAAAAGATGCAGCCCTGAGGTCTCTCCTGATAGGAGATAGTTAAGTAGAAATTCACTGCTCAGCTGACCCGGCAGAAGCAAATGTATACCAAAAATGTACCCAGAATGAGCTTTTCAGTGAACAGCAGCCAGGCACATTTTAGCTAGTTTTACTTGTAACTGGGGTTGTAAACGCTTTTTAGGCTCAGTACTGCGCTCAAAAGATGCAGCCCTGAGGTCTCTCCTGATAGGAGGTAGTTAAGTAGAAATTCACTGCTCAGCTGACCCGGCAGAAGCAAATGTATACCAAAAATGTACCCAGAATAAGCTTTTCAGTGAACAGCAGCCAGGCACATTTTAGCTAGTTTTACTTGTAAGTGGGGTTGTAAACGCTTTTCAGGCTCAGTACTGCGCACAAAAGATGCAGCCCTGAGGTCTCTCCTGATAGGAGATAGTTAAGTAGAAATTCACTGCTCAGCTGACCCGGCAGAAGCAAATGTATCAAAAATGTACCCAGAATGAGCTTTTCAGTGAACAGCAGCCAGGCACATTTTAGCTAGTTTTACTTGTAAGTGGGGTTGTAAACGCTTTTCAGGCTCAGTACTGCGCTCAAAAGATGCAGCCCTGAGGTCTCTCCTGATAGGAGGTAGTTAAGTAGAAATTCACTGCTCAGCTGACCCGGCAGAAGCAAATGTATACCAAAAATGTAACCAGAATGAGCTTTTCAGTGAACAGCAGCCAGGCACATTTTAGCTAGTTTTACTTGTAAGTGGGGTTGGAAACGCTTTTCAGGCTCAGTACTGCGCTCAAAAGATGCAGCCCTGAGGTCTCTCCTGATAGGAGGTAGTTAAGTAGAAATTCACTGCTCAGCTGACCCAGCAGAAGCAAATGTATACCAAAAATGTACCCAGAATGAGCTTTTCAGTGAACAGCAGCCAGGCACATTTTAGCTAGTTTTACTTGTAAGTGGGGTTGGAAACACTTTTCAGGCTCAGTACTGCGCTCAAAAGATGCAGCCCTGAGGTCTCTCCTGATAGGAGGTAGTTAAGTAGAAATTCACTGCTCAGCTGTCCCGGCAGAAGCAAATGTATACCAAAAATGTACCCAGAATGAGCTTTTCAGTGAACAGCAGCCAGGCACATTTTAGCTAGTTTTACTTGTAAGTGGGGTTGTAAACGGTTTTCAGGCTCAGTACTGCGATCAAAAGATGCAGCCCTGAGGTCTCTCCTGATAGGAGGTAGTTAAGTAGAAATTCACTGCTCAGCTGACCCGGCAGAAGCAAATGTATACCAAAAATGTACCCAGAATGAGCTTTTCAGTGAACAGCAGCCAGGCACATTTTAGCTAGTTTTACTTGCAAGTGGGGTTGGAAACGCTTTTCAGGCTCAGTACTGCGCTCAAAAGATGCAGCCCTGAGGTCTCTCCTGATAGGAGGTAGTTAAGTAGAAATTCACTGCTCAGCTGACCCGGCATAAGCAAATGTATACCAAAAATGTACCCAGAATGAGCTTTTCAGTGAACAGCAGCCAGGCACATATTAGCTAGTTTTACTTGTAACTGGGGTTGTAAACAGTTTTCAGGCTCAGTACTGCGCTCAAAAGATGCAGCCCTGAGGTCTCTCCTGATAGGAGGTAGTAAGTAGAAATTCACTGCTCTGCTGACCCGGCAGAAGCAAATGTATACCAAAAATGTACCCAGAATGAGCTTTTCGGTGAACAGCAGCCAGGCACATTTTAGCTAGTTTTACTTGTAACTGGGGTTGTAAACGGTTTTCAGGCTCAGTACTGCGCTCAAAAGATGCAGCCCTGAGGTCTCTCCTGATAGGAGGTAGTTAAGTAGAAATTCACTGCTCAGCTGACCCGGCAGAAGCAAATGTATACCAAAAATGTACCCAGAATGAGCTTTTCAGTGAACAGCAGCCAGGCACATTTTAGCTAGTTTTACTTGTAAGTGGGGTTGGAAACACTTTTCAGGCTCAGTACTGCCCTCAAAAGATGCAGCCCTGAGGTCTCTCTTGATAGGAGATAGTTAAGTAGAAATTCACTGCTCTGCTGACCCGGCAGAAGCAAATGTATACCAAAAATGTACCCAGAACGAGCTTTTCAGTGAACAGCAGCCAGGCACATTTTAGCTAGTTTTACTTGTAACTGGGGTTGTAAACGGTTTTCAGGCTCAGTACTGCGCTCAAAAGATGCAGCCCTGAGGTCTCTCCTGATAGGAGGTAGTTAAGTAGAAATTCACTGCTCAGCTGACCCGGCAGAAGCAAATGTATACCAAAAATGTACCCAGAATGAGCTTTTCAGTGAACAGCAGCCAGGCACATTTTAGCTAGTTTTACTTGTAACTGGGGTTGTAAACGGTTTTCAGGCTCAGTACTGCGCTCAAAAGATGCAGCCCTGAGGTCACTCCTGATAGGAGGTAGTTAAGTAGAAATTCACTGCTCAGCTGACCCGGCAGAAGCAAATGTATACCAAAAATGTACCCAGAATGAGCTTTTCAGTGAACAGCAGCCAGGCACATTTTAGCTAGTTTTACTTGTAACTGGGGTTGTAAACGGTTTTCAGGCTCAGTACTGCGCTCAAAAGATGCAGCCCTGAGGTCTCTCCTGATAGGAGGTAGTTAAGTAGAAATTCACTGCTCAGCTGACCCGGCAGAAGCAAATGTATACCAAAAATGTACCCAGAATAAGCTTTTCAGTGAACAGCAGCCAGGCACATTTTAGCTAGTTTTACTTGTAAGTGGGGTTGTAAACGCTTTTCAGGCTCAGTACTGCGCACAAAAGATGCAGCCCTGAGGTCTCTCCTGATAGGAGATAGTTAAGTAGAAATTCACTGCTCAGCTGACCCGGCAGAAGCAAATGTATCAAAAATGTACCCAGAATGAGCTTTTCAGTGAACAGCAGCCAGGCACATTTTAGCTAGTTTTACTTGTAAGTGGGGTTGTAAACGCTTTTCAGGCTCAGTACTGCGCTCAAAAGATGCAGCCCTAAGGTCTCTCCTGATAGGAGGTAGTTAAGTAGAAATTCACTGCTCAGCTGACCCGGCAGAAGCAAATGTATACCAAAAATGTACCCAGAATGAGCTTTTCAGTGAACAGCAGCCAGGCACATTTTAGCTAGTTTTACTTGTAAGTGGGGTTGTAAACGCTTTTCAGGCTCAGTACTGCGCTCAAAAGATGCAGCCCTGAGGTCTCTCCTGATAGGAGATAGTTAAGTAGAAATTCACTGCTCAGCTGACCCGGCAGAAGCAAATGTATACCAAAAATGTACCCAGAATGAGCTTTTCAGTGAACAGCAGCCAGGCACATTTTAGCTAGTTTTACTTGTAAGTGGGGTTGTAAACGCTTTTCAGGCTCAGTACTGCGCTCAAAAGATGCAGCCCTGAGGTCTCTCCTGATAGGAGATAGTTAAGTAGAAATTCACTGCTCAGCTGACCCGGCAGAAGCAAATGTATACCAAAAATGTACCCAGAATGAGCTTTTCAGTGAACAGCAGCCAGGCACATTTTAGCTAGTTTTACTTGTAACTGGGGTTGTAAACGCTTTTTAGGCTCAGTACTGCGCTCAAAAGATGCAGCCCTGAGGTCTCTCCTGATAGGAGGTAGTTAAGTAGAAATTCACTGCTCAGCTGACCCGGCAGAAGCAAATGTATACCAAAAATGTACCCAGAATAAGCTTTTCAGTGAACAGCAGCCAGGCACATTTTAGCTAGTTTTACTTGTAAGTGGGGTTGTAAACGCTTTTCAGGCTCAGTACTGCGCACAAAAGATGCAGCCCTGAGGTCTCTCCTGATAGGAGATAGTTAAGTAGAAATTCACTGCTCAGCTGACCCGGCAGAAGCAAATGTATCAAAAATGTACCCAGAATGAGCTTTTCAGTGAACAGCAGCCAGGCACATTTTAGCTAGTTTTACTTGTAAGTGGGGTTGTAAACGCTTTTCAGGCTCAGTACTGCGCTCAAAAGATGCAGCCCTGAGGTCTCTCCTGATAGGAGGTAGTTAAGTAGAAATTCACTGCTCAGCTGACCCGGCAGAAGCAAATGTATACCAAAAATGTAACCAGAATGAGCTTTTCAGTGAACAGCAGCCAGGCACATTTTAGCTAGTTTTACTTGTAAGTGGGGTTGTAAACGCTTTTCAGGCTCAGTACTGCACTGAAAAGATGCAGCCCTGAGGTCTCTCCTGATAGGAGGTAGTTAAGTAGAAATTCACTGCTCAGCTGACCCGGCAGAAGCAAATGTATACCAAAAATGTACCCAGAATGAGCTTTTCAGTGAACAGCAGCCAGGCACATTTTAGCTAGTTTTACTTGTAAGTGGGGTTGGAAACACTTTTCAGGCTCAGTACTGCGCTCAAAAGATGCAGCCCTGAGGTCTCTCCTGATAGGAGGTAGTTAAGTAGAAATTCACTGCTCAGCTGTCCCGGCAGAAGCAAATGTATACCAAAAATGTACCCAGAATGAGCTTTTCAGTGAACAGCAGCCAGGCACATTTTAGCTAGTTTTACTTGTAAGTGGGGTTGTAAACGGTTTTCAGGCTCAGTACTGCGATCAAAAGATGCAGCCCTGAGGTCTCTCCTGATAGGAGGTAGTTAAGTAGAAATTCACTGCTCAGCTGACCCGGCAGAAGCAAATGTATACCAAAAATGTACCCAGAATGAGCTTTTCAGTGAACAGCAGCCAGGCACATTTTAGCTAGTTTTACTTGCAAGTGGGGTTGGAAACGCTTTTCAGGCTCAGTACTGCGCTCAAAAGATGCAGCCCTGAGGTCTCTCCTGATAGGAGGTAGTTAAGTAGAAATTCACTGCTCAGCTGACCCGGCATAAGCAAATGTATACCAAAAATGTACCCAGAATGAGCTTTTCAGTGAACAGCAGCCAGGCACATATTAGCTAGTTTTACTTGTAACTGGGGTTGTAAACAGTTTTCAGGCTCAGTACTGCGCTCAAAAGATGCAGCCCTGAGGTCTCTCCTGATAGGAGGTAGTAAGTAGAAATTCACTGCTCTGCTGACCCGGCAGAAGCAAATGTATACCAAAAATGTACCCAGAATGAGCTTTTCGGTGAACAGCAGCCAGGCACATTTTAGCTAGTTTTACTTGTAACTGGGGTTGTAAACGGTTTTCAGGCTCAGTACTGCGCTCAAAAGATGCAGCCCTGAGGTCTCTCCTGATAGGAGGTAGTTAAGTAGAAATTCACTGCTCAGCTGACCCGGCAGAAGCAAATGTATACCAAAAATGTACCCAGAATGAGCTTTTCAGTGAACAGCAGCCAGGCACATTTTAGCTAGTTTTACTTGTAAGTGGGGTTGGAAACACTTTTCAGGCTCAGTACTGCCCTCAAAAGATGCAGCCCTGAGGTCTCTCTTGATAGGAGATAGTTAAGTAGAAATTCACTGCTCTGCTGACCCGGCAGAAGCAAATGTATACCAAAAATGTACCCAGAACGAGCTTTTCAGTGAACAGCAGCCAGGCACATTTTAGCTAGTTTTACTTGTAACTGGGGTTGTAAACGGTTTTCAGGCTCAGTACTGCGCTCAAAAGATGCAGCCCTGAGGTCTCTCCTGATAGGAGGTAGTTAAGTAGAAATTCACTGCTCAGCTGACCCGGCAGAAGCAAATGTATACCAAAAATGTACCCAGAATGAGCTTTTCAGTGAACAGCAGCCAGGCACATTTTAGCTAGTTTTACTTGTAACTGGGGTTGTAAACGGTTTTCAGGCTCAGTACTGCGCTCAAAAGATGCAGCCCTGAGGTCACTCCTGATAGGAGGTAGTTAAGTAGAAATTCACTGCTCAGCTGACCCGGCAGAAGCAAATGTATACCAAAAATGTACCCAGAATGAGCTTTTCAGTGAACAGCAGCCAGGCACATTTTAGCTAGTTTTACTTGTAACTGGGGTTGTAAACGGTTTTCAGGCTCAGTACTGCGCTCAAAAGATGCAGCCCTGAGGTCTCTCCTGATAGGAGGTAGTTAAGTAGAAATTCACTGCTCAGCTGACCCGGCAGAAGCAAATGTATACCAAAAATGTACCCAGAATAAGCTTTTCAGTGAACAGCAGCCAGGCACATTTTAGCTAGTTTTACTTGTAAGTGGGGTTGTAAACGCTTTTCAGGCTCAGTACTGCGCACAAAAGATGCAGCCCTGAGGTCTCTCCTGATAGGAGATAGTTAAGTAGAAATTCACTGCTCAGCTGACCCGGCAGAAGCAAATGTATCAAAAATGTACCCAGAATGAGCTTTTCAGTGAACAGCAGCCAGGCACATTTTAGCTAGTTTTACTTGTAAGTGGGGTTGTAAACGCTTTTCAGGCTCAGTACTGCGCTCAAAAGATGCAGCCCTAAGGTCTCTCCTGATAGGAGGTAGTTAAGTAGAAATTCACTGCTCAGCTGACCCGGCAGAAGCAAATGTATACCAAAAATGTACCCAGAATGAGCTTTTCAGTGAACAGCAGCCAGGCACATTTTAGCTAGTTTTACTTGTAAGTGGGGTTGTAAACGCTTTTCAGGCTCAGTACTGCGCTCAAAAGATGCAGCCCTGAGGTCTCTCCTGATAGGAGATAGTTAAGTAGAAATTCACTGCTCAGCTGACCCGGCAGAAGCAAATGTATACCAAAAATGTACCCAGAATGAGCTTTTCAGTGAACAGCAGCCAGGCACATTTTAGCTAGTTTTACTTGTAAGTGGGGTTGTAAACGCTTTTCAGGCTCAGTACTGCGCTCAAAAGATGCAGCCCTGAGGTCTCTCCTGATAGGAGATAGTTAAGTAGAAATTCACTGCTCAGCTGACCCGGCAGAAGCAAATGTATACCAAAAATGTACCCAGAATGAGCTTTTCAGTGAACAGCAGCCAGGCACATTTTAGCTAGTTTTACTTGTAACTGGGGTTGTAAACGCTTTTTAGGCTCAGTACTGCGCTCAAAAGATGCAGCCCTGAGGTCTCTCCTGATAGGAGGTAGTTAAGTAGAAATTCACTGCTCAGCTGACCCGGCAGAAGCAAATGTATACCAAAAATGTACCCAGAATAAGCTTTTCAGTGAACAGCAGCCAGGCACATTTTAGCTAGTTTTACTTGTAAGTGGGGTTGTAAACGCTTTTCAGGCTCAGTACTGCGCACAAAAGATGCAGCCCTGAGGTCTCTCCTGATAGGAGATAGTTAAGTAGAAATTCACTGCTCAGCTGACCCGGCAGAAGCAAATGTATCAAAAATGTACCCAGAATGAGCTTTTCAGTGAACAGCAGCCAGGCACATTTTAGCTAGTTTTACTTGTAAGTGGGGTTGTAAACGCTTTTCAGGCTCAGTACTGCGCTCAAAAGATGCAGCCCTGAGGTCTCTCCTGATAGGAGGTAGTTAAGTAGAAATTCACTGCTCAGCTGACCCGGCAGAAGCAAATGTATACCAAAAATGTAACCAGAATGAGCTTTTCAGTGAACAGCAGCCAGGCACATTTTAGCTAGTTTTACTTGTAAGTGGGGTTGTAAACGCTTTTCAGGCTCAGTACTGCACTGAAAAGATGCAGCCCTGAGGTCTCTCCTGATAGGAGGTAGTTAAGTAGAAATTCACTGCTCAGCTGACCCGGCAGAAGCAAATGTATACCAAAAATGTACCAGAATGAGCTTTTCAGTGAACAGCAGCCAGGCACATTTTAGCTACTTTTACTTGTAAGTGGGGTTGTAAACGGTTTTCAGGCTCAGTACTGCGCTCAAAAGATGCAGCCCTGAGGTCTCTCCTGATAGGAGGTAGTTAAGTAGAAATTCTCTGCTCAGCTGACCCGGCAGAAGCAAATTTATACCAAAAATGTACCCAGAATGAGCTTTTCAGTGAACAGCAGCCAGGCACATTTTAGCTAGTTTTACTTGTAAGTGGGGTTGGAAACACTTTTCAGGCTCAGTACTGCGCTCAAAAGATGCAGCCCTGAGGTCTCTCCTGATAGGAGGTAGTTAAGTAGAAATTCACTGCTCAGCTGACCCGGCAGAAGCAAATGTATACCAAAAATGTACCCAGAATGAGCTTTTCAGTGAACAGCAGCCAGGCACATTTTAGCTAGTTTTACTTGTAAGTGGGGTTGGAAACGCTTTTCAGGCTCAGTACTGCGATCAAAAGATGCAGCCCTGAGGTCTCTCCTGATAGGAGGTAGTTAAGTAGAAATTCACTGCTCAGCTGACCCGGCAGAAGCAAATGTATACCAAAAATGTACCCAGAATGAGCTTTTCAGTGAACAGCAGCCAGGCACATTTTAGCTAGTTTTACTTGCAAGTGGGGTTGGAAACGCTTTTCAGGCTCAGTACTGCGCTCAAAAGATGCAGCCCTGAGGTCTCTCCTGATAGGAGGTAGTTAAGTAGAAATTCACTGCTCAGCTGACCCGGCATAAGCAAATGTATACCAAAAATGTACCCAGAATGAGCTTTTCAGTGAACAGCAGCCAGGCACATATTAGCTAGTTTTACTTGTAACTGGGGTTGTAAACAGTTTTCAGGCTCAGTACTGCGCTCAAAAGATGCAGCCCTGAGGTCTCTCCTGATAGGAGGTAGTAAGTAGAAATTCCCTGCTCAGCTGACCCGGCAGAAGCAAATGTATACCAAAAATGTACCCAGAATGAGCTTTTCAGTGAACAGCAGCCAGGCACATTTTAGCTAGTTTTACTTGTAAGTTGGGTTGTAAACGCTTTTCAGGCTCAGTACTGCGCTCAAAAGATGCAGCCCTGAGGTCTCTCCTGATAGGAGATAGTTAAGTAGAAATTCACTGCTCAGCTGACCCGGCAGATGCAAATGTATACCAAAAATGTACCCAGAATGAGCTTTTCAGTGAACAGCAGCCAGGCACATTTTAGCTAGTTTTACTTGTAAGTGGGGTTGTAAACGGTTTTCAGGCTCAGTACTGCGCTCAAAAGATGCAGCCCTGAGGTCTCTCCTGATAGGAGGTAGTTAAGTAGAAATTCACTGCTCAGCTGTCCCGGCAGAAGCAAATGTATACCAAAAATGTACCCAGAATGAGCTTTTCAGTGAACAGCAGCCAGGCACATTTTAGCTAGTTTTACTTGTAAGTGGGGTTGTAAACGCTTTTCAGGCTCAGTACTGCACTGAAAAGATGCAGCCCTGAGGTCTCTCCTGATAGGAGGTAGTTAAGTAGAAATTCACTGCTCAGCTGACCCGGCAGAAGCAAATGTATACCAAAAATGTAACCAGAATGAGCTTTTCAGTGAACAGCAGCCAGGCACATTTTAGCTAGTTTTACTTGTCAGTGGGGTTGTAAACGCTTTTCAGGCTCAGTACTGCACTGAAAAGATGCAGCCCTGAGGTCTCTCCTGATAGGAGGTAGTTAAGTAGAAATTCACTGCTCAGCTGACCCGGCAGAAGCAAATGTATACCAAAAATGTACCAGAATGAGCTTTTCAGTGAACAGCAGCCAGGCACATTTTAGCTACTTTTACTTGTAAGTGGGGTTGTAAACGGTTTTCAGGCTCAGTACTGCGCTCAAAAGATGCAGCCCTGAGGTCTCTCCTGATAGGAGGTAGTTAAGTAGAAATTCTCTGCTCAGCTGACCCGGCAGAAGCAAATTTATACCAAAAATGTACCCAGAATGAGCTTTTCAGTGAACAGCAGCCAGGCACATTTTAGCTAGTTTTACTTGTAAGTGGGGTTGGAAACACTTTTCAGGCTCAGTACTGCGCTCAAAAGATGCAGCCCTGAGGTCTCTCCTGATAGGAGGTAGTTAAGTAGAAATTCACTGCTCAGCTGACCCGGCAGAAGCAAATGTATACCAAAAATGTACCCAGAATGAGCTTTTCAGTGAACAGCAGCCAGGCACATTTTAGCTAGTTTTACTTGTAAGTGGGGTTGGAAACGCTTTTCAGGCTCAGTACTGCGATCAAAAGATGCAGCCCTGAGGTCTCTCCTGATAGGAGGTAGTTAAGTAGAAATTCACTGCTCAGCTGACCCGGCAGAAGCAAATGTATACCAAAAATGTACCCAGAATGAGCTTTTCAGTGAACAGCAGCCAGGCACATTTTAGCTAGTTTTACTTGCAAGTGGGGTTGGAAACGCTTTTCAGGCTCAGTACTGCGCTCAAAAGATGCAGCCCTGAGGTCTCTCCTGATAGGAGGTAGTTAAGTAGAAATTCACTGCTCAGCTGACCCGGCATAAGCAAATGTATACCAAAAATGTACCCAGAATGAGCTTTTCAGTGAACAGCAGCCAGGCACATATTAGCTAGTTTTACTTGTAACTGGGGTTGTAAACAGTTTTCAGGCTCAGTACTGCGCTCAAAAGATGCAGCCCTGAGGTCTCTCCTGATAGGAGGTAGTAAGTAGAAATTCCCTGCTCAGCTGACCCGGCAGAAGCAAATGTATACCAAAAATGTACCCAGAATGAGCTTTTCAGTGAACAGCAGCCAGGCACATTTTAGCTAGTTTTACTTGTAAGTTGGGTTGTAAACGCTTTTCAGGCTCAGTACTGCGCTCAAAAGATGCAGCCCTGAGGTCTCTCCTGATAGGAGATAGTTAAGTAGAAATTCACTGCTCAGCTGACCCGGCAGATGCAAATGTATACCAAAAATGTACCCAGAATGAGCTTTTCAGTGAACAGCAGCCAGGCACATTTTAGCTAGTTTTACTTGTAAGTGGGGTTGTAAACGGTTTTCAGGCTCAGTACTGCGCTCAAAAGATGCAGCCCTGAGGTCTCTCCTGATAGGAGGTAGTTAAGTAGAAATTCACTGCTCAGCTGTCCCGGCAGAAGCAAATGTATACCAAAAATGTACCCAGAATGAGCTTTTCAGTGAACAGCAGCCAGGCACATTTTAGCTAGTTTTACTTGTAACTGGGGTTGTAAACGGTTTTCAGGCTCAGTACTGCGCTCAAAAGATGCAGCCCTGAGGTCTCTCCTGATAGGAGGTAGTTAAGTAGAAATTCACTGCTCAGCTGACCCGGCAGAAGCAAATGTATACCAAAAATGTACCCAGAATGAGCTTTTCAGTGAACAGCAGCCAGGCACATTTTAGCTAGTTTTACTTGTAAGTGGGGTTGGAAACACTTTTCAGGCTCAGTACTGCCCTCAAAAGATGCAGCCCTGAGGTCTCTCTTGATAGGAGATAGTTAAGTAGAAATTCACTGCTCAGCTGACCCGGCAGATGCAAATGTATACCAAAAATGTACCCAGAATGAGCTTTTCAGTGAACAGCAGCCAGGCACATTTTAGCTAGTTTTACTTGTAAGTGGGGTTGTAAACGGTTTTCAGGCTCAGTACTGCGATCAAAAGATGCAGCCCTGAGGTCTCTCCTGATAGGAGGTAGTTAAGTAGAAATTCACTGCTCAGCTGACCCGGCAGAAGCAAATGTATACCAAAAATGTACCCAGAATGAGCTTTTCAGTGAACAGCAGCCAGGCACATTTTAGCTAGTTTTACTTGCAAGTGGGGTTGGAAACGCTTTTCAGGCTCAGTACTGCGCTCAAAAGATGCAGCCCTGAGGTCTCTCCTGATAGGAGGTAGTTAAGTAGAAATTCACTGCTCAGCTGACCCGGCATAAGCAAATGTATACCAAAAATGTACCCAGAATGAGCTTTTCAGTGAACAGCAGCCAGGCACATATTAGCTAGTTTTACTTGTAACTGGGGTTGTAAACAGTTTTCAGGCTCAGTACTGCGCTCAAAAGATGCAGCCCTGAGGTCTCTCCTGATAGGAGGTAGTAAGTAGAAATTCACTGCTCTGCTGACCCGGCAGAAGCAAATGTATACCAAAAATGTACCCAGAATGAGCTTTTCGGTGAACAGCAGCCAGGCACATTTTAGCTAGTTTTACTTGTAACTGGGGTTGTAAACGGTTTTCAGGCTCAGTACTGCGCTCAAAAGATGCAGCCCTGAGGTCTCTCCTGATAGGAGGTAGTTAAGTAGAAATTCACTGCTCAGCTGACCCGGCAGAAGCAAATGTATACCAAAAATGTACCCAGAATGAGCTTTTCAGTGAACAGCAGCCAGGCACATTTTAGCTAGTTTTACTTGTAAGTGGGGTTGGAAACACTTTTCAGGCTCAGTACTGCCCTCAAAAGATGCAGCCCTGAGGTCTCTCTTGATAGGAGATAGTTAAGTAGAAATTCACTGCTCTGCTGACCCGGCAGAAGCAAATGTATACCAAAAATGTACCCAGAACGAGCTTTTCAGTGAACAGCAGCCAGGCACATTTTAGCTAGTTTTACTTGTAACTGGGGTTGTAAACGGTTTTCAGGCTCAGTACTGCGCTCAAAAGATGCAGCCCTGAGGTCTCTCCTGATAGGAGGTAGTTAAGTAGAAATTCACTGCTCAGCTGACCCGGCAGAAGCAAATGTATACCAAAAATGTACCCAGAATGAGCTTTTCAGTGAACAGCAGCCAGGCACATTTTAGCTAGTTTTACTTGTAACTGGGGTTGTAAACGGTTTTCAGGCTCAGTACTGCGCTCAAAAGATGCAGCCCTGAGGTCACTCCTGATAGGAGGTAGTTAAGTAGAAATTCACTGCTCAGCTGACCCGGCAGAAGCAAATGTATACCAAAAATGTACCCAGAATGAGCTTTTCAGTGAACAGCAGCCAGGCACATTTTAGCTAGTTTTACTTGTAACTGGGGTTGTAAACGGTTTTCAGGCTCAGTACTGCGCTCAAAAGATGCAGCCCTGAGGTCTCTCCTGATAGGAGGTAGTTAAGTAGAAATTCACTGCTCAGCTGACCCGGCAGAAGCAAATGTATACCAAAAATGTACCCAGAATAAGCTTTTCAGTGAACAGCAGCCAGGCACATTTTAGCTAGTTTTACTTGTAAGTGGGGTTGTAAACGCTTTTCAGGCTCAGTACTGCGCACAAAAGATGCAGCCCTGAGGTCTCTCCTGATAGGAGATAGTTAAGTAGAAATTCACTGCTCAGCTGACCCGGCAGAAGCAAATGTATCAAAAATGTACCCAGAATGAGCTTTTCAGTGAACAGCAGCCAGGCACATTTTAGCTAGTTTTACTTGTAAGTGGGGTTGTAAACGCTTTTCAGGCTCAGTACTGCGCTCAAAAGATGCAGCCCTAAGGTATCTCCTGATAGGAGGTAGTTAAGTAGAAATTCACTGCTCAGCTGACCCGGCAGAAGCAAATGTATACCAAAAATGTACCCAGAATGAGCTTTTCAGTGAACAGCAGCCAGGCACATTTTAGCTAGTTTTACTTGTAAGTGGGGTTGTAAACGCTTTTCAGGCTCAGTACTGCGCTCAAAAGATGCAGCCCTGAGGTCTCTCCTGATAGGAGATAGTTAAGTAGAAATTCACTGCTCAGCTGACCCGGCAGAAGCAAATGTATACCAAAAATGTACCCAGAATGAGCTTTTCAGTGAACAGCAGCCAGGCACATTTTAGCTAGTTTTACTTGTAAGTGGGGTTGTAAACGCTTTTCAGGCTCAGTACTGCGCTCAAAAGATGCAGCCCTGAGGTCTCTCCTGATAGGAGATAGTTAAGTAGAAATTCACTGCTCAGCTGACCCGGCAGAAGCAAATGTATACCAAAAATGTACCCAGAATGAGCTTTTCAGTGAACAGCAGCCAGGCACATTTTAGCTAGTTTTACTTGTAACTGGGGTTGTAAACGCTTTTTAGGCTCAGTACTGCGCTCAAAAGATGCAGCCCTGAGGTCTCTCCTGATAGGAGGTAGTTAAGTAGAAATTCACTGCTCAGCTGACCCGGCAGAAGCAAATGTATACCAAAAATGTACCCAGAATAAGCTTTTCAGTGAACAGCAGCCAGGCACATTTTAGCTAGTTTTACTTGTAAGTGGGGTTGTAAACGCTTTTCAGGCTCAGTACTGCGCACAAAAGATGCAGCCCTGAGGTCTCTCCTGATAGGAGATAGTTAAGTAGAAATTCACTGCTCAGCTGACCCGGCAGAAGCAAATGTATCAAAAATGTACCCAGAATGAGCTTTTCAGTGAACAGCAGCCAGGCACATTTTAGCTAGTTTTACTTGTAAGTGGGGTTGTAAACGCTTTTCAGGCTCAGTACTGCGCTCAAAAGATGCAGCCCTGAGGTCTCTCCTGATAGGAGGTAGTTAAGTAGAAATTCACTGCTCAGCTGACCCGGCAGAAGCAAATGTATACCAAAAATGTAACCAGAATGAGCTTTTCAGTGAACAGCAGCCAGGCACATTTTAGCTAGTTTTACTTGTAAGTGGGGTTGTAAACGCTTTTCAGGCTCAGTACTGCACTGAAAAGATGCAGCCCTGAGGTCTCTCCTGATAGGAGGTAGTTAAGTAGAAATTCACTGCTCAGCTGACCCGGCAGAAGCAAATGTATACCAAAAATGTACCCAGAATGAGCTTTTCAGTGAACAGCAGCCAGGCACATTTTAGCTAGTTTTACTTGTAAGTGGGGTTGGAAACACTTTTCAGGCTCAGTACTGCGCTCAAAAGATGCAGCCCTGAGGTCTCTCCTGATAGGAGGTAGTTAAGTAGAAATTCACTGCTCAGCTGTCCCGGCAGAAGCAAATGTATACCAAAAATGTACCCAGAATGAGCTTTTCAGTGAACAGCAGCCAGGCACATTTTAGCTAGTTTTACTTGTAAGTGGGGTTGTAAACGGTTTTCAGGCTCAGTACTGCGATCAAAAGATGCAGCCCTGAGGTCTCTCCTGATAGGAGGTAGTTAAGTAGAAATTCACTGCTCAGCTGACCCGGCAGAAGCAAATGTATACCAAAAATGTACCCAGAATGAGCTTTTCAGTGAACAGCAGCCAGGCACATTTTAGCTAGTTTTACTTGCAAGTGGGGTTGGAAACGCTTTTCAGGCTCAGTACTGCGCTCAAAAGATGCAGCCCTGAGGTCTCTCCTGATAGGAGGTAGTTAAGTAGAAATTCACTGCTCAGCTGACCCGGCATAAGCAAATGTATACCAAAAATGTACCCAGAATGAGCTTTTCAGTGAACAGCAGCCAGGCACATATTAGCTAGTTTTACTTGTAACTGGGGTTGTAAACAGTTTTCAGGCTCAGTACTGCGCTCAAAAGATGCAGCCCTGAGGTCTCTCCTGATAGGAGGTAGTAAGTAGAAATTCACTGCTCTGCTGACCCGGCAGAAGCAAATGTATACCAAAAATGTACCCAGAATGAGCTTTTCGGTGAACAGCAGCCAGGCACATTTTAGCTAGTTTTACTTGTAACTGGGGTTGTAAACGGTTTTCAGGCTCAGTACTGCGCTCAAAAGATGCAGCCCTGAGGTCTCTCCTGATAGGAGGTAGTTAAGTAGAAATTCACTGCTCAGCTGACCCGGCAGAAGCAAATGTATACCAAAAATGTACCCAGAATGAGCTTTTCAGTGAACAGCAGCCAGGCACATTTTAGCTAGTTTTACTTGTAAGTGGGGTTGGAAACACTTTTCAGGCTCAGTACTGCCCTCAAAAGATGCAGCCCTGAGGTCTCTCTTGATAGGAGATAGTTAAGTAGAAATTCACTGCTCTGCTGACCCGGCAGAAGCAAATGTATACCAAAAATGTACCCAGAACGAGCTTTTCAGTGAACAGCAGCCAGGCACATTTTAGCTAGTTTTACTTGTAACTGGGGTTGTAAACGGTTTTCAGGCTCAGTACTGCGCTCAAAAGATGCAGCCCTGAGGTCTCTCCTGATAGGAGGTAGTTAAGTAGAAATTCACTGCTCAGCTGACCCGGCAGAAGCAAATGTATACCAAAAATGTACCCAGAATGAGCTTTTCAGTGAACAGCAGCCAGGCACATTTTAGCTAGTTTTACTTGTAACTGGGGTTGTAAACGGTTTTCAGGCTCAGTACTGCGCTCAAAAGATGCAGCCCTGAGGTCACTCCTGATAGGAGGTAGTTAAGTAGAAATTCACTGCTCAGCTGACCCGGCAGAAGCAAATGTATACCAAAAATGTACCCAGAATGAGCTTTTCAGTGAACAGCAGCCAGGCACATTTTAGCTAGTTTTACTTGTAACTGGGGTTGTAAACGGTTTTCAGGCTCAGTACTGCGCTCAAAAGATGCAGCCCTGAGGTCTCTCCTGATAGGAGGTAGTTAAGTAGAAATTCACTGCTCAGCTGACCCGGCAGAAGCAAATGTATACCAAAAATGTACCCAGAATAAGCTTTTCAGTGAACAGCAGCCAGGCACATTTTAGCTAGTTTTACTTGTAAGTGGGGTTGTAAACGCTTTTCAGGCTCAGTACTGCGCACAAAAGATGCAGCCCTGAGGTCTCTCCTGATAGGAGATAGTTAAGTAGAAATTCACTGCTCAGCTGACCCGGCAGAAGCAAATGTATCAAAAATGTACCCAGAATGAGCTTTTCAGTGAACAGCAGCCAGGCACATTTTAGCTAGTTTTACTTGTAAGTGGGGTTGTAAACGCTTTTCAGGCTCAGTACTGCGCTCAAAAGATGCAGCCCTAAGGTCTCTCCTGATAGGAGGTAGTTAAGTAGAAATTCACTGCTCAGCTGACCCGGCAGAAGCAAATGTATACCAAAAATGTACCCAGAATGAGCTTTTCAGTGAACAGCAGCCAGGCACATTTTAGCTAGTTTTACTTGTAAGTGGGGTTGTAAACGCTTTTCAGGCTCAGTACTGCGCTCAAAAGATGCAGCCCTGAGGTCTCTCCTGATAGGAGATAGTTAAGTAGAAATTCACTGCTCAGCTGACCCGGCAGAAGCAAATGTATACCAAAAATGTACCCAGAATGAGCTTTTCAGTGAACAGCAGCCAGGCACATTTTAGCTAGTTTTACTTGTAAGTGGGGTTGTAAACGCTTTTCAGGCTCAGTACTGCGCTCAAAAGATGCAGCCCTGAGGTCTCTCCTGATAGGAGATAGTTAAGTAGAAATTCACTGCTCAGCTGACCCGGCAGAAGCAAATGTATACCAAAAATGTACCCAGAATGAGCTTTTCAGTGAACAGCAGCCAGGCACATTTTAGCTAGTTTTACTTGTAACTGGGGTTGTAAACGCTTTTTAGGCTCAGTACTGCGCTCAAAAGATGCAGCCCTGAGGTCTCTCCTGATAGGAGGTAGTTAAGTAGAAATTCACTGCTCAGCTGACCCGGCAGAAGCAAATGTATACCAAAAATGTACCCAGAATAAGCTTTTCAGTGAACAGCAGCCAGGCACATTTTAGCTAGTTTTACTTGTAAGTGGGGTTGTAAACGCTTTTCAGGCTCAGTACTGCGCACAAAAGATGCAGCCCTGAGGTCTCTCCTGATAGGAGATAGTTAAGTAGAAATTCACTGCTCAGCTGACCCGGCAGAAGCAAATGTATCAAAAATGTACCCAGAATGAGCTTTTCAGTGAACAGCAGCCAGGCACATTTTAGCTAGTTTTACTTGTAAGTGGGGTTGTAAACGCTTTTCAGGCTCAGTACTGCGCTCAAAAGATGCAGCCCTGAGGTCTCTCCTGATAGGAGGTAGTTAAGTAGAAATTCACTGCTCAGCTGACCCGGCAGAAGCAAATGTATACCAAAAATGTAACCAGAATGAGCTTTTCAGTGAACAGCAGCCAGGCACATTTTAGCTAGTTTTACTTGTAAGTGGGGTTGTAAACGCTTTTCAGGCTCAGTACTGCACTGAAAAGATGCAGCCCTGAGGTCTCTCCTGATAGGAGGTAGTTAAGTAGAAATTCACTGCTCAGCTGACCCGGCAGAAGCAAATGTATACCAAAAATGTACCAGAATGAGCTTTTCAGTGAACAGCAGCCAGGCACATTTTAGCTACTTTTACTTGTAAGTGGGGTTGTAAACGGTTTTCAGGCTCAGTACTGCGCTCAAAAGATGCAGCCCTGAGGTCTCTCCTGATAGGAGGTAGTTAAGTAGAAATTCTCTGCTCAGCTGACCCGGCAGAAGCAAATTTATACCAAAAATGTACCCAGAATGAGCTTTTCAGTGAACAGCAGCCAGGCACATTTTAGCTAGTTTTACTTGTAAGTGGGGTTGGAAACACTTTTCAGGCTCAGTACTGCGCTCAAAAGATGCAGCCCTGAGGTCTCTCCTGATAGGAGGTAGTTAAGTAGAAATTCACTGCTCAGCTGACCCGGCAGAAGCAAATGTATACCAAAAATGTACCCAGAATGAGCTTTTCAGTGAACAGCAGCCAGGCACATTTTAGCTAGTTTTACTTGTAAGTGGGGTTGGAAACGCTTTTCAGGCTCAGTACTGCGATCAAAAGATGCAGCCCTGAGGTCTCTCCTGATAGGAGGTAGTTAAGTAGAAATTCACTGCTCAGCTGACCCGGCAGAAGCAAATGTATACCAAAAATGTACCCAGAATGAGCTTTTCAGTGAACAGCAGCCAGGCACATTTTAGCTAGTTTTACTTGCAAGTGGGGTTGGAAACGCTTTTCAGGCTCAGTACTGCGCTCAAAAGATGCAGCCCTGAGGTCTCTCCTGATAGGAGGTAGTTAAGTAGAAATTCACTGCTCAGCTGACCCGGCATAAGCAAATGTATACCAAAAATGTACCCAGAATGAGCTTTTCAGTGAACAGCAGCCAGGCACATATTAGCTAGTTTTACTTGTAACTGGGGTTGTAAACAGTTTTCAGGCTCAGTACTGCGCTCAAAAGATGCAGCCCTGAGGTCTCTCCTGATAGGAGGTAGTAAGTAGAAATTCCCTGCTCAGCTGACCCGGCAGAAGCAAATGTATACCAAAAATGTACCCAGAATGAGCTTTTCAGTGAACAGCAGCCAGGCACATTTTAGCTAGTTTTACTTGTAAGTTGGGTTGTAAACGCTTTTCAGGCTCAGTACTGCGCTCAAAAGATGCAGCCCTGAGGTCTCTCCTGATAGG
Organism: Lissotriton vulgaris; assembly: GCF_964263255.1. NCBI lineage: Eukaryota > Metazoa > Chordata > Amphibia > Caudata > Salamandridae > Lissotriton > Lissotriton vulgaris. Next base: position 751,453 of record NW_028246658.1, read on the forward strand.
AGATAGTTAAGTAGAAATTCACTGCTCAGCTGACCCGGCAGATGCAAATGTATACCAAAAATGTACCCAGAATGAGCTTTTCAGTGAACAGCAGCCAGGCACATTTTAGCTAGTTTTACTTGTAAGTGGGGTTGTAAACGGTTTTCAGGCTCAGTACTGCGCTCAAAAGATGCAGCCCTGAGGTCTCTCCTGATAGGAGGTAGTTAAGTAGAAATTCACTGCTCAGCTGTCCCGGCAGAAGCAAATGTATACCAAAAATGTACCCAGAATGAGCTTTTCAGTGAACAGCAGCCAGGCACATTTTAGCTAGTTTTACTTGTAAGTGGGGTTGTAAACGCTTTTCAGGCTCAGTACTGCACTGAAAAGATGCAGCCCTGAGGTCTCTCCTGATAGGAGGTAGTTAAGTAGAAATTCACTGCTCAGCTGACCCGGCAGAAGCAAATGTATACCAAAAATGTAACCAGAATGAGCTTTTCAGTGAACAGCAGCCAGGCACATTTTAGCTAGTTTTACTTGTCAGTGGGGTTGTAAACGCTTTTCAGGCTCAGTACTGCACTGAAAAGATGCAGCCCTGAGGTCTCTCCTGATAGGAGGTAGTTAAGTAGAAATTCACTGCTCAGCTGACCCGGCAGAAGCAAATGTATACCAAAAATGTACCAGAATGAGCTTTTCAGTGAACAGCAGCCAGGCACATTTTAGCTACTTTTACTTGTAAGTGGGGTTGTAAACGGTTTTCAGGCTCAGTACTGCGCTCAAAAGATGCAGCCCTGAGGTCTCTCCTGATAGGAGGTAGTTAAGTAGAAATTCTCTGCTCAGCTGACCCGGCAGAAGCAAATTTATACCAAAAATGTACCCAGAATGAGCTTTTCAGTGAACAGCAGCCAGGCACATTTTAGCTAGTTTTACTTGTAAGTGGGGTTGGAAACACTTTTCAGGCTCAGTACTGCGCTCAAAAGATGCAGCCCTGAGGTCTCTCCTGATAGGAGGTAGTTAAGTAGAAATTCACTGCTCAGCTGACCCGGCAGAAGCAAATGTATACCAAAAATGTACCCAGAATGAGCTTTTCAGTGAACAGCAGCCAGGCACATTTTAGCTAGTTTTACTTGTAAGTGGGGTTGGAAACGCTTTTCAGGCTCAGTACTGCGATCAAAAGATGCAGCCCTGAGGTCTCTCCTGATAGGAGGTAGTTAAGTAGAAATTCACTGCTCAGCTGACCCGGCAGAAGCAAATGTATACCAAAAATGTACCCAGAATGAGCTTTTCAGTGAACAGCAGCCAGGCACATTTTAGCTAGTTTTACTTGCAAGTGGGGTTGGAAACGCTTTTCAGGCTCAGTACTGCGCTCAAAAGATGCAGCCCTGAGGTCTCTCCTGATAGGAGGTAGTTAAGTAGAAATTCACTGCTCAGCTGACCCGGCATAAGCAAATGTATACCAAAAATGTACCCAGAATGAGCTTTTCAGTGAACAGCAGCCAGGCACATATTAGCTAGTTTTACTTGTAACTGGGGTTGTAAACAGTTTTCAGGCTCAGTACTGCGCTCAAAAGATGCAGCCCTGAGGTCTCTCCTGATAGGAGGTAGTAAGTAGAAATTCCCTGCTCAGCTGACCCGGCAGAAGCAAATGTATACCAAAAATGTACCCAGAATGAGCTTTTCAGTGAACAGCAGCCAGGCACATTTTAGCTAGTTTTACTTGTAAGTTGGGTTGTAAACGCTTTTCAGGCTCAGTACTGCGCTCAAAAGATGCAGCCCTGAGGTCTCTCCTGATAGGAGATAGTTAAGTAGAAATTCACTGCTCAGCTGACCCGGCAGATGCAAATGTATACCAAAAATGTACCCAGAATGAGCTTTTCAGTGAACAGCAGCCAGGCACATTTTAGCTAGTTTTACTTGTAAGTGGGGTTGTAAACGGTTTTCAGGCTCAGTACTGCGCTCAAAAGATGCAGCCCTGAGGTCTCTCCTGATAGGAGGTAGTTAAGTAGAAATTCACTGCTCAGCTGTCCCGGCAGAAGCAAATGTATACCAAAAATGTACCCAGAATGAGCTTTTCAGTGAACAGCAGCCAGGCACATTTTAGCTAGTTTTACTTGTAACTGGGGTTGTAAACGGTTTTCAGGCTCAGTACTGCGCTCAAAAGATGCAGCCCTGAGGTCTCTCCTGATAGGAGGTAGTTAAGTAGAAATTCACTGCTCAGCTGACCCGGCAGAAGCAAATGTATACCAAAAATGTACCCAGAATGAGCTTTTCAGTGAACAGCAGCCAGGCACATTTTAGCTAGTTTTACTTGTAAGTGGGGTTGGAAACACTTTTCAGGCTCAGTACTGCCCTCAAAAGATGCAGCCCTGAGGTCTCTCTTGATAGGAGATAGTTAAGTAGAAATTCACTGCTCTGCTGACCCGGCAGAAGCAAATGTATACCAAAAATGTACCCAGAATGAGCTTTTCAGTGAACAGCAGCCAGGCACATTTTAGCTAGTTTTACTTGTAACTGGGGTTGTAAACGGTTTTCAGGCTCAGTACTGCGCTCAAAAGATGCAGCCCTGAGGTCTCTCCTGATAGGAGGTAGTTAAGTAGAAATTCACTGCTCAGCTGACCCGGCAGAAGCAAATGTATACCAAAAATGTACCCAGAATTGTCAGGATCCGACCTGTGCCTACCCAGTGATAGTGGAACTACAATTCCCAGAAAGCTCAGCGAGCACCGAGTCGGGATGAGAACATAAAAACCCGTGAGAACCGGAGTGCGGTGCACGTAATTTTGTCTTTTCGGAGATCAGAGTTGAGAGCTTCAGGGATTATTCTGGATTACTAGTGCTCCATAGTGTGTTACCGTAACCCGCGGCTGCGGGGTTACCTATTCTGGGACTTTGGATTTACCCGAACCGAGAGACGCAGGATTGCACCCTCTCGCGATATTCGGGAACTTTTGTTTGGACACGTTTCTTTTGTGCATTCGGGGAGACGTTGGATTTCACCCTCCCGAGTGCGACACTGCTTTGGGTTTATTATTTTGTTCACTGGTGTTGGGAGTTTGTGGTTCTTGAGAGAGACGCGGGATTTGCACCCTCTCTATTTGACCAGAGGTTGATCGGTTCTGGAACCCGTTTGAATCCGTTACCGTGAGAGACGCAGGATTGCACCCTCTCTAATTGACAAGAGGTAATGGTAGGTTTCGGAGGAACATTTCTTCGGATCCAGTACTGGTAAGAGATGTCAACATGCTAGGGTGTAGGCAGAACATACTATCCGTATTTTCTGGTGAAGAGTGTACTCAGTATCAAACCAGAACCATCGAACATTTTCCTCTCTTGGTTTCCGTGGGAATTGTGGCATTGGTATCCATAACCTTTAAGCCTGAGTAGAACCTTTTAAAGCAAGGGACTGGGAACTAACAAGTAGGTATAGGACACCACATCAAGCTTTGTATTCAGCGTAGCGGGGGGAGAAGTGTATATAACCTGTGTGCGTGTTTTTGTGTTTTGCAGAAAGCGTATTTGTGGAGAGACAATATCTCACAGGTAGAAGAGAGAGGTCCTGAGACGCATCAGGTAGGAAAGAAGCGAGAGGAGAGGAGAGTTCATAGGAAATAGGAAGCATAGGACTCTCGTCTTACTGTGTGTTCTTTGTATCCTTACAGAGACCGCATCTACCCTCGTTTCCAGTCCCGGACCAGTTATCCCTCGCCTGCTTACTATCGTGCTCTGTCAGATATTCTTTCCGGAGCACGGAGGAAGCTGGAGGTGGAACCCAAATAGCATCAATCGATCCAGAGGAGTCGTTGGACCGTGACAGAATTACGTGCCCACGAAATAACCTCCTCTTGATCGAGTAGTGATGGCTACCTTGGAAGATGTAATGGCGGCCTTGTTGCTGGTACAACAAGAACTAGCCACTTCAAGAGCAGAAGCAGCTGCTCTAAAGGAACAGGTAGAGAGACAAGGCAGGAATCCCTTTAATGCTTCTGCAGGTGTGCAGCAGGTTCAGGTCACCGTCCCTCAGCCTATTCCGTTGGCCAGTCCCGAGAGATATTCGGGGAGTCCTACATCTGTCCAAAATTTCTTGACGCAAATCACGCTACATTTCGCATGTCGCCCTGCGTCGTTCCCCACTAATATGTCAAGAGTAGCCTTTGCTATCTCGTATTTGACAGGTGATGCGGCGAATTGGGCAGGGCCGTTAGTGAAAAATGATGACCCTCTCCTATCGGATTGGGGGGCTTTTCGGAGAGAATTCGAAAGGGTATTCGATAGAAGAGCCACGACCCTAAGTGCAGACACGGATATCCTGGATTTGAAACAAGGGCGGAGTGATTTAATCACGTACATGACAGCCTTCAACCGTCTGGTAGCAGAAACAGCTTGGCCAGAGGAGAAGAGAAAGGCCTTATATTATCATGGTCTTTCCGACGAGTTGAAGGATGTTCTGGCGCAAATCGATCCGCAACCTGTTACTTGTACCGATCTTATTAACCTGACGCTGAGGCTTGACCATCGTCGAGCGGACCGTGTGGGTGAACGGAGACGTGGGTATCAACCCCTTGGGGGTCAGAAGAAAGTTGAAGGTGGGATACCCCCAGAGAAGAGTGGTGGAGCCGAACCTATGGAGTTGGGGGCGGTTAGGGCTCCTTTATCGAGAGCAGAAAGAGAGAGCCGCCGTACCTTGGGCCTCTGCATGTATTGCGGAAAAAAGGGCCATTACGTTAAGGATTGTATGGTAAAACCCAAGAAAGGCCGTCCGTATTCGATGGGAAGGACCCAAGCTGTTCCAGCGGTAAAGGGGGATTCAGAGAGTGCATCCTTGGTGTTGGAGGAAAACCCTGAGGAGCAAGAGTGGCGGTTGCCATCGCTGGCGGGGGGTTCCGCCACAACCACGGAAGCGCACATCGTTCTATCTATGTTGTTGCGGGTGCGAGGAACTCTATACCCAGTACATAGTATGGTAGACTCGGGAGCCACGGGTAACTTCATAGACGAAGGGTTGGTAGCACGTTTGGGGTTGGTGAGAGTGGCGATGCAGAAACCAGAGAGAGTGCTGGCAGTAGATGGCACGCCGCTGAAGTCCGGCCCTATCATTGAACACACTGAGGAAGTAGAACTGCACCTCCCGGGAGATCCTATGGAGCATGTAGAAACCATTATCCTGAATATTATCGAAGCACCTCAATATGAGGTTATCCTAGGTATGCCTTGGTTAGGTCTGCACAATCCTACTATGGATTGGAAACGGAAAACCATCAGCTTTCAGTCGACAGAATGCCAAACAACCTGCATGAGAGAAAAGGTCCATCATCTCCTTGCTCTATCACAAGGGTATCAAGTAGCGACAGCGGTTGAGAAAGATGTTAGCCTCCCCGCCGAGTACGAAGAGTATAGTGAGGTGTTTAGTGAAACCAAGGCTGCGTCCTTACCGCCTCACAGAGAATACGACTGTCGTATTGATCTGGTGGAAGGAGCAGCGATACCCTCCTGTAGAGTATACGCACTTTCAGAGCCTGAAACCAAACACCTGCAGGAGTATTTGAGGGAGTTTTGTGCCATGGGGTTTATTCGGCCATCACGATCCCCGGCGGCCTCACCTCTGTTTTTCATAGCCAAAGCTAACGGGGATCTACGTACCTGTATTGATTACCGCCTGTTGAATAGACAGACCATTAAGAACCGGTATCCGTTACCACTCATCCCCGTACTGTTGGACCAAGTAAGGGAGGCCACAATTTACACTCGGTTGGACCTCCGGGGTGCGTACCATCTGGTGAGGATCCGCAGTGGGGATGAGTGGAAAACGGCCTTTAAGACTCGATACGGGCTATTCGAGTACTTAGTAATGCCGTTCGGGCTTTGCAATGCCCCTGCGGCGTTTCAATACTTTTTAAATGACGTGTTGAAGGATTACATAGACCAGTTTGTCATCGTATACATCGACGACATCTTGGTGTATTCAAGGTCTATTCCTCAACATGCTAGTCACGTCATTTTGGTTCTGAAGAAATTACTGGACAACAGCTTGTATTGCAAGCTTAGCAAGTGCGAGTTCGGAGTGGAGGAGGTGGAGTTTCTGGGTGTTATCTTGAGCCCCTTGGGTTTCCGCATGGCAGATCGTAAGGTGGAGGCAGTTCAGCAGTGGCCAACTCCCAAGAGTGTGAAGGAAGTGCAGTGTTTCTTGGGGTTTTCCAACTACTACCGAAGATTCATTGCACAGTTCTCAGCAGTGGCGGCTCCGATTACTCGATTGCTGAGAAAGGGAACGACATTTGAGTGGACGAATGAGGCGGACGTGGCTTTCAATATATTGAAAGAAGCGTTCTGTACGGCTCCCATTTTGAAACATCCTCAAATGGATGTTCCGTTCGTGGTAGAGGCGGATGCCTCGGATGCCGCGGTCGGAGCTATCCTCTCACAAAGGGACAAGCACACTGGACAATTGCACCCGGTTGCTTTTCTATCGAAAAAGCTGTCATCCGCTGAGGCCAATTATACCGTGGCGGAGAAGGAATTGTTCGCCATAAAGAAGGCCTTCATGGAGTGGAGGCATTATTTGTGGGGTGCGAGACATTCCATCACGGTGTATTCGGATCACCGGAATCTGGTCTACATGAAAACAGCTCGCCATCTATCACAGAGACAGATGAGATGGATGTTGTTTTTTGCGGGTTTTGACTTTGTGGTCACGTTCCGTCCCGGGGCGGACAATAAGAAGGCTGACTCCCTGTCAAGGCAGACAGAAAAAGAAACATCAATACAAAAAGCACAGGCCATCATACCCGCAGAGAAAGTGTTGTGTGCGAATGCGATAGAACAGTTCGTGTCTCAAGTGGTAAAGCAGAAAAGCACACAACAGTGGTCTACTTGGGCGACTCAGAATACCAATCGAGCTTTGAAACATGGGGTGCCCTTATGTAACGGAAAGCTATACTTGCCCACACATTCCCTCAGGTTACAAGCCTTTAATTGGTGTCATAATGCTGTTTTGGCAGGCCATACAGGGATAAAGAAGACCCTTCTCCTGATACAACGCCATTTCTGGTGGGAAGGGATGGGTAAAGATGTGGAGAACTGGGTAGGACAGTGCGAGGTGTGTGCAAGGGCGAAGGGGGAGCATTGTAGGGCGAAAGGGAAACTCATGCCACTTCCAACTCCTTCCCATCCCTGGCATACCATCAGCGTAGACTTCATAGTGGGGCTGCCAACAGATCAACAGTGCAACGCCATATTAGTGGTAGTAGATAGCCTTACAAAAATGGCGCATTTCATACCATGCCACAATCTCCCAACAGCCAAACAAACAGCACAGCTACTTTTGACGCAGGTGGTGCGTCTGCACGGGATTCCTCGAGTCATTATATCTGACAGAGGGCCCCAATTCATCGCCCGGTTCTGGCACATGTGGTGCACAGCCCTACAGGTGGAAGATGCATTGTCCACCAGCTTCCATCCTCAATCTGATGGTCAGACGGAGAGGATGAATCAAACGCTCAAGAAATATCTGAGGTGTTATGCAAAGGAAGCGGAAAAATCATGGGTCTCTATGTTGTGGCTCGCGGAACTGTCTTATAATAACACCTGGCACAGTTCCATCCAGGAAACACCATTCAGGGCCAACAACGGGTTTCATGCTAAGACCTTGCCCATTGTGATACCGGGTGAAGTGCAGAATCATCCCTCTGTGGCGGCCCATGTGGAGGAGTTGGTCAAACTCCACAAAGTCATCCGAACCACCTTGAAAAGATCGAAATCAACTTATAAGGCTTGGGCGGACCAACATAGGCAGGATGGGCCAGAATACAAAGTCGGGGACAGAGTATGGCTCTCGACTAAGAATATCCGGTTCTGCTATCACAGTGTGTTCCATCCTCGCTTCATTGGGCCCTATACTGTACTTCGGAAGGTCAATCGGGTGGCGTTCAAACTCAAACTTCCGGGGCATTTAAGAATACATCCAGTATTCCATTGCAGCTTGTTGAAACCAGCTGGGAAGGCGAAAATGTCAGCGGCTCCTCCGGTGTTGAGGGATGAGCAGTTGGAGTACGAGGTCCGGAGGATTCTGGACTCGAGATTCCGCCAGGGCAAGCTGTGGTTTCTCATTTCATGGAAGGGGTACCAACCTGAGGATGATTCGTGGGAACCAAGTACGGCGGTTCATGCTCCGAGAGCAGTTCGTGCTTTCTATCGCAAACACCCGGAGAAGCCGGGCGCTAGGAGGCACGGTGGAGGGGGGCATACTGTCAGGATCCGACCTGTGCCTACCCAGTGATAGTGGAACTACAATTCCCAGAAAGCTCAGCGAGCACCGAGTCGGGATGAGAACATAAAAACCCGTGAGAACCGGAGTGCGGTGCACGTAATTTTGTCTTTTCGGAGATCAGAGTTGAGAGCTTCAGGGATTATTCTGGATTACTAGTGCTCCATAGTGTGTTACCGTAACCCGCGGCTGCGGGGTTACCTATTCTGGGACTTTGGATTTACCCGAACCGAGAGACGCAGGATTGCACCCTCTCGCGATATTCGGGAACTTTTGTTTGGACACGTTTCTTTTGTGCATTCGGGGAGACGTTGGATTTCACCCTCCCGAGTGCGACACTGCTTTGGGTTTATTATTTTGTTCACTGGTGTTGGGAGTTTGTGGTTCTTGAGAGAGACGCGGGATTTGCACCCTCTCTATTTGACCAGAGGTTGATCGGTTCTGGAACCCGTTTGAATCCGTTACCGTGAGAGACGCAGGATTGCACCCTCTCTAATTGACAAGAGGTAATGGTAGGTTTCGGAGGAACATTTCTTCGGATCCAGTACTGGTAAGAGATGTCAACATGCTAGGGTGTAGGCAGAACATACTATCCGTATTTTCTGGTGAAGAGTGTACTCAGTATCAAACCAGAACCATCGAACATTTTCCTCTCTTGGTTTCCGTGGGAATTGTGGCATTGGTATCCATAACCTTTAAGCCTGAGTAGAACCTTTTAAAGCAAGGGACTGGGAACTAACAAGTAGGTATAGGACACCACATCAAGCTTTGTATTCAGCGTAGCGGGGGGAGAAGTGTATATAACCTGTGTGCGTGTTTTTGTGTTTTGCAGAAAGCGTATTTGTGGAGAGACAATATCTCACAGGTAGAAGAGAGAGGTCCTGAGACGCATCAGGTAGGAAAGAAGCGAGAGGAGAGGAGAGTTCATAGGAAATAGGAAGCATAGGACTCTCGTCTTACTGTGTGTTCTTTGTATCCTTACAGAGACCGCATCTACCCTCGTTTCCAGTCCCGGACCAGTTATCCCTCGCCTGCTTACTATCGTGCTCTGTCAGATATTCTTTCCGGAGCACGGAGGAAGCTGGAGGTGGAACCCAAATAGCATCAATCGATCCAGAGGAGTCGTTGGACCGTGACAAGAATGAGCTTTTCAGTGAACAGCAGCCAGGCACATTTTAGCTAGTTTTACTTGTAAGTGGGGTTGGAAACACTTTTCAGGCTCAGTACTGCCCTCAAAAGATGCAGCCCTGAGGTCTCTCTTGATAGGAGATAGTTAAGTAGAAATTCACTGCTCTGCTGACCCGGCAGAAGCAATACCAAAAATGTACCCAGAATGAGCTTTTCAGTGAACAGCAGCCAGGCACATTTTAGCTAGTTTTACTTGTAAGTGGGGTTGTAAACGCTTTTCAGGCTCAGTACTGCGCTCAAAAGATGCAGCCCTGAGGTCTCTCCTGATAGGAGGTAGTTAAGTAGAAATTCACTGCTCAGCTGACCCGGCAGAAGCAAATGTATACCAAAAATGTACCCAGAATGAGCTTTTCAGTGAACAGCAGCCAGGCACATATTAGCTAGTTTTACTTGTAACTGGGGTTGTAAACAGTTTTCAGGCTCAGTACTGCGCTCAAAAGATGCAGCCCTGAGGTCTCTCCTGATAGGAGGTAGTAAGTAGAAATTCCCTGCTCAGCTGACCCGGCAGAAGCAAATGTATACCAAAAATGTACCCAGAATGAGCTTTTCAGTGAACAGCAGCCAGGCACATTTTAGCTAGTTTTACTTGTAAGTTGGGTTGTAAACGCTTTTCAGGCTCAGTACTGCGCTCAAAAGATGCAGCCCTGAGGTCTCTCCTGATAGGAGATAGTTAAGTAGAAATTCACTGCTCAGCTGACCCGGCAGATGCAAATGTATACCAAAAATGTACCCAGAATGAGCTTTTCAGTGAACAGCAGCCAGGCACATTTTAGCTAGTTTTACTTGTAAGTGGGGTTGTAAACGGTTTTCAGGCTCAGTACTGCGCTCAAAAGATGCAGCCCTGAGGTCTCTCCTGATAGGAGGTAGTTAAGTAGAAATTCACTGCTCAGCTGTCCCGGCAGAAGCAAATGTATACCAAAAATGTACCCAGAATGAGCTTTTCAGTGAACAGCAGCCAGGCACATTTTAGCTAGTTTTACTTGTAACTGGGGTTGTAAACGGTTTTCAGGCTCAGTACTGCGCTCAAAAGATGCAGCCCTGAGGTCTCTCCTGATAGGAGGTAGTTAAGTAGAAATTCACTGCTCAGCTGACCCGGCAGAAGCAAATGTATACCAAAAATGTACCCAGAATGAGCTTTTCAGTGAACAGCAGCCAGGCACATTTTAGCTAGTTTTACTTGTAAGTGGGGTTGGAAACACTTTTCAGGCTCAGTACTGCCCTCAAAAGATGCAGCCCTGAGGTCTCTCTTGATAGGAGATAGTTAAGTAGAAATTCACTGCTCTGCTGACCCGGCAGAAGCAAATGTATACCAAAAATGTACCCAGAATGAGCTTTTCGGTGAACAGCAGCCAGGCACATTTTAGCTAGTTTTACTTGTAACTGGGGTTGTAAACGGTTTTCAGGCTCAGTACTGCGCTCAAAAGATGCAGCCCTGAGGTCTCTCCTGATAGGAGGTAGTTAAGTAGAAATTCACTGCTCAGCTGACCCGGCAGAAGCAAATGTATACCAAAAATGTACCCAGAATGAGCTTTTCAGTGAACAGCAGCCAGGCACATTTTAGCTAGTTTTACTTGTAAGTGGGGTTGGAAACACTTTTCAGGCTCAGTACTGCCCTCAAAAGATGCAGCCCTGAGGTCTCTCTTGATAGGAGATAGTTAAGTAGAAATTCACTGCTCTGCTGACCCGGCAGAAGCAAATGTATACCAAAAATGTACCCAGAACGAGCTTTTCAGTGAACAGCAGCCAGGCACATTTTAGCTAGTTTTACTTGTAACTGGGGTTGTAAACGGTTTTCAGGCTCAGTACTGCGCTCAAAAGATGCAGCCCTGAGGTCTCTCCTGATAGGAGGTAGTTAAGTAGAAATTCACTGCTCAGCTGACCCGGCAGAAGCAAATGTATACCAAAAATGTACCCAGAATGAGCTTTTCAGTGAACAGCAGCCAGGCACATTTTAGCTAGTTTTACTTGTAACTGGGGTTGTAAACGGTTTTCAGGCTCAGTACTGCGCTCAAAAGATGCAGCCCTGAGGTCACTCCTGATAGGAGGTAGTTAAGTAGAAATTCACTGCTCAGCTGACCCGGCAGAAGCAAATGTATACCAAAAATGTACCCAGAATGAGCTTTTCAGTGAACAGCAGCCAGGCACATTTTAGCTAGTTTTACTTGTAACTGGGGTTGTAAACGGTTTTCAGGCTCAGTACTGCGCTCAAAAGATGCAGCCCTGAGGTCTCTCCTGATAGGAGGTAGTTAAGTAGAAATTCACTGCTCAGCTGACCCGGCAGAAGCAAATGTATACCAAAAATGTACCCAGAATAAGCTTTTCAGTGAACAGCAGCCAGGCACATTTTAGCTAGTTTTACTTGTAAGTGGGGTTGTAAACGCTTTTCAGGCTCAGTACTGCGCACAAAAGATGCAGCCCTGAGGTCTCTCCTGATAGGAGATAGTTAAGTAGAAATTCACTGCTCAGCTGACCCGGCAGAAGCAAATGTATCAAAAATGTACCCAGAATGAGCTTTTCAGTGAACAGCAGCCAGGCACATTTTAGCTAGTTTTACTTGTAAGTGGGGTTGTAAACGCTTTTCAGGCTCAGTACTGCGCTCAAAAGATGCAGCCCTGAGGTCTCTCCTGATAGGAGGTAGTTAAGTAGAAATTCACTGCTCAGCTGACCCGGCAGAAGCAAATGTATACCAAAAATGTACCCAGAATGAGCTTTTCAGTGAACAGCAGCCAGGCACATTTTAGCTAGTTTTACTTGTAAGTGGGGTTGTAAACGCTTTTCAGGCTCAGTACTGCGCTCAAAAGATGCAGCCCTGAGGTCTCTCCTGATAGGAGATAGTTAAGTAGAAATTCACTGCTCAGCTGACCCGGCAGAAGCAAATGTATACCAAAAATGTACCCAGAATGAGCTTTTCAGTGAACAGCAGCCAGGCACATTTTAGCTAGTTTTACTTGTAAGTGGGGTTGTAAACGCTTTTCAGGCTCAGTACTGCGCTCAAAAGATGCAGCCCTGAGGTCTCTCCTGATAGGAGATAGTTAAGTAGAAATTCACTGCTCAGCTGACCCGGCAGAAGCAAATGTATACCAAAAATGTACCCAGAATGAGCTTTTCAGTGAACAGCAGCCAGGCACATTTTAGCTAGTTTTACTTGTAACTGGGGTTGTAAACGCTTTTTAGGCTCAGTACTGCGCTCAAAAGATGCAGCCCTGAGGTCTCTCCTGATAGGAGGTAGTTAAGTAGAAATTCACTGCTCAGCTGACCCGGCAGAAGCAAATGTATACCAAAAATGTACCCAGAATAAGCTTTTCAGTGAACAGCAGCCAGGCACATTTTAGCTAGTTTTACTTGTAAGTGGGGTTGTAAACGCTTTTCAGGCTCAGTACTGCGCACAAAAGATGCAGCCCTGAGGTCTCTCCTGATAGGAGATAGTTAAGTAGAAATTCACTGCTCAGCTGACCCGGCAGAAGCAAATGTATCAAAAATGTACCCAGAATGAGCTTTTCAGTGAACAGCAGCCAGGCACATTTTAGCTAGTTTTACTTGTAAGTGGGGTTGTAAACGCTTTTCAGGCTCAGTACTGCGCTCAAAAGATGCAGCCCTGAGGTCTCTCCTGATAGGAGGTAGTTAAGTAGAAATTCACTGCTCAGCTGACCCGGCAGAAGCAAATGTATACCAAAAATGTAACCAGAATGAGCTTTTCAGTGAACAGCAGCCAGGCACATTTTAGCTAGTTTTACTTGTAAGTGGGGTTGGAAACGCTTTTCAGGCTCAGTACTGCGCTCAAAAGATGCAGCCCTGAGGTCTCTCCTGATAGGAGGTAGTTAAGTAGAAATTCACTGCTCAGCTGACCCAGCAGAAGCAAATGTATACCAAAAATGTACCCAGAATGAGCTTTTCAGTGAACAGCAGCCAGGCACATTTTAGCTAGTTTTACTTGTAAGTGGGGTTGGAAACACTTTTCAGGCTCAGTACTGCGCTCAAAAGATGCAGCCCTGAGGTCTCTCCTGATAGGAGGTAGTTAAGTAGAAATTCACTGCTCAGCTGACCCGGCAGAAGCAAATGTATACCAAAAATGTACCCAGAATGAGCTTTTCAGTGAACAGCAGCCAGGCACATTTTAGCTAGTTTTACTTGTAAGTGGGGTTGGAAACGCTTTTCAGGCTCAGTACTGCGATCAAAAGATGCAGCCCTGAGGTCTCTCCTGATAGGAGGTAGTTAAGTAGAAATTCACTGCTCAGCTGACCCGGCAGAAGCAAATGTATACCAAAAATGTACCCAGAATGAGCTTTTCAGTGAACAGCAGCCAGGCACATTTTAGCTAGTTTTACTTGCAAGTGGGGTTGGAAACGCTTTTCAGGCTCAGTACTGCGCTCAAAAGATGCAGCCCTGAGGTCTCTCCTGATAGGAGGTAGTTAAGTAGAAATTCACTGCTCAGCTGACCCGGCATAAGCAAATGTATACCAAAAATGTACCCAGAATGAGCTTTTCAGTGAACAGCAGCCAGGCACATATTAGCTAGTTTTACTTGTAACTGGGGTTGTAAACAGTTTTCAGGCTCAGTACTGCGCTCAAAAGATGCAGCCCTGAGGTCTCTCCTGATAGGAGGTAGTAAGTAGAAATTCCCTGCTCAGCTGACCCGGCAGAGGCAAATGTATACCAAAAATGTACCCAGAATGAGCTTTTCAGTGAACAGCAGCCAGGCACATTTTAGCTAGTTTTACTTGTAAGTTGGGTTGTAAACGCTTTTCAGGCTCAGTACTGCGCTCAAAAGATGCAGCCCTGAGGTCTCTCCTGATAGGAGATAGTTAAGTAGAAATTCACTGCTCAGCTGACCCGGCAGATGCAAATGTATACCAAAAATGTACCCAGAATGAGCTTTTCAGTGAACAGCAGCCAGGCACATTTTAGCTAGTTTTACTTGTAAGTGGGGTTGTAAACGGTTTTCAGGCTCAGTACTGCGCTCAAAAGATGCAGCCCTGAGGTCTCTCCTGATAGGAGGTAGTTAAGTAGAAATTCACTGCTCAGCTGTCCCGGCAGAAGCAAATGTATACCAAAAATGTACCCAGAATGAGCTTTTCAGTGAACAGCAGCCAGGCACATTTTAGCTAGTTTTACTTGTAACTGGGGTTGTAAACGGTTTTCAGGCTCAGTACTGCGCTCAAAAGATGCAGCCCTGAGGTCTCTCCTGATAGGAGGTAGTTAAGTAGAAATTCACTGCTCAGCTGACCCGGCAGAAGCAAATGTATACCAAAAATGTACCCAGAATGAGCTTTTCAGTGAACAGCAGCCAGGCACATTTTAGCTAGTTTTACTTGTAAGTGGGGTTGGAAACACTTTTCAGGCTCAGTACTGCCCTCAAAAGATGCAGCCCTGAGGTCTCTCTTGATAGGAGATAGTTAAGTAGAAATTCACTGCTCTGCTGACCCGGCAGAAGCAAATGTATACCAAAAATGTACCCAGAATGAGCTTTTCAGTGAACAGCAGCCAGGCACATTTTAGCTAGTTTTACTTGTAACTGGGGTTGTAAACGGTTTTCAGGCTCAGTACTGCGCTCAAAAGATGCAGCCCTGAGGTCTCTCCTGATAGGAGGTAGTTAAGTAGAAATTCACTGCTCAGCTGACCCGGCAGAAGCAAATGTATACCAAAAATGTACCCAGAATGAGCTTTTCAGTGAACAGCAGCCAGGCACATTTTAGCTAGTTTTACTTGTAAGTGGGGTTGGAAACACTTTTCAGGCTCAGTACTGCCCTCAAAAGATGCAGCCCTGAGGTCTCTCTTGATAGGAGATAGTTAAGTAGAAATTCACTGCTCTGCTGACCCGGCAGAAGCAAATGTATACCAAAAATGTACCCAGAATGAGCTTTTCAGTGAACAGCAGCCAGGCACATTTTAGCTAGTTTTACTTGTAAGTGGGGTTGTAAACGCTTTTCAGGCTCAGTACTGCGCTCAAAAGATGCAGCCCTGAGGTCTCTCCTGATAGGAGGTAGTTAAGTAGAAATTCACTGCTCAGCTGACCCGGCAGAAGCAAATGTATACCAAAAATGTACCCAGAATGAGCTTTTCAGTGAACAGCAGCCAGGCACATATTAGCTAGTTTTACTTGTAACTGGGGTTGTAAACAGTTTTCAGGCTCAGTACTGCGCTCAAAAGATGCAGCCCTGAGGTCTCTCCTGATAGGAGGTAGTAAGTAGAAATTCCCTGCTCAGCTGACCCGGCAGAAGCAAATGTATACCAAAAATGTACCCAGAATGAGCTTTTCAGTGAACAGCAGCCAGGCACATTTTAGCTAGTTTTACTTGTAAGTTGGGTTGTAAACGCTTTTCAGGCTCAGTACTGCGCTCAAAAGATGCAGCCCTGAGGTCTCTCCTGATAGGAGATAGTTAAGTAGAAATTCACTGCTCAGCTGACCCGGCAGATGCAAATGTATACCAAAAATGTACCCAGAATGAGCTTTTCAGTGAACAGCAGCCAGGCACATTTTAGCTAGTTTTACTTGTAAGTGGGGTTGTAAACGGTTTTCAGGCTCAGTACTGCGCTCAAAAGATGCAGCCCTGAGGTCTCTCCTGATAGGAGGTAGTTAAGTAGAAATTCACTGCTCAGCTGTCCCGGCAGAAGCAAATGTATACCAAAAATGTACCCAGAATGAGCTTTTCAGTGAACAGCAGCCAGGCACATTTTAGCTAGTTTTACTTGTAACTGGGGTTGTAAACGGTTTTCAGGCTCAGTACTGCGCTCAAAAGATGCAGCCCTGAGGTCTCTCCTGATAGGAGGTAGTTAAGTAGAAATTCACTGCTCAGCTGACCCGGCAGAAGCAAATGTATACCAAAAATGTACCCAGACTGAGCTTTTCAGTGAACAGCAGCCAGGCACATTTTAGCTAGTTTTACTTGTAAGTGGGGTTGGAAACACTTTTCAGGCTCAGTACTGCCCTCAAAAGATGCAGCCCTGAGGTCTCTCTTGATAGGAGATAGTTAAGTAGAAATTCACTGCTCTGCTGACCCGGCAGAAGCAAATGTATACCAAAAATGTACCCAGAATGAGCTTTTCGGTGAACAGCAGCCAGGCACATTTTAGCTAGTTTTACTTGTAACTGGGGTTGTAAACGGTTTTCAGGCTCAGTACTGCGCTCAAAAGATGCAGCCCTGAGGTCTCTCCTGATAGGAGGTAGTTAAGTAGAAATTCACTGCTCAGCTGACCCGGCAGAAGCAAATGTATACCAAAAATGTACCCAGAATGAGCTTTTCAGTGAACAGCAGCCAGGCACATTTTAGCTAGTTTTACTTGTAAGTGGGGTTGGAAACACTTTTCAGGCTCAGTACTGCCCTCAAAAGATGCAGCCCTGAGGTCTCTCTTGATAGGAGATAGTTAAGTAGAAATTCACTGCTCTGCTGACCCGGCAGAAGCAAATGTATACCAAAAATGTACCCAGAACGAGCTTTTCAGTGAACAGCAGCCAGGCACATTTTAGCTAGTTTTACTTGTAACTGGGGTTGTAAACGGTTTTCAGGCTCAGTACTGCGCTCAAAAGATGCAGCCCTGAGGTCTCTCCTGATAGGAGGTAGTTAAGTAGAAATTCACTGCTCAGCTGACCCGGCAGAAGCAAATGTATACCAAAAATGTACCCAGAATGAGCTTTTCAGTGAACAGCAGCCAGGCACATTTTAGCTAGTTTTACTTGTAAGTGGGGTTGTAAACGCTTTTCAGGCTCAGTACTGCGCTCAAAAGATGCAGCCCTGAGGTCTCTCCTGATAGGAGGTAGTTAAGTAGAAATTCACTGCTCAGCTGACCCGGCAGAAGCAAATGTATACCAAAAATGTACCCAGAATGAGCTTTTCAGTGAACAGCAGCCAGGCACATTTTAGCTAGTTTTACTTGTAAGTGGGGTTGTAAACGCTTTTCAGGCTCAGTACTGCGCTCAAAAGATGCAGCCCTGAGGTCTCTCCTGATAGGGGGTAGTTAAGTAGAAATTCACTGTTCAGCTGACCCGGCAGAAGCAAATGTATACCAAAAATGTACCCAGAATGAGCTTTTCAGTGAACAGCAGCCAGGCACATTTTAGCTAGTTTTACTTGTAAGTGGGGTTGTAAACGCTTTTCAGGCTCAGTACTGCGCTCAAAAGATGCAGCCCTGAGGTCTCTCCTGATAGGAGGTAGTTAAGTAGAAATTCACTGCTCAGCTGACCCGGCAGAAGCAAATGTATACCAAAAATGTACCCAGAATGCGCTTTTCAGTGAACAGCAGCCAGGCACATTTTAGCTAGTTTTACTTGTAAGTGGGGTTGTAAACGCTTTTCAGGCTCAGTACTGCGCTCAAAAGATGCAGCCCTGAGGTCTCTCCTGATAGGGGGTAGTTAAGTAGAAATTCACTGTTCAGCTGACCCGGCAGAAGCAAATGTATACCAAAAATGTACCCAGAATGAGCTTTTCAGTGAACAGCAGCCAGGCACATATTAGCTAGTTTTACTTGTAACTGGGGTTGTAAACAGTTTTCAGGCTCAGTACTGCGCTCAAAAGATGCAGCCCTGAGGTCTCTCCTGATAGGAGGTAGTAAGTAGAAATTCCCTGCTCAGCTGACCCGGCAGAAGCAAATGTATACCAAAAATGTACCCAGAATGAGCTTTTCAGTGAACAGCAGCCAGGCACATTTTAGCTAGTTTTACTTGTAAGTTGGGTTGTAAACGCTTTTCAGGCTCAGTACTGCGCTCAAAAGATGCAGCCCTGAGGTCTCTCCTGATAGGAGATAGTTAAGTAGAAATTCACTGCTCAGCTGACCCGGCAGATGCAAATGTATACCAAAAATGTACCCAGAATGAGCTTTTCAGTGAACAGCAGCCAGGCACATTTTAGCTAGTTTTACTTGTAAGTGGGGTTGTAAACGGTTTTCAGGCTCAGTACTGCGCTCAAAAGATGCAGCCCTGAGGTCTCTCCTGATAGGAGGTAGTTAAGTAGAAATTCACTGCTCAGCTGTCCCGGCAGAAGCAAATGTATACCAAAAATGTACCCAGAATGAGCTTTTCAGTGAACAGCAGCCAGGCACATTTTAGCTAGTTTTACTTGTAAGTGGGGTTGGAAACGCTTTTCAGGCTCAGTACTGCGCTCAAAAGATGCAGCCCTGAGGTCTCTCCTGATAGGAGATAGTTAAGTAGAAATTCACTGCTCAGCTGACCCGGCAGATGCAAATGTATACCAAAAATGTACCCAGAATGAGCTTTTCAGTGAACAGCAGCCAGGCACATTTTAGCTAGTTTTACTTGTAAGTGGGGTTGTAAACGGTTTTCAGGCTCAGTACTGCGCTCAAAAGATGCAGCCCTGAGGTCTCTCCTGATAGGAGGTAGTTAAGTAGAAATTCACTGCTCAGCTGTCCCGGCAGAAGCAAATGTATACCAAAAATGTACCCAGAATGAGCTTTTCAGTGAACAGCAGCCAGGCACATTTTAGCTAGTTTTACTTGTAACTGGGGTTGTAAACGGTTTTCAGGCTCAGTACTGCGCTCAAAAGATGCAGCCCTGAGGTCTCTCCTGATAGGAGGTAGTTAAGTAGAAATTCACTGCTCAGCTGACCCGGCAGAAGCAAATGTATACCAAAAATGTACCCAGAATGAGCTTTTCAGTGAACAGCAGCCAGGCACATTTTAGCTAGTTTTACTTGTAAGTGGGGTTGGAAACACTTTTCAGGCTCAGTACTGCCCTCAAAAGATGCAGCCCTGAGGTCTCTCTTGATAGGAGATAGTTAAGTAGAAATTCACTGCTCTGCTGACCCGGCAGAAGCAAATGTATACCAAAAATGTACCCAGAATGAGCTTTTCAGTGAACAGCAGCCAGGCACATTTTAGCTAGTTTTACTTGTAACTGGGGTTGTAAACGGTTTTCAGGCTCAGTACTGCCCTCAAAAGATGCAGCCCTGAGGTCTCTCTTGATAGGAGATAGTTAAGTAGAAATTCACTGCTCTGCTGACCCGGCAGAAGCAAATGTATACCAAAAATGTACCCAGAATGAGCTTTTCAGTGAACAGCAGCCAGGCACATTTTAGCTAGTTTTACTTGTAACTGGGGTTGTAAACGGTTTTCAGGCTCAGTACTGCGCTCAAAAGATGCAGCCCTGAGGTCTCTCCTGATAGGAGGTAGTTAAGTAGAAATTCACTGCTCAGCTGACCCGGCAGAAGCAAATGTATACCAAAAATGTACCCAGAATGAGCTTTTCAGTGAACAGCAGCCAGGCACATTTTAGCTAGTTTTACTTGTAAGTGGGGTTGGAAACACTTTTCAGGCTCAGTACTGCCCTCAAAAGATGCAGCCCTGAGGTCTCTCTTGATAGGAGATAGTTAAGTAGAAATTCACTGCTCTGCTGACCCGGCAGAAGCAAATGTATACCAAAAATGTACCCAGAATGAGCTTTTCAGTGAACAGCAGCCAGGCACATTTTAGCTAGTTTTACTTGTAACTGGGGTTGTAAACGGTTTTCAGGCTCAGTACTGCGCTCAAAAGATGCAGCCCTGAGGTCTCTCCTGATAGGAGGTAGTTAAGTAGAAATTCACTGCTCAGCTGACCCGGCAGAAGCAAATGTATACCAAAAATGTACCCAGAATGAGCTTTTCAGTGAACAGCAGCCAGGCACATTTTAGCTAGTTTTACTTGTAAGTGGGGTTGTAAACGCTTTTCAGGCTCAGTACTGCGCTCAAAAGATGCAGCCCTGAGGTCTCTCCTGATAGGAGGTAGTTAAGTAGAAATTCACTGCTCAGCTGACCCGGCAGAAGCAAATGTATACCAAAAATGTACCCAGAATGAGCTTTTCAGTGAACAGCAGCCAGGCACATTTTAGCTAGTTTTACTTGTAAGTGGGGTTGTAAACGCTTTTCAGGCTCAGTACTGCGCTCAAAAGATGCAGCCCTGAGGTCTCTCCTGATAGGGGGTAGTTAAGTAGAAATTCACTGTTCAGCTGACCCGGCAGAAGCAAATGTATACCAAAAATGTACCCAGAATGAGCTTTTCAGTGAACAGCAGCCAGGCACATTTTAGCTAGTTTTACTTGTAAGTGGGGTTGGAAACGCTTTTCAGGCTCAGTACTGCGCTCAAAAGATGCAGCCCTGAGGTCTCTCCTGATAGGAGGTAGTTAAGTAGAAATTCACTGCTCAGCTGACCCAGCAGAAGCAAATGTATACCAAAAATGTACCCAGAATGAGCTTTTCAGTGAACAGCAGCCAGGCACATTTTAGCTAGTTTTACTTGCAAGTGGGGTTGGAAACACTTTTCAGGCTCAGTACTGCGCTCAAAAGATGCAGCCCTGAGGTCTCTCCTGATAGGAGGTAGTTAAGTAGAAATTCACTGCTCAGCTGACCCGGCAGAAGCAAATGTATACCAAAAATGTACCCAGAATGAGCTTTTCAGTGAACAGCAGCCAGGCACATATTAGCTAGTTTTACTTGTAACTGGGGTTGTAAACAGTTTTCAGGCTCAGTACTGCGCTCAAAAGATGCAGCCCTGAGGTCTCTCCTGATAGGAGGTAGTAAGTAGAAATTCCCTGCTCAGCTGACCCGGCAGAAGCAAATGTATACCAAAAATGTACCCAGAATGAGCTTTTCAGTGAACAGCAGCCAGGCACATTTTAGCTAGTTTTACTTGTAAGTTGGGTTGTAAACGCTTTTCAGGCTCAGTACTGCGCTCAAAAGATGCAGCCCTGAGGTCTCTCCTGATAGGAGATAGTTAAGTAGAAATTCACTGCTCAGCTGACCCGGCAGATGCAAATGTATACCAAAAATGTACCCAGAATGAGCTTTTCAGTGAACAGCAGCCAGGCACATTTTAGCTAGTTTTACTTGTAAGTGGGGTTGTAAACGGTTTTCAGGCTCAGTACTGCGCTCAAAAGATGCAGCCCTGAGGTCTCTCCTGATAGGAGGTAGTTAAGTAGAAATTCACTGCTCAGCTGTCCCGGCAGAAGCAAATGTATACCAAAAATGTACCCAGAATGAGCTTTTCAGTGAACAGCAGCCAGGCACATTTTAGCTAGTTTTACTTGTAACTGGGGTTGTAAACGGTTTTCAGGCTCAGTACTGCGCTCAAAAGATGCAGCCCTGAGGTCTCTCCTGATAGGAGGTAGTTAAGTAGAAATTCACTGCTCAGCTGACCCGGCAGAAGCAAATGTATACCAAAAATGTACCCAGAATGAGCTTTTCAGTGAACAGCAGCCAGGCACATTTTAGCTAGTTTTACTTGTAAGTGGGGTTGGAAACACTTTTCAGGCTCAGTACTGCCCTCAAAAGATGCAGCCCTGAGGTCTCTCTTGATAGGAGATAGTTAAGTAGAAATTCACTGCTCTGCTGACCCGGCAGAAGCAAATGTATACCAAAAATGTACCCAGAATGAGCTTTTCAGTGAACAGCAGCCAGGCACATTTTAGCTAGTTTTACTTGTAACTGGGGTTGTAAACGGTTGTCAGGCTCAGTACTGCGCTCAAAAGATGCAGCCCTGAGGTCTCTCCTGATAGGGGGTAGTTAAGTAGAAATTCACTGTTCAGCTGACCCGGCAGAAGCAAATATATACCAAAAATGTACCCAGAATGAGCTTTTCAGTGAACAGCAGCCAGGCACATTTTAGCTAGTTTTACTTGTAAGTGGGGTTGGAAACGCTTTTCAGGCTCAGTACTGCGCTCAAAAGATGCAGCCCTGAGGTCTCTCCTGATAGGGGATAGTTAAGCAGAAATTCACTGCTCAGCTGACCCGGCAGAAGCAAATGTATACCAAAAATGTACCCAGAATGAGCTTTTCAGTGAACAGCAGCCAGGCACATTTTAGCTAGTTTTACTTGTAAGTGGGGTTGGAAACGCTTTTCAGGCTCAGTACTGCGCTCAAAAGATGCAGCCCTGAGGTCTCTCCTGATAGGAGATAGTTAAGTAGAAATTCACTGCTCAGCTGACCCGGCAGAAGCAAATGTATACCAAAAATGTACCCAGAATGAGCTTTTCAGTGAACAGCAGCCAGGCACATATTAGCTAGTTTTACTTGTAACTGGGGTTGTAAACAGTTTTCAGGCTCAGTACTGCGCTCAAAAGATGCAGCCCTGAGGTCTCTCCTGATAGGAGGTAGTAAGTAGAAATTCCCTGCTCAGCTGACCCGGCAGAAGCAAATGTATACCAAAAATGTACCCAGAATGAGTTTTTCAGTGAACAGCAGCCAGGCACATTTTAGCTAGTTTTTCTTTTAAGTGGGGTTGGAAACGCTTTTCAGGCTCAGTACTGCGCTCAAAAGATGCAGCCCTGAGGTCTCTCCTGATAGGAGGTAGTTAAGTAGAAATTCACTGCTCAGCTGACCCAGCAGAAGCAAATGTATACCAAAAATGTACCCAGAATGAGCTTTTCAGTGAACAGCAGCCAGGCACATTTTAGCTAGTTTTACTTGTAAGTGGGGTTGGAAACGCTTTTCAGGCTCAGTACTGCGATCAAAAGATGCAGCCCTGAGGTCTCTCCTGATAGGAGGTAGTTAAGTAGAAATTCACTGCTCAGCTGACCCGGCAGAAGCAAATGTATACCAAAAATGTACCCAGAATGAGCTTTTCAGTGAACAGCAGCCAGGCACATTTTAGCTAGTTTTACTTGCAAGTGGGGTTGGAAACGCTTTTCAGGCTCAGTACTGCGCTCAAAAGATGCAGCCCTGAGGTCTCTCCTGATAGGAGGTAGTTAAGTAGAAATTCACTGCTCAGCTGACCCGGCAGAAGCAAATGTATACCAAAAATGTACCCAGAATGAGCTTTTCAGTGAACAGCAGCCAGGCACATTTTAGCTAGTTTTACTTGCAAGTGGGGTTGTAAACGGTTTTCAGGCTCAGTACTGCGCACAAAAGATGCAGACCTGAGGTCTCTCCTGATAGGAGATATTTAAGTAGAAATTCACTGCTCAGCTGACCCGGCAGAAGCAAATGTATACCAAAAATTCACCCAGAATGAGCTTTTCAGTGAACAGCAGCCAGGCACATTTTAGCTAGTTTTACTTGTAAGTGGGGTTGTAAACGCTTTTCAGGCTCAGTACTGCGCTCAAAAGATGCAGCCCTGAGGTCTCTCCTGATAGGAGGTAGTTAAGTAGAAATTCACTGCTCAGCTGACCCGGCAGAAGCAAATGTATACCAAAAATGTACCCAGAATGAGCTTTTCAGTGAACAGCAGCCAGGCACATTTTAGCTAGTTTTACTTGTAAGTGGGGTTGTAAACGCTTTTCAGGCTCAGTACTGCGCTCAAAAGATGCAGCCCTGAGGTCTCTCCTGATAGGGGGTAGTTAAGTAGAAATTCACTGTTCAGCTGACCCGGCAGAAGCAAATATATACCAAAAATGTACCCAGAATGAGCTTTTCAGTGAACAGCAGCCAGGCACATTTTAGCTAGTTTTACTTGTAAGTGGGGTTGGAAACGCTTTTCAGGCTCAGTACTGTGCTCAAAAGATGCAGCCCTGAGGTCTCTCCTGATAGGAGATAGTTAAGCAGAAATTCACTGCTCAGCTGACCCGGCAGAAGCAAATGTATACCAAAAATGTACCCAGAATGAGCTTTTCAGTGAACAGCAGCCAGGCACATTTTAGCTAGTTTTACTTGTAAGTGGGGTTGGAAACGCTTTTCAGGCTCAGTACTGCGCTCAAAAGATGCAGCCCTGAGGTCTCTCCTGATAGGGGGTAGTTAAGTAGAAATTCACTGTTCAGCTGACCCGGCAGAAGCAAATATATACCAAAAATGTACCCAGAATGAGCTTTTCAGTGAACAGCAGCCAGGCACATTTTAGCTAGTTTTACTTGTAAGTTGGGTTGTAAACGCTTTTCAGGCTCAGTACTGCGCTCAAAAGATGCAGCCCTGAGGTCTCTCCTGATAGGAGATAGTTAAGTAGAAATTCACTGCTCAGCTGACCCGGCAGATGCAAATGTATACCAAAAATGTACCCAGAATGAGCTTTTCAGTGAACAGCAGCCAGGCACATTTTAGCTAGTTTTACTTGTAAGTGGGGTTGTAAACGGTTTTCAGGCTCAGTACTGCGCTCAAAAGATGCAGCCCTGAGGTCTCTCCTGATAGGAGGTAGTTAAGTAGAAATTCACTGCTCTGCTGACCCGGCAGAAGCAAATGTATACCAAAAATGTACCCAGAATGAGCTTTTCAGTGAACAGCAGCCAGGCACATTTTAGCTAGTTTTACTTGTAACTGGGGTTGTAAACGCTTTTCAGGCTCAGTACTGCGCTCAAAAGATGCATCCCTGAGGTCTCTCCTGATAGGAGGTAGTTACGTAGAAATTCACTGCTCAGCTGACCCGGCAGAAGCAAATGTATACCAAAAATGTACCCAGAATGAGCTTTTCAGTGAACAGCAGCCAGGCACATTTTAGCTAGTTTTACTTGTAAGTGGGGTTGTAAACGCTTTTCAGGCTCAGTACTGCGCTCAAAAGATGCAGCCCTGAGGTCTCTCCTGATAGGAGGTAGTTAAGTAGAAATTCACTGCTCAGCTGACCCGGCAGAAGCAAATGTATACCAAAAATGTACCCAGAATGAGCTTTTCAGTGAACAGCAGCCAGGCACATATTAGCTAGTTTTACTTGTAACTGGGGTTGTAAACAGTTTTCAGGCTCAGTACTGCGCTCAAAAGATGCAGCCCTGAGGTCTCTCCTGATAGGAGGTAGTAAGTAGAAATTCCCTGCTCAGCTGACCCGGCAGAAGCAAATGTATACCAAAAATGTACCCAGAATGAGCTTTTCAGTGAACAGCAGCCAGGCACATTTTAGCTAGTTTTACTTGTAAGTTGGGTTGTAAACGCTTTTCAGGCTCAGTACTGCGCTCAAAAGATGCAGCCCTGAGGTCTCTCCTGATAGGAGATAGTTAAGTAGAAATTCACTGCTCAGCTGACCCGGCAGATGCAAATGTATACCAAAAATGTACCCAGAATGAGCTTTTCAGTGAACAGCAGCCAGGCACATTTTAGCTAGTTTTACTTGTAAGTGGGGTTGTAAACGGTTTTCAGGCTCAGTACTGCGCTCAAAAGATGCAGCCCTGAGGTCTCTCCTGATAGGAGGTAGTTAAGTAGAAATTCACTGCTCAGCTGTCCCGGCAGAAGCAAATGTATACCAAAAATGTACCCAGAATGAGCTTTTCAGTGAACAGCAGCCAGGCACATTTTAGCTAGTTTTACTTGTAACTGGGGTTGTAAACGGTTTTCAGGCTCAGTACTGCGCTCAAAAGATGCAGCCCTGAGGTCTCTCCTGATAGGAGGTAGTTAAGTAGAAATTCACTGCTCAGCTGACCCGGCAGAAGCAAATGTATACCAAAAATGTACCCAGAATGAGCTTTTCAGTGAACAGCAGCCAGGCACATTTTAGCTAGTTTTACTTGTAAGTGGGGTTGGAAACACTTTTCAGGCTCAGTACTGCCCTCAAAAGATGCAGCCTTGAGGTCTCTCCTGATAGGGGGTAGTTAAGTAGAAATTCACTGTTCAGCTGACCCGGCAGAAGCAAATGTATACCAAAAATGTACCCAGAATGAGCTTTTCAGTGAACAGCAGCCAGGCACATTTTAGCTAGTTTTACTTGTAAGTGGGGTTGGAAACGCTTTTCAGGCTCAGTACTGCGCTCAAAAGATGCAGCCCTGAGGTCTCTCCTGATAGGAGGTAGTTAAGTAGAAATTCACTGCTCAACTGACCCAGCAGAAGCAAATGTATACCAAAAATGTACCCAGAATGAGCTTTTCAGTGAACAGCAGCCAGGCACATTTTAGCTAGTTTTACTTGTAAGTGGGGTTGGAAACACTTTTCAGGCTCAGTACTGCGCTCAAAAGATGCAGCCCTGAGGTCTCTCCTGATAGGAGGTAGTTAAGTAGAAATTCACTGCTCAGCTGACCCGGCAGAAGCAAATGTATACCAAAAATGTACCCAGAATGAGCTTTTCAGTGAACAGCAGCCAGGCACATTTTAGCTAGTTTTACTTGCAAGTGGGGTTGGAAACGCTTTTCAGGCTCAGTACTGCGCTCAAAAGATGCAGCCCTGAGGTCTCTCCTGATAGGAGGTAGTTAAGTAGAAATTCACTGCTCAGCTGACCCGGCAGAAGCAAATGTATACCAAAAATGTACCCAGAATGAGCTTTTCAGTGAACAGCAGCCAGGCACATATTAGCTAGTTTTTCTTGTAACTGGGGTTGTAAACAGTTTTCAGGCTCAGTACTGTGCTCAAAAGATGCAGCCCTGAGGTCTCTCCTGATAGGAGGTAGTAAGTAGAAATTCCCTGCTCAGCTGACCCGGCAGAAGCAAATGTATACCAAAAATGTACCCAGAATGAGCTTTTCAGTGAACAGCAGCCAGGCACATTTTAGCTAGTTTTACTTGTAAGTTGGGTTGTAAACGCTTTTCAGGCTCAGTACTGCGCTCAAAAGATGCAGCCCTGAGGTCTCTCCTGATGATAGGAGATAGTTAAGTAGAAATTCACTGCTCAGCTGACCCGGCAGATGCAAATGTATACCAAAAATGTACCCAGAATGAGCTTTTCAGTGAACAGCAGCCAGGCACATTTTAGCTAGTTTTACTTGTAAGTGGGGTTGTAAACGGTTTTCAGGCTCAGTACTGCGCTCAAAAGATGCAGCCCTGAGGTCTCTCCTGATAGGAGGTAGTTAAGTAGAAATTCACTGCTCAGCTGTCCCGGCAGAAGCAAATGTATACCAAAAATGTACCCAGAATGAGCTTTTCAGTGAACAGCAGCCAGGCACATTTTAGCTAGTTTTACTTGTAACTGGGGTTGTAAACGGTTTTCAGGCTCAGTACTGCGCTCAAAAGATGCAGCCCTGAGGTCTCTCCTGATAGGAGGTAGTTAAGTAGAAATTCACTGCTCAGCTGACCCGGCAGAAGCAAATGTATACCAAAAATGTACCCAGAATGAGCTTTTCAGTGAACAGCAGCCAGGCACATTTTAGCTAGTTTTACTTGTAAGTGGGGTTGGAAACACTTTTCAGGCTCAGTACTGCCCTCAAAAGATGCAGCCCTGAGGTCTCTCTTGATAGGAGATAGTTAAGTAGAAATTCACTGCTCTGCTGACCCGGCAGAAGCAAATGTATACCAAAAATGTACCCAGAATGAGCTTTTCAGTGAACAGCAGCCAGGCACATTTTAGCTAGTTTTACTTGTAACTGGGGTTGTAAACGGTTTTCAGGCTCAGTACTGCGCTCAAAAGATGCAGCCCTGAGGTCTCTCCTGATAGGAGGTAGTTAAGTAGAAATTCACTGCTCAGCTGACCCGGCAGAAGCAAATGTATACCAAAAATGTACCCAGAATGAGCTTTTCAGTGAACAGCAGCCAGGCACATTTTAGCTAGTTTTACTTGTAAGTGGGGTTGGAAACACTTTTCAGGCTCAGTACTGCCCTCAAAAGATGCAGCCCTGAGGTCTCTCTTGATAGGAGATAGTTAAGTAGAAATTCACTGCTCTGCTGACCCGGCAGAAGCAAATGTATACCAAAAATGTACCCAGAATGAGCTTTTCAGTGAACAGCAGCCAGGCACATTTTAGCTAGTTTTACTTGTAACTGGGGTTGTAAACGGTTTTCAGGCTCAGTACTGCGCTCAAAAGATACAGCCCTGAGGTCTCTCCTGATAGGAGGTAGTTAAGTAGAAATTCACTGCTCAGCTGACCCGGCAGAAGCAAATGTATACCAAAAATGTACCCAGAATGAGCTTTTCAGTGAACAGCAGCCAGGCACATTTTAGCTAGTTTTACTTGTAAGTGGGGTTGTAAACGCTTTTCAGGCTCAGTACTGCGCTCAAAAGATGCAGCCCTGAGGTCTCTCCTGATAGGAGGTAGTTAAGTAGAAATTCACTGCTCAGCTGACCCGGCAGAAGCAAATGTATACCAAAAATGTACCCAGAATGAGCTTTTCAGTGAACAGCAGCCAGGCACATTTTAGCTAGTTTTACTTGTAAGTGGGGTTGTAAACGCTTTTCAGGCTCAGTACTGCGCTCAAAAGATGCAGCCCTGAGGTCTCTCCTGATAGGGGGTAGTTAAGTAGAAATTCACTGTTCAGCTGACCCGGCAGAAGCAAATGTATACCAAAAATGTACCCAGAATGAGCTTTTCAGTGAACAGCAGCCAGGCACATTTTAGCTAGTTTTACTTGTAAGTGGGGTTGGAAACGCTTTTCAGGCTCAGTACTGCGCTCAAAAGATGCAGCCCTGAGGTCTCTCCTGATAGGGGATAGTTAAGCAGAAATTCACTGCTCAGCTGACCCGGCAGAAGCAAATGTATACCAAAAATGTACCCAGAATGAGCTTTTCAGTGAACAGCAGCCAGGCACATTTTAGCTAGTTTTACTTGTAAGTGGGGTTGGAAACGCTTTTCAGGCTCAGTACTGCGCTCAAAAGATGCAGCCCTGAGGTCTCTCCTGATAGGAGATAGTTAAGTAGAAATTCACTGCTCAGCTGACCCGGCAGAAGCAAATGTATACCAAACATGTACCCAGAATGAGCTTTTCAGTGAACAGCAGCCAGGCACATATTAGCTAGTTTTACTTGTAACTGGGGTTGTAAACAGTTTTCAGGCTCAGTACTGCGCTCAAAAGATGCAGCCCTGAGGTCTCTCCTGATAGGAGGTAGTAAGTAGAAATTCCCTGCTCAGCTGACCCGGCAGAAGCAAATGTATACCAAAAATGTACCCAGAATGAGCTTTTCAGTGAACAGCAGCCAGGCACATTTTAGCTAGTTTTTCTTTTAAGTGGGGTTGGAAACGCTTTTCAGGCTCAGTACTGCGCTCAAAAGATGCAGCCCTGAGGTCTCTCCTGATAGGAGGTAGTTAAGTAGAAATTCACTGCTCAGCTGACCCAGCAGAAGCAAATGTATACCAAAAATGTACCCAGAATGAGCTTTTCAGTGAACAGCAGCCAGGCACATTTTAGCTAGTTTTACTTGTAAGTGGGGTTGGAAACGCTTTTCAGGCTCAGTACTGCGCTCAAAAGATGCAGCCCTGAGGTCTCTCCTGATAGGAGGTAGTTAAGTAGAAATTCACTGCTCAGCTGACCCGGCAGAAGCAAATGTATACCAAAAATGTACCCAGAATGAGCTTTTCAGTGAACAGCAGCCAGGCACATTTTAGCTAGTTTTACTTGTAAGTGGGGTTGGAAACGCTTTTCAGGCTCAGTACTGCGCTCAAAAGATGCAGCCCTGAGGTCTCTCCTGATAGGGGGTAGTTAAGTAGAAATTCACTGTTCAGCTGACCCGGCAGAAGCAAATATATACCAAAAATGTACCCAGAATGAGCTTTTCAGTGAACAGCAGCCAGGCACATTTTAGCTAGTTTTACTTGTAACTGGGGTTGTAAACGGTTTTCAGGCTCAGTACTGCGCTCAAAAGATGCATCCCTGAGGTCTCTCCTGATAGGAGGTAGTTACGTAGAAATTCACTGCTCAGCTGACCCGGCAGAAGCAAATGTATACCAAAAATGTACCCAGAATGAGCTTTTCAGTGAACAGCAGCCAGGCACATTTTAGCTAGTTTTACTTGTAAGTGGGGTTGTAAACGCTTTTCAGGCTCAGTACTGCGCTCAAAAGATGCAGCCCTGAGGTCTCTCCTGATAGGAGGTAGTTAAGTAGAAATTCACTGCTCAGCTGACCCGGCAGAAGCAAATGTATACCAAAAATGTACCCAGAATGAGCTTTTCAGTGAACAGCAGCCAGGCACATATTAGCTAGTTTTACTTGTAACTGGGGTTGTAAACAGTTTTCAGGCTCAGTACTGCGCTCAAAAGATGCAGCCCTGAGGTCTCTCCTGATAGGAGGTAGTAAGTAGAAATTCCCTGCTCAGCTGACCCGGCAGAAGCAAATGTATACCAAAAATGTACCCAGAATGAGCTTTTCAGTGAACAGCAGCCAGGCACATTTTAGCTAGTTTTACTTGTAAGTTGGGTTGTAAACGCTTTTCAGGCTCAGTACTGCGCTCAAAAGATGCAGCCCTGAGGTCTCTCCTGATAGGAGATAGTTAAGTAGAAATTCACTGCTCAGCTGACCCGGCAGATGCAAATGTATACCAAAAATGTACCCAGAATGAGCTTTTCAGTGAACAGCAGCCAGGCACATTTTAGCTAGTTTTACTTGTAAGTGGGGTTGTAAACGCTTTTCAGGCTCAGTACTGCGCTCAAAAGATGCAGCCCTGAGGTCTCTCCTGATAGGGGGTAGTTAAGTAGAAATTCACTGTTCAGCTGACCCGGCAGAAGCAAATGTATACCAAAAATGTACCCAGAATGAGCTTTTCAGTGAACAGCAGCCAGGCACATTTTAGCTAGTTTTACTTGTAAGTGGGGTTGGAAACGCTTTTCAGGCTCAGTACTGCGCTCAAAAGATGCAGCCCTGAGGTCTCTCCTGATAGGGGATAGTTAAGCAGAAATTCACTGCTCAGCTGACCCGGCAGAAGCAAATGTATACCAAAAATGTACCCAGAATGAGCTTTTCAGTGAACAGCAGCCAGGCACATTTTAGCTAGTTTTACTTGTAAGTGGGGTTGGAAACGCTTTTCAGGCTCAGTACTGCGCTCAAAAGATGCAGCCCTGAGGTCTCTCCTGATAGGAGATAGTTAAGTAGAAATTCACTGCTCAGCTGACCCGGCAGAAGCAAATGTATACCAAACATGTACCCAGAATGAGCTTTTCAGTGAACAGCAGCCAGGCACATATTAGCTAGTTTTACTTGTAACTGGGGTTGTAAACAGTTTTCAGGCTCAGTACTGCGCTCAAAAGATGCAGCCCTGAGGTCTCTCCTGATAGGAGGTAGTAAGTAGAAATTCCCTGCTCAGCTGACCCGGCAGAAGCAAATGTATACCAAAAATGTACCCAGAATGAGCTTTTCAGTGAACAGCAGCCAGGCACATTTTAGCTAGTTTTTCTTTTAAGTGGGGTTGGAAACGCTTTTCAGGCTCAGTACTGCGCTCAAAAGATGCAGCCCTGAGGTCTCTCCTGATAGGAGGTAGTTAAGTAGAAATTCACTGCTCAGCTGACCCAGCAGAAGCAAATGTATACCAAAAATGTACCCAGAATGAGCTTTTCAGTGAACAGCAGCCAGGCACATTTTAGCTAGTTTTACTTGTAAGTGGGGTTGGAAACGCTTTTCAGGCTCAGTACTGCGCTCAAAAGATGCAGCCCTGAGGTCTCTCCTGATAGGAGGTAGTTAAGTAGAAATTCACTGCTCAGCTGACCCGGCAGAAGCAAATGTATACCAAAAATGTACCCAGAATGAGCTTTTCAGTGAACAGCAGCCAGGCACATTTTAGCTAGTTTTACTTGTAAGTGGGGTTGGAAACGCTTTTCAGGCTCAGTACTGCGCTCAAAAGATGCAGCCCTGAGGTCTCTCCTGATAGGGGGTAGTTAAGTAGAAATTCACTGTTCAGCTGACCCGGCAGAAGCAAATATATACCAAAAATGTACCCAGAATGAGCTTTTCAGTGAACAGCAGCCAGGCACATTTTAGCTAGTTTTACTTGTAAGTTGGGTTGTAAACGCTTTTCAGGCTCAGTACTGCGCTCAAAAGATGCAGCCCTGAGGTCTCTCCTGATAGGAGATAGTTAAGTAGAAATTCACTGCTCAGCTGACCCGGCAGATGCAAATGTATACCAAAAATGTACCCAGAATGAGCTTTTCAGTGAACAGCAGCCAGGCACATTTTAGCTAGTTTTACTTGTAAGTGGGGTTGTAAACGGTTTTCAGGCTCAGTACTGCGCTCAAAAGATGCAGCCCTGAGGTCTCTCCTGATAGGAGGTAGTTAAGTAGAAATTCACTGCTCTGCTGACCCGGCAGAAGCAAATGTATACCAAAAATGTACCCAGAATGAGCTTTTCAGTGAACAGCAGCCAGGCACATTTTAGCTAGTTTTACTTGTAACTGGGGTTGTAAACGGTTTTCAGGCTCAGTACTGCGCTCAAAAGATGCATCCCTGAGGTCTCTCCTGATAGGAGGTAGTTACGTAGAAATTCACTGCTCAGCTGACCCGGCAGAAGCAAATGTATACCAAAAATGTACCCAGAATGAGCTTTTCAGTGAACAGCAGCCAGGCACATTTTAGCTAGTTTTACTTGTAAGTGGGGTTGTAAACGCTTTTCAGGCTCAGTACTGCGCTCAAAAGATGCAGCCCTGAGGTCTCTCCTGATAGGAGGTAGTTAAGTAGAAATTCACTGCTCAGCTGACCCGGCAGAAGCAAATGTATACCAAAAATGTACCCAGAATGAGCTTTTCAGTGAACAGCAGCCAGGCACATATTAGCTAGTTTTACTTGTAACTGGGGTTGTAAACAGTTTTCAGGCTCAGTACTGCGCTCAAAAGATGCAGCCCTGAGGTCTCTCCTGATAGGAGGTAGTAAGTAGAAATTCCCTGCTCAGCTGACCCGGCAGAAGCAAATGTATACCAAAAATGTACCCAGAATGAGCTTTTCAGTGAACAGCAGCCAGGCACATTTTAGCTAGTTTTACTTGTAAGTTGGGTTGTAAACGCTTTTCAGGCTCAGTACTGCGCTCAAAAGATGCAGCCCTGAGGTCTCTCCTGATAGGAGATAGTTAAGTAGAAATTCACTGCTCAGCTGACCCGGCAGATGCAAATGTATACCAAAAATGTACCCAGAATGAGCTTTTCAGTGAACAGCAGCCAGGCACATTTTAGCTAGTTTTACTTGTAAGTGGGGTTGTAAACGGTTTTCAGGCTCAGTACTGCGCTCAAAAGATGCAGCCCTGAGGTCTCTCCTGATAGGAGGTAGTTAAGTAGAAATTCACTGCTCAGCTGTCCCGGCAGAAGCAAATGTATACCAAAAATGTACCCAGAATGAGCTTTTCAGTGAACAGCAGCCAGGCACATTTTAGCTAGTTTTACTTGTAACTGGGGTTGTAAACGGTTTTCAGGCTCAGTACTGCGCTCAAAAGATGCAGCCCTGAGGTCTCTCCTGATAGGAGGTAGTTAAGTAGAAATTCACTGCTCAGCTGACCCGGCAGAAGCAAATGTATACCAAAAATGTACCCAGAATGAGCTTTTCAGTGAACAGCAGCCAGGCACATTTTAGCTAGTTTTACTTGTAAGTGGGGTTGGAAACACTTTTCAGGCTCAGTACTGCCCTCAAAAGATGCAGCCTTGAGGTCTCTCCTGATAGGGGGTAGTTAAGTAGAAATTCACTGTTCAGCTGACCCGGCAGAAGCAAATGTATACCAAAAATGTACCCAGAATGAGCTTTTCAGTGAACAGCAGCCAGGCACATTTTAGCTAGTTTTACTTGTAAGTGGGGTTGGAAACGCTTTTCAGGCTCAGTACTGCGCTCAAAAGATGCAGCCCTGAGGTCTCTCCTGATAGGAGGTAGTTAAGTAGAAATTCACTGCTCAGCTGACCCGGCAGAAGCAAATGTATACCAAAAATGTACCCAGAATGAGCTTTTCAGTGAACAGCAGCCAGGCACATATTAGCTAGTTTTACTTGTAACTGGGGTTGTAAACAGTTTTCAGGCTCAGTACTGCGCTCAAAAGATGCAGCCCTGAGGTCTCTCCTGATAGGAGGTAGTAAGTAGAAATTCCCTGCTCAGCTGACCCGGCAGAAGCAAATGTATACCAAAAATGTACCCAGAATGAGCTTTTCAGTGAACAGCAGCCAGGCACATTTTAGCTAGTTTTACTTGTAAGTTGGGTTGTAAACGCTTTTCAGGCTCAGTACTGCGCTCAAAAGATGCAGCCCTGAGGTCTCTCCTGATAGGAGATAGTTAAGTAGAAATTCACTGCTCAGCTGACCCGGCAGATGCAAATGTATACCAAAAATGTACCCAGAATGAGCTTTTCAGTGAACAGCAGCCAGGCACATTTTAGCTAGTTTTACTTGTAAGTGGGGTTGTAAACGCTTTTCAGGCTCAGTACTGCGCTCAAAAGATGCAGCCCTGAGGTCTCTCCTGATAGGAGGTAGTTAAGTAGAAATTCACTGCTCAGCTGACCCGGCAGAAGCAAATGTATACCAAAAATGTACCAGAATGAGATTTTCAGTGAACAGCAGCCAGGCACATTTTAGCTACTTTTACTTGTAAGTGGGGTTGTAAACGGTTTTCAGGCTCAGTACTGCGCTCAAAAGATGCAGCCCTGAGGTCTCTCCTGATAGGAGGTAGTTAAGTAGAAATTCACTGCTCAGCTGACCCGGCAGAAGCAAATGTATACCAAAAATGTACCCAGAATGAGCTTTTCAGTGAACAGCAGCCAGGCACATTTTAGCTAGTTTTACTTGTAACTGGGGTTGTAAACGGTTTTCAGGCTCAGTACTGCCCTCAAAAGATGCAGCCCTGAGGTCTCTCCTGATAGGAGGTAGTTAAGTAGAAATTCACTGCTCAGCTGACCCGGCAGAAGCAAATGTATACCAAAAATGTACCCAGAATAAGCTTTTCAGTGAACAGCAGCCAGGCACATTTTAGCTAGTTTTACTTGTAAGTGGGGTTGTAAACGCTTTTCAGGCTCAGTACTGCGCTCAAAAGATGCAGCCCTGATGTCTCTCCTGATAGGAGGTAGTTAAGTAGAAATTCACTGCTCAGCTGACCCGGCAGATGCAAATGTATACCAAAAATGTACCCAGAATGAGCTTTTCAGTGAACAGCAGCCAGGCACATTTTAGCTAGTTTTACTTGTAAGTGGGGTTGGAAACACTTTTCAGGCTCAGTACTGCCCTCAAAAGATGCAGCCCTGAGGTCTCTCTTGATAGGAGATAGTTAAGTAGAAATTCACTGCTCTGCTGACCCGGCATAAGCAAATGTATACCAAAAATGTACCCAGAATGAGCTTTTCAGTGAACAGCAGCCAGGCACATTTTAGCTAGTTTTACTTGTAACTGGGGTTGTAAACGGTTTTCAGGCTCAGTACTGCGCTCAAAAGATGCAGCCCTGAGGTCTCTCCTGATAGGAGGTAGTTATGTAGAAATTCACTGCTCAGCTGACCCGGCAGAAGCAAATGTATACCAAAAATGTACCCAGAATGAGCTTTTCAGTGAACAGCAGCCAGGCACATTTTAGCTAGTTTTACTTGTAAGTTGGGTTGTAAACGCTTTTCAGGCTCAGTACTGCGCTCAAAAGATGCAGCCCTGAGGTCTCTCCTGATAGGAGATAGTTAAGTAGAAATTCACTGCTCAGCTGACCCGGCAGATGCAAATGTATACCAAAAATGTACCCAGAATGAGCTTTTCAGTGAACAGCAGCCAGGCACATTTTAGCTAGTTTTACTTGTAAGTGGGGTTGTAAACGCTTTTCAGGCTCAGTACTGCGCTCAAAAGATGCAGCCCTGAGGTCTCTCCTGATAGGAGGTAGTTAAGTAGAAATTCACTGCTCAGCTGACCCGGCAGAAGCAAATGTATACCAAAAATGTACCAGAATGAGATTTTCAGTGAACAGCAGCCAGGCACATTTTAGCTACTTTTACTTGTAAGTGGGGTTGTAAACGGTTTTCAGGCTCAGTACTGCGCTCAAAAGATGCAGCCCTGAGGTCTCTCCTGATAGGAGGTAGTTAAGTAGAAATTCACTGCTCAGCTGACCCGGCAGAAGCAAATGTATACCAAAAATGTACCCAGAATGAGCTTTTCAGTGAACAGCAGCCAGGCACATTTTAGCTAGTTTTACTTGTAACTGGGGTTGTAAACGGTTTTCAGGCTCAGTACTGCCCTCAAAAGATGCAGCCCTGAGGTCTCTCCTGATAGGAGGTAGTTAAGTAGAAATTCACTGCTCAGCTGACCCGGCAGAAGCAAATGTATACCAAAAATGTACCCAGAATAAGCTTTTCAGTGAACAGCAGCCAGGCACATTTTAGCTAGTTTTACTTGTAAGTGGGGTTGTAAACGCTTTTCAGGCTCAGTACTGCGCTCAAAAGATGCAGCCCTGATGTCTCTCCTGATAGGAGGTAGTTAAGTAGAAATTCACTGCTCAGCTGACCCGGCAGATGCAAATGTATACCAAAAATGTACCCAGAATGAGCTTTTCAGTGAACAGCAGCCAGGCACATTTTAGCTAGTTTTACTTGTAAGTGGGGTTGGAAACACTTTTCAGGCTCAGTACTGCCCTCAAAAGATGCAGCCCTGAGGTCTCTCTTGATAGGAGATAGTTAAGTAGAAATTCACTGCTCTGCTGACCCGGCATAAGCAAATGTATACCAAAAATGTACCCAGAATGAGCTTTTCAGTGAACAGCAGCCAGGCACATTTTAGCTAGTTTTACTTGTAACTGGGGTTGTAAACGGTTTTCAGGCTCAGTACTGCGCTCAAAAGATGCAGCCCTGAGGTCTCTCCTGATAGGAGGTAGTTATGTAGAAATTCACTGCTCAGCTGACCCGGCAGAAGCAAATGTATACCAAAAATGTACCCAGAATGAGCTTTTCAGTGAACAGCAGCCAGGCACATTTTAGCTAGTTTTACTTGTAAGTTGGGTTGTAAACGCTTTTCAGGCTCAGTACTGCGCTCAAAAGATGCAGCCCTGAGGTCTCTCCTGATAGGAGATAGTTAAGTAGAAATTCACTGCTCAGCTGACCCGGCAGATGCAAATGTATACCAAAAATGTACCCAGAATGAGCTTTTCAGTGAACAGCAGCCAGGCACATTTTAGCTAGTTTTACTTGTAAGTGGGGTTGTAAACGCTTTTCAGGCTCAGTACTGCGCTCAAAAGATGCAGCCCTGAGGTCTCTCCTGATAGGAGGTAGTTAAGTAGAAATTCACTGCTCAGCTGACCCGGCAGAAGCAAATGTATACCAAAAATGTACCAGAATGAGATTTTCAGTGAACAGCAGCCAGGCACATTTTAGCTACTTTTACTTGTAAGTGGGGTTGTAAACGGTTTTCAGGCTCAGTACTGCGCTCAAAAGATGCAGCCCTGAGGTCTCTCCTGATAGGAGGTAGTTAAGTAGAAATTCACTGCTCAGCTGACCCGGCAGAAGCAAATGTATACCAAAAATGTACCCAGAATGAGCTTTTCAGTGAACAGCAGCCAGGCACATTTTAGCTAGTTTTACTTGTAACTGGGGTTGTAAACGGTTTTCAGGCTCAGTACTGCCCTCAAAAGATGCAGCCCTGAGGTCTCTCCTGATAGGAGGTAGTTAAGTAGAAATTCACTGCTCAGCTGACCCGGCAGAAGCAAATGTATACCAAAAATGTACCCAGAATAAGCTTTTCAGTGAACAGCAGCCAGGCACATTTTAGCTAGTTTTACTTGTAAGTGGGGTTGTAAACGCTTTTCAGGCTCAGTACTGCGCTCAAAAGATGCAGCCCTGATGTCTCTCCTGATAGGAGGTAGTTAAGTAGAAATTCACTGCTCAGCTGACCCGGCAGATGCAAATGTATACCAAAAATGTACCCAGAATGAGCTTTTCAGTGAACAGCAGCCAGGCACATTTTAGCTAGTTTTACTTGTAAGTGGGGTTGGAAACACTTTTCAGGCTCAGTACTGCCCTCAAAAGATGCAGCCCTGAGGTCTCTCTTGATAGGAGATAGTTAAGTAGAAATTCACTGCTCTGCTGACCCGGCATAAGCAAATGTATACCAAAAATGTACCCAGAATGAGCTTTTCAGTGAACAGCAGCCAGGCACATTTTAGCTAGTTTTACTTGTAACTGGGGTTGTAAACGGTTTTCAGGCTCAGTACTGCGCTCAAAAGATGCAGCCCTGAGGTCTCTCCTGATAGGAGGTAGTTATGTAGAAATTCACTGCTCAGCTGACCCGGCAGAAGCAAATGTATACCAAAAATGTACCCAGAATGAGCTTTTCAGTGAACAGCAGCCAGGCACATTTTAGCTAGTTTTACTTGTAAGTTGGGTTGTAAACGCTTTTCAGGCTCAGTACTGCGCTCAAAAGATGCAGCCCTGAGGTCTCTCCTGATAGGAGATAGTTAAGTAGAAATTCACTGCTCAGCTGACCCGGCAGATGCAAATGTATACCAAAAATGTACCCAGAATGAGCTTTTCAGTGAACAGCAGCCAGGCACATTTTAGCTAGTTTTACTTGTAAGTGGGGTTGTAAACGCTTTTCAGGCTCAGTACTGCGCTCAAAAGATGCAGCCCTGAGGTCTCTCCTGATAGGAGGTAGTTAAGTAGAAATTCACTGCTCAGCTGACCCGGCAGAAGCAAATGTATACCAAAAATGTACCAGAATGAGATTTTCAGTGAACAGCAGCCAGGCACATTTTAGCTACTTTTACTTGTAAGTGGGGTTGTAAACGGTTTTCAGGCTCAGTACTGCGCTCAAAAGATGCAGCCCTGAGGTCTCTCCTGATAGGAGGTAGTTAAGTAGAAATTCACTGCTCAGCTGACCCGGCAGAAGCAAATGTATACCAAAAATGTACCCAGAATGAGCTTTTCAGTGAACAGCAGCCAGGCACATTTTAGCTAGTTTTACTTGTAACTGGGGTTGTAAACGGTTTTCAGGCTCAGTACTGCCCTCAAAAGATGCAGCCCTGAGGTCTCTCCTGATAGGAGGTAGTTAAGTAGAAATTCACTGCTCAGCTGACCCGGCAGAAGCAAATGTATACCAAAAATGTACCCAGAATAAGCTTTTCAGTGAACAGCAGCCAGGCACATTTTAGCTAGTTTTACTTGTAAGTGGGGTTGTAAACGCTTTTCAGGCTCAGTACTGCGCTCAAAAGATGCAGCCCTGATGTCTCTCCTGATAGGAGGTAGTTAAGTAGAAATTCACTGCTCAGCTGACCCGGCAGATGCAAATGTATACCAAAAATGTACCCAGAATGAGCTTTTCAGTGAACAGCAGCCAGGCACATTTTAGCTAGTTTTACTTGTAAGTGGGGTTGGAAACACTTTTCAGGCTCAGTACTGCCCTCAAAAGATGCAGCCCTGAGGTCTCTCTTGATAGGAGATAGTTAAGTAGAAATTCACTGCTCTGCTGACCCGGCATAAGCAAATGTATACCAAAAATGTACCCAGAATGAGCTTTTCAGTGAACAGCAGCCAGGCACATTTTAGCTAGTTTTACTTGTAACTGGGGTTGTAAACGGTTTTCAGGCTCAGTACTGCGCTCAAAAGATGCAGCCCTGAGGTCTCTCCTGATAGGAGGTAGTTATGTAGAAATTCACTGCTCAGCTGACCCGGCAGAAGCAAATGTATACCAAAAATGTACCCAGAATGAGCTTTTCAGTGAACAGCAGCCAGGCACATTTTAGCTAGTTTTACTTGTAAGTTGGGTTGTAAACGCTTTTCAGGCTCAGTACTGCGCTCAAAAGATGCAGCCCTGAGGTCTCTCCTGATAGGAGATAGTTAAGTAGAAATTCACTGCTCAGCTGACCCGGCAGATGCAAATGTATACCAAAAATGTACCCAGAATGAGCTTTTCAGTGAACAGCAGCCAGGCACATTTTAGCTAGTTTTACTTGTAAGTGGGGTTGTAAACGCTTTTCAGGCTCAGTACTGCGCTCAAAAGATGCAGCCCTGAGGTCTCTCCTGATAGGAGGTAGTTAAGTAGAAATTCACTGCTCAGCTGACCCGGCAGAAGCAAATGTATACCAAAAATGTACCAGAATGAGATTTTCAGTGAACAGCAGCCAGGCACATTTTAGCTACTTTTACTTGTAAGTGGGGTTGTAAACGGTTTTCAGGCTCAGTACTGCGCTCAAAAGATGCAGCCCTGAGGTCTCTCCTGATAGGAGGTAGTTAAGTAGAAATTCACTGCTCAGCTGACCCGGCAGAAGCAAATGTATACCAAAAATGTACCCAGAATGAGCTTTTCAGTGAACAGCAGCCAGGCACATTTTAGCTAGTTTTACTTGTAACTGGGGTTGTAAACGGTTTTCAGGCTCAGTACTGCCCTCAAAAGATGCAGCCCTGAGGTCTCTCCTGATAGGAGGTAGTTAAGTAGAAATTCACTGCTCAGCTGACCCGGCAGAAGCAAATGTATACCAAAAATGTACCCAGAATAAGCTTTTCAGTGAACAGCAGCCAGGCACATTTTAGCTAGTTTTACTTGTAAGTGGGGTTGTAAACGCTTTTCAGGCTCAGTACTGCGCTCAAAAGATGCAGCCCTGATGTCTCTCCTGATAGGAGGTAGTTAAGTAGAAATTCACTGCTCAGCTGACCCGGCAGATGCAAATGTATACCAAAAATGTACCCAGAATGAGCTTTTCAGTGAACAGCAGCCAGGCACATTTTAGCTAGTTTTACTTGTAAGTGGGGTTGGAAACACTTTTCAGGCTCAGTACTGCCCTCAAAAGATGCAGCCCTGAGGTCTCTCTTGATAGGAGATAGTTAAGTAGAAATTCACTGCTCTGCTGACCCGGCATAAGCAAATGTATACCAAAAATGTACCCAGAATGAGCTTTTCAGTGAACAGCAGCCAGGCACATTTTAGCTAGTTTTACTTGTAACTGGGGTTGTAAACGGTTTTCAGGCTCAGTACTGCGCTCAAAAGATGCAGCCCTGAGGTCTCTCCTGATAGGAGGTAGTTATGTAGAAATTCACTGCTCAGCTGACCCGGCAGAAGCAAATGTATACCAAAAATGTACCCAGAATGAGCTTTTCAGTGAACAGCAGCCAGGCACATTTTAGCTAGTTTTACTTGTAAGTTGGGTTGTAAACGCTTTTCAGGCTCAGTACTGCGCTCAAAAGATGCAGCCCTGAGGTCTCTCCTGATAGGAGATAGTTAAGTAGAAATTCACTGCTCAGCTGACCCGGCAGATGCAAATGTATACCAAAAATGTACCCAGAATGAGCTTTTCAGTGAACAGCAGCCAGGCACATTTTAGCTAGTTTTACTTGTAAGTGTGGTTGTAAACGCTTTTCAGGCTCAGTACTGCGCTCAAAAGATGCAGCCCTGAGGTCTCTCCTGATAGGAGGTAGTTAAGTAGAAATTCACTGCTCAGCTGACCCGGCAGAAGCAAATGTATACCAAAAATGTACCAGAATGAGATTTTCAGTGAACAGCAGCCAGGCACATTTTAGCTACTTTTACTTGTAAGTGGGGTTGTAAACGGTTTTCAGGCTCAGTACTGCGCTCAAAAGATGCAGCCCTGAGGTCTCTCCTGATAGGAGGTAGTTAAGTAGAAATTCACTGCTCAGCTGACCCGGCAGAAGCAAATGTATACCAAAAATGTACCCAGAATGAGCTTTTCAGTGAACAGCAGCCAGGCACATTTTAGCTAGTTTTACTTGTAACTGGGGTTGTAAACGGTTTTCAGGCTCAGTACTGCCCTCAAAAGATGCAGCCCTGAGGTCTCTCCTGATAGGAGGTAGTTAAGTAGAAATTCACTGCTCAGCTGACCCGGCAGAAGCAAATGTATACCAAAAATGTACCCAGAATAAGCTTTTCAGTGAACAGCAGCCAGGCACATTTTAGCTAGTTTTACTTGTAAGTGGGGTTGTAAACGCTTTTCAGGCTCAGTACTGCGCTCAAAAGATGCAGCCCTGATGTCTCTCCTGATAGGAGGTAGTTAAGTAAAAATTCACTGCTCAGCTGACCCGGCAGATGCAAATGTATACCAAAAATGTACCCAGAATGAGCTTTTCAGTGAACAGCAGCCAGGCACATTTTAGCTAGTTTTACTTGTAAGTGGGGTTGGAAACACTTTTCAGGCTCAGTACTGCCCTCAAAAGATGCAGCCCTGAGGTCTCTCTTGATAGGAGATAGTTAAGTAGAAATTCACTGCTCTGCTGACCCGGCATAAGCAAATGTATACCAAAAATGTACCCAGAATGAGCTTTTCAGTGAACAGCAGCCAGGCACATTTTAGCTAGTTTTACTTGTAACTGGGGTTGTAAACGGTTTTCAGGCTCAGTACTGCGCTCAAAAGATGCAGCCCTGAGGTCTCTCCTGATAGGAGGTAGTTATGTAGAAATTCACTGCTCAGCTGACCCGGCAGAAGCAAATGTATACCAAAAATGTACCCAGAATGAGCTTTTCAGTGAACAGCAGCCAGGCACATTTTAGCTAGTTTTACTTGTAACTGGGGTTGTAAACGGTTTTCAGGCTCAGTACTGCCCTCAAAAGATGCAGCCCTGAGGTCTCTCCTGATAGGAGGTAGTTAAGTAGAAATTCACTGCTCAGCTGACCCGGCAGAAGCAAATGTATACCAAAAATGTACCCAGAATAAGCTTTTCAGTGAACAGCAGCCAGGCACATTTTAGCTAGTTTTACTTGTAAGTGGGGTTGTAAACGCTTTTCAGGCTCAGTACTGCGCTCAAAAGATGCAGCCCTGATGTCTCTCCTGATAGGAGGTAGTTAAGTAGAAATTCACTGCTCAGCTGACCCGGCAGATGCAAATGTATACCAAAAATGTACCCAGAATGAGCTTTTCAGTGAACAGCAGCCAGGCACATTTTAGCTAGTTTTACTTGTAAGTGGGGTTGGAAACACTTTTCAGGCTCAGTACTGCCCTCAAAAGATGCAGCCCTGAGGTCTCTCTTGATAGGAGATAGTTAAGTAGAAATTCACTGCTCTGCTGACCCGGCATAAGCAAATGTATACCAAAAATGTACCCAGAATGAGCTTTTCAGTGAACAGCAGCCAGGCACATTTTAGCTAGTTTTACTTGTAACTGGGGTTGTAAACGGTTTTCAGGCTCAGTACTGCGCTCAAAAGATGCAGCCCTGAGGTCTCTCCTGATAGGAGGTAGTTATGTAGAAATTCACTGCTCAGCTGACCCGGCAGAAGCAAATGTATACCAAAAATGTACCCAGAATGAGCTTTTCAGTGAACAGCAGCCAGGCACATTTTAGCTAGTTTTACTTGTAAGTGGGGTTGGAAACACTTTTCAGGCTCAGTACTGCCCTCAAAAGATGCAGCCCTGAGGTCTCTCTTGATAGGAGATAGTTAAGTAGAAATTCACTGCTCTGCTGACCCGGCATAAGCAAATGTATACCAAAAATGTACCCAGAATGAGCTTTTCAGTGAACAGCAGCCAGGCACATTTTAGCTAGTTTTACTTGTAACTGGGGTTGTAAACGGTTTTCAGGCTCAGTACTGCGCTCAAAAGATGCAGCCCTGAGGTCTCTCCTGATAGGAGGTAGTTATGTAGAAATTCACTGCTCAGCTGACCCGGCAGAAGCAAATGTATACCAAAAATGTACCCAGAATGAGCTTTTCAGTGAACAGCAGCCAGGCACATTTTAGCTAGTTTTACTTGTAAGTTGGGTTGTAAACGCTTTTCAGGCTCAGTACTGCGCTCAAAAGATGCAGCCCTGAGGTCTCTCCTGATAGGAGATAGTTAAGTAGAAATTCACTGCTCAGCTGACCCGGCAGATGCAAATGTATACCAAAAATGTACCCAGAATGAGCTTTTCAGTGAACAGCAGCCAGGCACATTTTAGCTAGTTTTACTTGTAAGTGGGGTTGTAAACGCTTTTCAGGCTCAGTACTGCGCTCAAAAGATGCAGCCCTGAGGTCTCTCCTGATAGGAGGTAGTTAAGTAGAAATTCACTGCTCAGCTGACCCGGCAGAAGCAAATGTATACCAAAAATGTACCAGAATGAGATTTTCAGTGAACAGCAGCCAGGCACATTTTAGCTACTTTTACTTGTAAGTGGGGTTGTAAACGGTTTTCAGGCTCAGTACTGCGCTCAAAAGATGCAGCCCTGAGGTCTCTCCTGATAGGAGGTAGTTAAGTAGAAATTCACTGCTCAGCTGACCCGGCAGAAGCAAATGTATACCAAAAATGTACCCAGAATGAGCTTTTCAGTGAACAGCAGCCAGGCACATTTTAGCTAGTTTTACTTGTAACTGGGGTTGTAAACGGTTTTCAGGCTCAGTACTGCCCTCAA
Source organism: Lissotriton vulgaris (assembly GCF_964263255.1). Classification (NCBI taxonomy): domain Eukaryota; kingdom Metazoa; phylum Chordata; class Amphibia; order Caudata; family Salamandridae; genus Lissotriton; species Lissotriton vulgaris. Next base: position 795,571 of record NW_028246658.1, read on the forward strand.
AAGATGCAGCCCTGAGGTCTCTCCTGATAGGAGGTAGTTAAGTAGAAATTCACTGCTCAGCTGACCCGGCAGAAGCAAATGTATACCAAAAATGTACCCAGAATAAGCTTTTCAGTGAACAGCAGCCAGGCACATTTTAGCTAGTTTTACTTGTAAGTGGGGTTGTAAACGCTTTTCAGGCTCAGTACTGCGCTCAAAAGATGCAGCCCTGATGTCTCTCCTGATAGGAGGTAGTTAAGTAGAAATTCACTGCTCAGCTGACCCGGCAGATGCAAATGTATACCAAAAATGTACCCAGAATGAGCTTTTCAGTGAACAGCAGCCAGGCACATTTTAGCTAGTTTTACTTGTAAGTGGGGTTGGAAACACTTTTCAGGCTCAGTACTGCCCTCAAAAGATGCAGCCCTGAGGTCTCTCTTGATAGGAGATAGTTAAGTAGAAATTCACTGCTCTGCTGACCCGGCATAAGCAAATGTATACCAAAAATGTACCCAGAATGAGCTTTTCAGTGAACAGCAGCCAGGCACATTTTAGCTAGTTTTACTTGTAACTGGGGTTGTAAACGGTTTTCAGGCTCAGTACTGCGCTCAAAAGATGCAGCCCTGAGGTCTCTCCTGATAGGAGGTAGTTATGTAGAAATTCACTGCTCAGCTGACCCGGCAGAAGCAAATGTATACCAAAAATGTACCCAGAATGAGCTTTTCAGTGAACAGCAGCCAGGCACATTTTAGCTAGTTTTACTTGTAAGTTGGGTTGTAAACGCTTTTCAGGCTCAGTACTGCGCTCAAAAGATGCAGCCCTGAGGTCTCTCCTGATAGGAGATAGTTAAGTAGAAATTCACTGCTCAGCTGACCCGGCAGATGCAAATGTATACCAAAAATGTACCCAGAATGAGCTTTTCAGTGAACAGCAGCCAGGCACATTTTAGCTAGTTTTACTTGTAAGTGGGGTTGTAAACGCTTTTCAGGCTCAGTACTGCGCTCAAAAGATGCAGCCCTGAGGTCTCTCCTGATAGGAGGTAGTTAAGTAGAAATTCACTGCTCAGCTGACCCGGCAGAAGCAAATGTATACCAAAAATGTACCAGAATGAGATTTTCAGTGAACAGCAGCCAGGCACATTTTAGCTACTTTTACTTGTAAGTGGGGTTGTAAACGGTTTTCAGGCTCAGTACTGCGCTCAAAAGATGCAGCCCTGAGGTCTCTCCTGATAGGAGGTAGTTAAGTAGAAATTCACTGCTCAGCTGACCCGGCAGAAGCAAATGTATACCAAAAATGTACCCAGAATGAGCTTTTCAGTGAACAGCAGCCAGGCACATTTTAGCTAGTTTTACTTGTAACTGGGGTTGTAAACGGTTTTCAGGCTCAGTACTGCCCTCAAAAGATGCAGCCCTGAGGTCTCTCCTGATAGGAGGTAGTTAAGTAGAAATTCACTGCTCAGCTGACCCGGCAGAAGCAAATGTATACCAAAAATGTACCCAGAATAAGCTTTTCAGTGAACAGCAGCCAGGCACATTTTAGCTAGTTTTACTTGTAAGTGGGGTTGTAAACGCTTTTCAGGCTCAGTACTGCGCTCAAAAGATGCAGCCCTGATGTCTCTCCTGATAGGAGGTAGTTAAGTAGAAATTCACTGCTCAGCTGACCCGGCAGATGCAAATGTATACCAAAAATGTACCCAGAATGAGCTTTTCAGTGAACAGCAGCCAGGCACATTTTAGCTAGTTTTACTTGTAAGTGGGGTTGGAAACACTTTTCAGGCTCAGTACTGCCCTCAAAAGATGCAGCCCTGAGGTCTCTCTTGATAGGAGATAGTTAAGTAGAAATTCACTGCTCTGCTGACCCGGCATAAGCAAATGTATACCAAAAATGTACCCAGAATGAGCTTTTCAGTGAACAGCAGCCAGGCACATTTTAGCTAGTTTTACTTGTAACTGGGGTTGTAAACGGTTTTCAGGCTCAGTACTGCGCTCAAAAGATGCAGCCCTGAGGTCTCTCCTGATAGGAGGTAGTTATGTAGAAATTCACTGCTCAGCTGACCCGGCAGAAGCAAATGTATACCAAAAATGTACCCAGAATGAGCTTTTCAGTGAACAGCAGCCAGGCACATTTTAGCTAGTTTTACTTGTAAGTTGGGTTGTAAACGCTTTTCAGGCTCAGTACTGCGCTCAAAAGATGCAGCCCTGAGGTCTCTCCTGATAGGAGATAGTTAAGTAGAAATTCACTGCTCAGCTGACCCGGCAGATGCAAATGTATACCAAAAATGTACCCAGAATGAGCTTTTCAGTGAACAGCAGCCAGGCACATTTTAGCTAGTTTTACTTGTAAGTGGGGTTGTAAACGCTTTTCAGGCTCAGTACTGCGCTCAAAAGATGCAGCCCTGAGGTCTCTCCTGATAGGAGGTAGTTAAGTAGAAATTCACTGCTCAGCTGACCCGGCAGAAGCAAATGTATACCAAAAATGTACCAGAATGAGATTTTCAGTGAACAGCAGCCAGGCACATTTTAGCTACTTTTACTTGTAAGTGGGGTTGTAAACGGTTTTCAGGCTCAGTACTGCGCTCAAAAGATGCAGCCCTGAGGTCTCTCCTGATAGGAGGTAGTTAAGTAGAAATTCACTGCCCAGCTGACCCGGCAGAAGCAAATGTATACCAAAAATGTACCCAGAATGAGCTTTTCAGTGAACAGCAGCCAGGCACATTTTAGCTAGTTTTACTTGTAACTGGGGTTGTAAACGGTTTTCAGGCTCAGTACTGCCCTCAAAAGATGCAGCCCTAAGGTCTCTCCTGATAGGAGGTAGTTAAGTAGAAATTCACTGCTCAGCTGACCCGGCAGAAGCAAATGTATACCAAAAATGTACCCAGAATAAGCTTTTCAGTGAACAGCAGCCAGGCACATTTTAGCTAGTTTTACTTGTAAGTGGGGTTGTAAACGCTTTTCAGGCTCAGTACTGCGCTCAAAAGATGCAGCCCTGATGTCTCTCCTGATAGGAGGTAGTTAAGTAGAAATTCACTGCTCAGCTGACCCGGCAGATGCAAATGTATACCAAAAATGTACCCAGAATGAGCTTTTCAGTGAACAGCAGCCAGGCACATTTTAGCTAGTTTTACTTGTAAGTGGGGTTGGAAACACTTTTCAGGCTCAGTACTGCCCTCAAAAGATGCAGCCCTGAGGTCTCACTTGATAGGAGATAGTTAAGTAGAAATTCACTGCTCTGCTGACCCGGCATAAGCAAATGTATACCAAAAATGTACCCAGAATGAGCTTTTCAGTGAACAGCAGCCAGGCACATTTTAGCTAGTTTTACTTGTAACTGGGGTTGTAAACGGTTTTCAGGCTCAGTACTGCGCTCAAAAGATGCAGCCCTGAGGTCTCTCCTGATAGGAGGTAGTTATGTAGAAATTCACTGCTCAGCTGACCCGGCAGAAGCAAATGTATACCAAAAATGTACCCAGAATGAGCTTTTCAGTGAACAGCAGCCAGGCACATTTTAGCTAGTTTTACTTGTAAGTTGGGTTGTAAACGCTTTTCAGGCTCAGTACTGCGCTCAAAAGATGCAGCCCTGAGGTCTCTCCTGATAGGAGATAGTTAAGTAGAAATTCACTGCTCAGCTGACCCGGCAGATGCAAATGTATACCAAAAATGTACCCAGAATGAGCTTTTCAGTGAACAGCAGCCAGGCACATTTTAGCTAGTTTTACTTGTAAGTGGGGTTGTAAACGCTTTTCAGGCTCAGTACTGCGCTCAAAAGATGCAGCCCTGAGGTCTCTCCTGATAGGAGGTAGTTAAGTAGAAATTCACTGCTCAGCTGACCCGGCAGAAGCAAATGTATACCAAAAATGTACCAGAATGAGATTTTCAGTGAACAGCAGCCACGCACATTTTAGCTACTTTTACTTGTAAGTGGGGTTGTAAACGGTTTTCAGGCTCAGTACTGCGCTCAAAAGATGCAGCCCTGAGGTCTCTCCTGATAGGAGGTAGTTAAGTAGAAATTCACTGCTCAGCTGACCCGGCAGAAGCAAATGTATACCAAAAATGTACCCAGAATGAGCTTTTCAGTGAACAGCAGCCAGGCACATTTTAGCTAGTTTTACTTGTAACTGGGGTTGTAAACGGTTTTCAGGCTCAGTACTGCCCTCAAAAGATGCAGCCCTGAGGTCTCTCCTGATAGGAGGTAGTTAAGTAGAAATTCACTGCTCAGCTGACCCGGCAGAAGCAAATGTATACCAAAAATGTACCCAGAATAAGCTTTTCAGTGAACAGCAGCCAGGCACATTTTAGCTAGTTTTACTTGTAAGTGGGGTTGTAAACGCTTTTCAGGCTCAGTACTGCGCTCAAAAGATGCAGCCCTGATGTCTCTCCTGATAGGAGGTAGTTAAGTAGAAATTCACTGCTCAGCTGACCCGGCAGATGCAAATGTATACCAAAAATGTACCCAGAATGAGCTTTTCAGTGAACAGCAGCCAGGCACATTTTAGCTAGTTTTACTTGTAAGTGGGGTTGGAAACACTTTTCAGGCTCAGTACTGCCCTCAAAAGATGCAGCCCTGAGGTCTCTCTTGATAGGAGATAGTTAAGTAGAAATTCACTGCTCTGCTGACCCGGCATAAGCAAATGTATACCAAAAATGTACCCAGAATGAGCTTTTCAGTGAACAGCAGCCAGGCACATTTTAGCTAGTTTTACTTGTAACTGGGGTTGTAAACGGTTTTCAGGCTCAGTACTGCGCTCAAAAGATGCAGCCCTGAGGTCTCTCCTGATAGGAGGTAGTTATGTAGAAATTCACTGCTCAGCTGACCCGGCAGAAGCAAATGTATACCAAAAATGTACCCAGAATGAGCTTTTCAGTGAACAGCAGCCAGGCACATTTTAGCTAGTTTTACTTGTAAGTTGGGTTGTAAACGCTTTTCAGGCTCAGTACTGCGCTCAAAAGATGCAGCCCTGAGGTCTCTCCTGATAGGAGATAGTTAAGTAGAAATTCACTGCTCAGCTGACCCGGCAGATGCAAATGTATACCAAAAATGTACCCAGAATGAGCTTTTCAGTGAACAGCAGCCAGGCACATTTTAGCTAGTTTTACTTGTAAGTGGGGTTGTAAACGCTTTTCAGGCTCAGTACTGCGCTCAAAAGATGCAGCCCTGAGGTCTCTCCTGATAGGAGGTAGTTAAGTAGAAATTCACTGCTCAGCTGACCCGGCAGAAGCAAATGTATACCAAAAATGTACCAGAATGAGATTTTCAGTGAACAGCAGCCAGGCACATTTTAGCTACTTTTACTTGTAAGTGGGGTTGTAAACGGTTTTCAGGCTCAGTACTGCGCTCAAAAGATGCAGCCCTGAGGTCTCTCCTGATAGGAGGTAGTTAAGTAGAAATTCACTGCTCAGCTGACCCGGCAGAAGCAAATGTATACCAAAAATGTACCCAGAATGAGCTTTTCAGTGAACAGCAGCCAGGCACATTTTAGCTAGTTTTACTTGTAACTGGGGTTGTAAACGGTTTTCAGGCTCAGTACTGCCCTCAAAAGATGCAGCCCTGAGGTCTCTCCTGATAGGAGGTAGTTAAGTAGAAATTCACTGCTCAGCTGACCCGGCAGAAGCAAATGTATACCAAAAATGTACCCAGAATAAGCTTTTCAGTGAACAGCAGCCAGGCACATTTTAGCTAGTTTTACTTGTAAGTGGGGTTGTAAACGCTTTTCAGGCTCAGTACTGCGCTCAAAAGATGCAGCCCTGATGTCTCTCCTGATAGGAGGTAGTTAAGTAGAAATTCACTGCTCAGCTGACCCGGCAGATGCAAATGTATACCAAAAATGTACCCAGAATGAGCTTTTCAGTGAACAGCAGCCAGGCACATTTTAGCTAGTTTTACTTGTAAGTGGGGTTGGAAACACTTTTCAGGCTCAGTACTGCCCTCAAAAGATGCAGCCCTGAGGTCTCTCTTGATAGGAGATAGTTAAGTAGAAATTCACTGCTCTGCTGACCCGGCATAAGCAAATGTATACCAAAAATGTACCCAGAATGAGCTTTTCAGTGAACAGCAGCCAGGCACATTTTAGCTAGTTTTACTTGTAACTGGGGTTGTAAACGGTTTTCAGGCTCAGTACTGCGCTCAAAAGATGCAGCCCTGAGGTCTCTCCTGATAGGAGGTAGTTATGTAGAAATTCACTGCTCAGCTGACCCGGCAGAAGCAAATGTATACCAAAAATGTACCCAGAATGAGCTTTTCAGTGAACAGCAGCCAGGCACATTTTAGCTAGTTTTACTTGTAACTGGGGTTGTAAACGGTTTTCAGGCTCAGTACTGCCCTCAAAAGATGCAGCCCTGAGGTCTCTCCTGATAGGAGGTAGTTAAGTAGAAATTCACTGCTCAGCTGACCCGGCAGAAGCAAATGTATACCAAAAATGTACCCAGAATAAGCTTTTCAGTGAACAGCAGCCAGGCACATTTTAGCTAGTTTTACTTGTAAGTGGGGTTGTAAACGCTTTTCAGGCTCAGTACTGCGCTCAAAAGATGCAGCCCTGATGTCTCTCCTGATAGGAGGTAGTTAAGTAGAAATTCACTGCTCAGCTGACCCGGCAGATGCAAATGTATACCAAAAATGTACCCAGAATGAGCTTTTCAGTGAACAGCAGCCAGGCACATTTTAGCTAGTTTTACTTGTAAGTGGGGTTGGAAACACTTTTCAGGCTCAGTACTGCCCTCAAAAGATGCAGCCCTGAGGTCTCTCTTGATAGGAGATAGTTAAGTAGAAATTCACTGCTCTGCTGACCCGGCATAAGCAAATGTATACCAAAAATGTACCCAGAATGAGCTTTTCAGTGAACAGCAGCCAGGCACATTTTAGCTAGTTTTACTTGTAACTGGGGTTGTAAACGGTTTTCAGGCTCAGTACTGCGCTCAAAAGATGCAGCCCTGAGGTCTCTCCTGATAGGAGGTAGTTATGTAGAAATTCACTGCTCAGCTGACCCGGCAGAAGCAAATGTATACCAAAAATGTACCCAGAATGAGCTTTTCAGTGAACAGCAGCCAGGCACATTTTAGCTAGTTTTACTTGTAAGTTGGGTTGTAAACGCTTTTCAGGCTCAGTACTGCGCTCAAAAGATGCAGCCCTGAGGTCTCTCCTGATAGGAGATAGTTAAGTAGAAATTCACTGCTCAGCTGACCCGGCAGATGCAAATGTATACCAAAAATGTACCCAGAATGAGCTTTTCAGTGAACAGCAGCCAGGCACATTTTAGCTAGTTTTACTTGTAAGTGGGGTTGTAAACGCTTTTCAGGCTCAGTACTGCGCTCAAAAGATGCAGCCCTGAGGTCTCTCCTGATAGGAGGTAGTTAAGTAGAAATTCACTGCTCAGCTGACCCGGCAGAAGCAAATGTATACCAAAAATGTACCAGAATGAGATTTTCAGTGAACAGCAGCCAGGCACATTTTAGCTACTTTTACTTGTAAGTGGGGTTGTAAACGGTTTTCAGGCTCAGTACTGCGCTCAAAAGATGCAGCCCTGAGGTCTCTCCTGATAGGAGGTAGTTAAGTAGAAATTCACTGCCCAGCTGACCCGGCAGAAGCAAATGTATACCAAAAATGTACCCAGAATGAGCTTTTCAGTGAACAGCAGCCAGGCACATTTTAGCTAGTTTTACTTGTAACTGGGGTTGTAAACGGTTTTCAGGCTCAGTACTGCCCTCAAAAGATGCAGCCCTGAGGTCTCTCCTGATAGGAGGTAGTTAAGTAGAAATTCACTGCTCAGCTGACCCGGCAGAAGCAAATGTATACCAAAAATGTACCCAGAATAAGCTTTTCAGTGAACAGCAGCCAGGCACATTTTAGCTAGTTTTACTTGTAAGTGGGGTTGTAAACGCTTTTCAGGCTCAGTACTGCGCTCAAAAGATGCAGCCCTGATGTCTCTCCTGATAGGAGGTAGTTAAGTAGAAATTCACTGCTCAGCTGACCCGGCAGATGCAAATGTATACCAAAAATGTACCCAGAATGAGCTTTTCAGTGAACAGCAGCCAGGCACATTTTAGCTAGTTTTACTTGTAAGTGGGGTTGGAAACACTTTTCAGGCTCAGTACTGCCCTCAAAAGATGCAGCCCTGAGGTCTCTCTTGATAGGAGATAGTTAAGTAGAAATTCACTGCTCTGCTGACCCGGCATAAGCAAATGTATACCAAAAATGTACCCAGAATGAGCTTTTCAGTGAACAGCAGCCAGGCACATTTTAGCTAGTTTTACTTGTAACTGGGGTTGTAAACGGTTTTCAGGCTCAGTACTGCGCTCAAAAGATGCAGCCCTGAGGTCTCTCCTGATAGGAGGTAGTTATGTAGAAATTCACTGCTCAGCTGACCCGGCAGAAGCAAATGTATACCAAAAATGTACCCAGAATGAGCTTTTCAGTGAACAGCAGCCAGGCACATTTTAGCTAGTTTTACTTGTAAGTTGGGTTGTAAACGCTTTTCAGGCTCAGTACTGCGCTCAAAAGATGCAGCCCTGAGGTCTCTCCTGATAGGAGATAGTTAAGTAGAAATTCACTGCTCAGCTGACCCGGCAGATGCAAATGTATACCAAAAATGTACCCAGAATGAGCTTTTCAGTGAACAGCAGCCAGGCACATTTTAGCTAGTTTTACTTGTAAGTGGGGTTGTAAACGCTTTTCAGGCTCAGTACTGCGCTCAAAAGATGCAGCCCTGAGGTCTCTCCTGATAGGAGGTAGTTAAGTAGAAATTCACTGCTCAGCTGACCCGGCAGAAGCAAATGTATACCAAAAATGTACCAGAATGAGATTTTCAGTGAACAGCAGCCAGGCACATTTTAGCTACTTTTACTTGTAAGTGGGGTTGTAAACGGTTTTCAGGCTCAGTACTGCGCTCAAAAGATGCAGCCCTGAGGTCTCTCCTGATAGGAGGTAGTTAAGTAGAAATTCACTGCTCAGCTGACCCGGCAGAAGCAAATGTATACCAAAAATGTACCCAGAATGAGCTTTTCAGTGAACAGCAGCCAGGCACATTTTAGCTAGTTTTACTTGTAACTGGGGTTGTAAACGGTTTTCAGGCTCAGTACTGCCCTCAAAAGATGCAGCCCTGAGGTCTCTCCTGATAGGAGGTAGTTAAGTAGAAATTCACTGCTCAGCTGACCCGGCAGAAGCAAATGTATACCAAAAATGTACCCAGAATAAGCTTTTCAGTGAACAGCAGCCAGGCACATTTTAGCTAGTTTTACTTGTAAGTGGGGTTGTAAACGCTTTTCAGGCTCAGTACTGCGCTCAAAAGATGCAGCCCTGATGTCTCTCCTGATAGGAGGTAGTTAAGTAGAAATTCACTGCTCAGCTGACCCGGCAGATGCAAATGTATACCAAAAATGTACCCAGAATGAGCTTTTCAGTGAACAGCAGCCAGGCACATTTTAGCTAGTTTTACTTGTAAGTGGGGTTGGAAACACTTTTCAGGCTCAGTACTGCCCTCAAAAGATGCAGCCCTGAGGTCTCTCTTGATAGGAGATAGTTAAGTAGAAATTCACTGCTCTGCTGACCCGGCATAAGCAAATGTATACCAAAAATGTACCCAGAATGAGCTTTTCAGTGAACAGCAGCCAGGCACATTTTAGCTAGTTTTACTTGTAACTGGGGTTGTAAACGGTTTTCAGGCTCAGTACTGCGCTCAAAAGATGCAGCCCTGAGGTCTCTCCTGATAGGAGGTAGTTATGTAGAAATTCACTGCTCAGCTGACCCGGCAGAAGCAAATGTATACCAAAAATGTACCCAGAATGAGCTTTTCAGTGAACAGCAGCCAGGCACATTTTAGCTAGTTTTACTTGTAAGTTGGGTTGTAAACGCTTTTCAGGCTCAGTACTGCGCTCAAAAGATGCAGCCCTGAGGTCTCTCCTGATAGGAGATAGTTAAGTAGAAATTCACTGCTCAGCTGACCCGGCAGATGCAAATGTATACCAAAAATGTACCCAGAATGAGCTTTTCAGTGAACAGCAGCCAGGCACATTTTAGCTAGTTTTACTTGTAAGTGGGGTTGTAAACGCTTTTCAGGCTCAGTACTGCGCTCAAAAGATGCAGCCCTGAGGTCTCTCCTGATAGGAGGTAGTTAAGTAGAAATTCACTGCTCAGCTGACCCGGCAGAAGCAAATGTATACCAAAAATGTACCAGAATGAGATTTTCAGTGAACAGCAGCCAGGCACATTTTAGCTACTTTTACTTGTAAGTGGGGTTGTAAACGGTTTTCAGGCTCAGTACTGCGCTCAAAAGATGCAGCCCTGAGGTCTCTCCTGATAGGAGGTAGTTAAGTAGAAATTCACTGCTCAGCTGACCCGGCAGAAGCAAATGTATACCAAAAATGTACCCAGAATGAGCTTTTCAGTGAACAGCAGCCAGGCACATTTTAGCTAGTTTTACTTGTAACTGGGGTTGTAAACGGTTTTCAGGCTCAGTACTGCCCTCAAAAGATGCAGCCCTGAGGTCTCTCCTGATAGGAGGTAGTTAAGTAGAAATTCACTGCTCAGCTGACCCGGCAGAAGCAAATGTATACCAAAAATGTACCCAGAATAAGCTTTTCAGTGAACAGCAGCCAGGCACATTTTAGCTAGTTTTACTTGTAAGTGGGGTTGTAAACGCTTTTCAGGCTCAGTACTGCGCTCAAAAGATGCAGCCCTGATGTCTCTCCTGATAGGAGGTAGTTAAGTAGAAATTCACTGCTCAGCTGACCCGGCAGATGCAAATGTATACCAAAAATGTACCCAGAATGAGCTTTTCAGTGAACAGCAGCCAGGCACATTTTAGCTAGTTTTACTTGTAAGTGGGGTTGGAAACACTTTTCAGGCTCAGTACTGCCCTCAAAAGATGCAGCCCTGAGGTCTCTCTTGATAGGAGATAGTTAAGTAGAAATTCACTGCTCTGCTGACCCGGCATAAGCAAATGTATACCAAAAATGTACCCAGAATGAGCTTTTCAGTGAACAGCAGCCAGGCACATTTTAGCTAGTTTTACTTGTAACTGGGGTTGTAAACGGTTTTCAGGCTCAGTACTGCGCTCAAAAGATGCAGCCCTGAGGTCTCTCCTGATAGGAGGTAGTTATGTAGAAATTCACTGCTCAGCTGACCCGGCAGAAGCAAATGTATACCAAAAATGTACCCAGAATGAGCTTTTCAGTGAACAGCAGCCAGGCACATTTTAGCTAGTTTTACTTGTAAGTTGGGTTGTAAACGCTTTTCAGGCTCAGTACTGCGCTCAAAAGATGCAGCCCTGAGGTCTCTCCTGATAGGAGATAGTTAAGTAGAAATTCACTGCTCAGCTGACCCGGCAGATGCAAATGTATACCAAAAATGTACCCAGAATGAGCTTTTCAGTGAACAGCAGCCAGGCACATTTTAGCTAGTTTTACTTGTAAGTGGGGTTGTAAACGCTTTTCAGGCTCAGTACTGCGCTCAAAAGATGCAGCCCTGAGGTCTCTCCTGATAGGAGGTAGTTAAGTAGAAATTCACTGCTCAGCTGACCCGGCAGAAGCAAATGTATACCAAAAATGTACCAGAATGAGATTTTCAGTGAACAGCAGCCAGGCACATTTTAGCTACTTTTACTTGTAAGTGGGGTTGTAAACGGTTTTCAGGCTCAGTACTGCGCTCAAAAGATGCAGCCCTGAGGTCTCTCCTGATAGGAGGTAGTTAAGTAGAAATTCACTGCTCAGCTGACCCGGCAGAAGCAAATGTATACCAAAAATGTACCCAGAATGAGCTTTTCAGTGAACAGCAGCCAGGCACATTTTAGCTAGTTTTACTTGTAACTGGGGTTGTAAACGGTTTTCAGGCTCAGTACTGCCCTCAAAAGATGCAGCCCTGAGGTCTCTCCTGATAGGAGGTAGTTAAGTAGAAATTCACTGCTCAGCTGACCCGGCAGAAGCAAATGTATACCAAAAATGTACCCAGAATAAGCTTTTCAGTGAACAGCAGCCAGGCACATTTTAGCTAGTTTTACTTGTAAGTGGGGTTGTAAACGCTTTTCAGGCTCAGTACTGCGCTCAAAAGATGCAGCCCTGATGTCTCTCCTGATAGGAGGTAGTTAAGTAGAAATTCACTGCTCAGCTGACCCGGCAGATGCAAATGTATACCAAAAATGTACCCAGAATGAGCTTTTCAGTGAACAGCAGCCAGGCACATTTTAGCTAGTTTTACTTGTAAGTGGGGTTGGAAACACTTTTCAGGCTCAGTACTGCCCTCAAAAGATGCAGCCCTGAGGTCTCTCTTGATAGGAGATAGTTAAGTAGAAATTCACTGCTCTGCTGACCCGGCATAAGCAAATGTATACCAAAAATGTACCCAGAATGAGCTTTTCAGTGAACAGCAGCCAGGCACATTTTAGCTAGTTTTACTTGTAACTGGGGTTGTAAACGGTTTTCAGGCTCAGTACTGCGCTCAAAAGATGCAGCCCTGAGGTCTCTCCTGATAGGAGGTAGTTATGTAGAAATTCACTGCTCAGCTGACCCGGCAGAAGCAAATGTATACCAAAAATGTACCCAGAATGAGCTTTTCAGTGAACAGCAGCCAGGCACATTTTAGCTAGTTTTACTTGTAAGTTGGGTTGTAAACGCTTTTCAGGCTCAGTACTGCGCTCAAAAGATGCAGCCCTGAGGTCTCTCCTGATAGGAGATAGTTAAGTAGAAATTCACTGCTCAGCTGACCCGGCAGATGCAAATGTATACCAAAAATGTACCCAGAATGAGCTTTTCAGTGAACAGCAGCCAGGCACATTTTAGCTAGTTTTACTTGTAAGTGGGGTTGTAAACGCTTTTCAGGCTCAGTACTGCGCTCAAAAGATGCAGCCCTGAGGTCTCTCCTGATAGGAGGTAGTTAAGTAGAAATTCACTGCTCAGCTGACCCGGCAGAAGCAAATGTATACCAAAAATGTACCAGAATGAGATTTTCAGTGAACAGCAGCCAGGCACATTTTAGCTACTTTTACTTGTAAGTGGGGTTGTAAACGGTTTTCAGGCTCAGTACTGCGCTCAAAAGATGCAGCCCTGAGGTCTCTCCTGATAGGAGGTAGTTAAGTAGAAATTCACTGCTCAGCTGACCCGGCAGAAGCAAATGTATACCAAAAATGTACCCAGAATGAGCTTTTCAGTGAACAGCAGCCAGGCACATTTTAGCTAGTTTTACTTGTAACTGGGGTTGTAAACGGTTTTCAGGCTCAGTACTGCCCTCAAAAGATGCAGCCCTGAGGTCTCTCCTGATAGGAGGTAGTTAAGTAGAAATTCACTGCTCAGCTGACCCGGCAGAAGCAAATGTATACCAAAAATGTACCCAGAATAAGCTTTCCAGTGAACAGCAGCCAGGCACATTTTAGCTAGTTTTACTTGTAAGTGGGGTTGTAAACGCTTTTCAGGCTCAGTACTGCGCTCAAAAGATGCAGCCCTGATGTCTCTCCTGATAGGAGGTAGTTAAGTAGAAATTCACTGCTCAGCTGACCCGGCAGATGCAAATGTATACCAAAAATGTACCCCAGAATGAGCTTTTCAGTGAACAGCAGCCAGGCACATTTTAGCTAGTTTTACTTGTAAGTGGGGTTGGAAACACTTTTCAGGCTCAGTACTGCCCTCAAAAGATGCAGCCCTGAGGTCTCTCTTGATAGGAGATAGTTAAGTAGAAATTCACTGCTCTGCTGACCCGGCATAAGCAAATGTATACCAAAAATGTACCCAGAATGAGCTTTTCAGTGAACAGCAGCCAGGCACATTTTAGCTAGTTTTACTTGTAACTGGGGTTGTAAACGGTTTTCAGGCTCAGTACTGCGCTCAAAAGATGCAGCCCTGAGGTCTCTCCTGATAGGAGGTAGTTATGTAGAAATTCACTGCTCAGCTGACCCGGCAGAAGCAAATGTATACCAAAAATGTACCCAGAATGAGCTTTTCAGTGAACAGCAGCCAGGCACATTTTAGCTAGTTTTACTTGTAAGTTGGGTTGTAAACGCTTTTCAGGCTCAGTACTGCGCTCAAAAGATGCAGCCCTGAGGTCTCTCCTGATAGGAGATAGTTAAGTAGAAATTCACTGCTCAGCTGACCCGGCAGATGCAAATGTATACCAAAAATGTACCCAGAATGAGCTTTTCAGTGAACAGCAGCCAGGCACATTTTAGCTAGTTTTACTTGTAAGTGGGGTTGTAAACGCTTTTCAGGCTCAGTACTGCGCTCAAAAGATGCAGCCCTGAGGTCTCTCCTGATAGGAGGTAGTTAAGTAGAAATTCACTGCTCAGCTGACCCGGCAGAAGCAAATGTATACCAAAAATGTACCAGAATGAGATTTTCAGTGAACAGCAGCCAGGCACATTTTAGCTACTTTTACTTGTAAGTGGGGTTGTAAACGGTTTTCAGGCTCAGTACTGCGCTCAAAAGATGCAGCCCTGAGGTCTCTCCTGATAGGAGGTAGTTAAGTAGAAATTCACTGCTCAGCTGACCCGGCAGAAGCAAATGTATACCAAAAATGTACCCAGAATGAGCTTTTCAGTGAACAGCAGCCAGGCACATTTTAGCTAGTTTTACTTGTAACTGGGGTTGTAAACGGTTTTCAGGCTCAGTACTGCCCTCAAAAGATGCAGCCCTGAGGTCTCTCCTGATAGGAGGTAGTTAAGTAGAAATTCACTGCTCAGCTGACCCGGCAGAAGCAAATGTATACCAAAAATGTACCCAGAATAAGCTTTTCAGTGAACAGCAGCCAGGCACATTTTAGCTAGTTTTACTTGTAAGTGGGGTTGTAAACGCTTTTCAGGCTCAGTACTGCGCTCAAAAGATGCAGCCCTGATGTCTCTCCTGATAGGAGGTAGTTAAGTAGAAATTCACTGCTCAGCTGACCCGGCAGATGCAAATGTATACCAAAAATGTACCCAGAATGAGCTTTTCAGTGAACAGCAGCCAGGCACATTTTAGCTAGTTTTACTTGTAAGTGGGGTTGGAAACACTTTTCAGGCTCAGTACTGCCCTCAAAAGATGCAGCCCTGAGGTCTCTCTTGATAGGAGATAGTTAAGTAGAAATTCACTGCTCTGCTGACCCGGCAGAAGCAAATGTATACCAAAAATGTACCCAGAATGAGCTTTTCAGTGAACAGCAGCCAGGCACATTTTAGCTAGTTTTACTTGTAACTGGGGTTGTAAACGGTTTTCAGGCTCAGTACTGCGCTCAAAAGATGCAGCCCTGAGGTCTCTCCTGATAGGAGGTAGTTATGTAGAAATTCACTGCTCAGCTGACCCGGCAGAAGCAAATGTATACCAAAAATGTACCCAGAATGAGCTTTTCAGTGAACAGCAGCCAGGCACATTTTAGCTAGTTTTACTTGTAACTGGGGTTGTAAACGGTTTTCAGGCTCAGTACTGCCCTCAAAAGATGCAGCCCTGAGGTCTCTCCTGATAGGAGGTAGTTAAGTAGAAATTCACTGCTCAGCTGACCCGGCAGAAGCAAATGTATACCAAAAATGTACCCAGAATAAGCTTTTCAGTGAACAGCAGCCAGGCACATTTTAGCTAGTTTTACTTGTAAGTGGGGTTGTAAACGCTTTTCAGGCTCAGTACTGCGCTCAAAAGATGCAGCCCTGATGTCTCTCCTGATAGGAGGTAGTTAAGTAGAAATTCACTGCTCAGCTGACCCGGCAGATGCAAATGTATACCAAAAATGTACCCAGAATAAGCTTTTCAGTGAACAGCAGCCAGGCACATTTTAGCTAGTTTTTCTTTTAAGTGGGGTTGGAAACGCTTTTCAGGCTCAGTACTGCGCTCAAAAGATGCAGCCCTGAGGTCTCTCCTGATAGGAGGTAGTTAAGTAGAAATTCACTGCTCAGCTGACCCAGCAGAAGCAAATGTATACCAAAAATGTACCCAGAATGAGCTTTTCAGTGAACAGCAGCCAGGCACATTTTAGCTAGTTTTACTTGTAAGTGGGGTTGGAAACGCTTTTCAGGCTCAGTACTGCGCTCAAAAGATGCAGCCCTGAGGTCTCTCCTGATAGGAGGTAGTTAAGTAGAAATTCACTGCTCAGCTGACCCGGCAGAAGCAAATGTATACCAAAAATGTACCCAGAATGAGCTTTTCAGTGAACAGCAGCCAGGCACATTTTAGCTAGTTTTACTTGTAAGTGGGGTTGGAAACGCTTTTCAGGCTCAGTACTGCGCTCAAAAGATGCAGCCCTGAGGTCTCTCCTGATAGGGGGTAGTTAAGTAGAAATTCACTGTTCAGCTGACCCGGCAGAAGCAAATATATACCAAAAATGTACCCAGAATGAGCTTTTCAGTGAACAGCAGCCAGGCACATTTTAGCTAGTTTTACTTGTAAGTTGGGTTGTAAACGCTTTTCAGGCTCAGTACTGCGCTCAAAAGATGCAGCCCTGAGGTCTCTCCTGATAGGAGATAGTTAAGTAGAAATTCACTGCTCAGCTGACCCGGCAGATGCAAATGTATACCAAAAATGTACCCAGAATGAGCTTTTCAGTGAACAGCAGCCAGGCACATTTTAGCTAGTTTTACTTGTAAGTGGGGTTGTAAACGGTTTTCAGGCTCAGTACTGCGCTCAAAAGATGCAGCCCTGAGGTCTCTCCTGATAGGAGGTAGTTAAGTAGAAATTCACTGCTCTGCTGACCCGGCAGAAGCAAATGTATACCAAAAATGTACCCAGAATGAGCTTTTCAGTGAACAGCAGCCAGGCACATTTTAGCTAGTTTTACTTGTAACTGGGGTTGTAAACGGTTTTCAGGCTCAGTACTGCGCTCAAAAGATGCATCCCTGAGGTCTCTCCTGATAGGAGGTAGTTACGTAGAAATTCACTGCTCAGCTGACCCGGCAGAAGCAAATGTATACCAAAAATGTACCCAGAATGAGCTTTTCAGTGAACAGCAGCCAGGCACATTTTAGCTAGTTTTACTTGTAAGTGGGGTTGTAAACGCTTTTCAGGCTCAGTACTGCGCTCAAAAGATGCAGCCCTGAGGTCTCTCCTGATAGGAGGTAGTTAAGTAGAAATTCACTGCTCAGCTGACCCGGCAGAAGCAAATGTATACCAAAAATGTACCCAGAATGAGCTTTTCAGTGAACAGCAGCCAGGCACATATTAGCTAGTTTTACTTGTAACTGGGGTTGTAAACAGTTTTCAGGCTCAGTACTGCGCTCAAAAGATGCAGCCCTGAGGTCTCTCCTGATAGGAGGTAGTAAGTAGAAATTCCCTGCTCAGCTGACCCGGCAGAAGCAAATGTATACCAAAAATGTACCCAGAATGAGCTTTTCAGTGAACAGCAGCCAGGCACATTTTAGCTAGTTTTACTTGTAAGTTGGGTTGTAAACGCTTTTCAGGCTCAGTACTGCGCTCAAAAGATGCAGCCCTGAGGTCTCTCCTGATAGGAGATAGTTAAGTAGAAATTCACTGCTCAGCTGACCCGGCAGATGCAAATGTATACCAAAAATGTACCCAGAATGAGCTTTTCAGTGAACAGCAGCCAGGCACATTTTAGCTAGTTTTACTTGTAAGTGGGGTTGTAAACGGTTTTCAGGCTCAGTACTGCGCTCAAAAGATGCAGCCCTGAGGTCTCTCCTGATAGGAGGTAGTTAAGTAGAAATTCACTGCTCAGCTGTCCCGGCAGAAGCAAATGTATACCAAAAATGTACCCAGAATGAGCTTTTCAGTGAACAGCAGCCAGGCACATTTTAGCTAGTTTTACTTGTAACTGGGGTTGTAAACGGTTTTCAGGCTCAGTACTGCGCTCAAAAGATGCAGCCCTGAGGTCTCTCCTGATAGGAGGTAGTTAAGTAGAAATTCACTGCTCAGCTGACCCGGCAGAAGCAAATGTATACCAAAAATGTACCCAGAATGAGCTTTTCAGTGAACAGCAGCCAGGCACATTTTAGCTAGTTTTACTTGTAAGTGGGGTTGGAAACACTTTTCAGGCTCAGTACTGCCCTCAAAAGATGCAGCCTTGAGGTCTCTCCTGATAGGGGGTAGTTAAGTAGAAATTCACTGTTCAGCTGACCCGGCAGAAGCAAATGTATACCAAAAATGTACCCAGAATGAGCTTTTCAGTGAACAGCAGCCAGGCACATTTTAGCTAGTTTTACTTGTAAGTGGGGTTGGAAACGCTTTTCAGGCTCAGTACTGCGCTCAAAAGATGCAGCCCTGAGGTCTCTCCTGATAGGAGGTAGTTAAGTAGAAATTCACTGCTCAGCTGACCCGGCAGAAGCAAATGTATACCAAAAATGTACCCAGAATGAGCTTTTCAGTGAACAGCAGCCAGGCACATATTAGCTAGTTTTACTTGTAACTGGGGTTGTAAACAGTTTTCAGGCTCAGTACTGCGCTCAAAAGATGCAGCCCTGAGGTCTCTCCTGATAGGAGGTAGTAAGTAGAAATTCCCTGCTCAGCTGACCCGGCAGAAGCAAATGTATACCAAAAATGTACCCAGAATGAGCTTTTCAGTGAACAGCAGCCAGGCACATTTTAGCTAGTTTTACTTGTAAGTTGGGTTGTAAACGCTTTTCAGGCTCAGTACTGCGCTCAAAAGATGCAGCCCTGAGGTCTCTCCTGATAGGAGATAGTTAAGTAGAAATTCACTGCTCAGCTGACCCGGCAGATGCAAATGTATACCAAAAATGTACCCAGAATGAGCTTTTCAGTGAACAGCAGCCAGGCACATTTTAGCTAGTTTTACTTGTAAGTGGGGTTGTAAACGCTTTTCAGGCTCAGTACTGCGCTCAAAAGATGCAGCCCTGAGGTCTCTCCTGATAGGAGGTAGTTAAGTAGAAATTCACTGCTCAGCTGACCCGGCAGAAGCAAATGTATACCAAAAATGTACCAGAATGAGATTTTCAGTGAACAGCAGCCAGGCACATTTTAGCTACTTTTACTTGTAAGTGGGGTTGTAAACGGTTTTCAGGCTCAGTACTGCGCTCAAAAGATGCAGCCCTGAGGTCTCTCCTGATAGGAGGTAGTTAAGTAGAAATTCACTGCTCAGCTGACCCGGCAGAAGCAAATGTATACCAAAAATGTACCCAGAATGAGCTTTTCAGTGAACAGCAGCCAGGCACATTTTAGCTAGTTTTACTTGTAACTGGGGTTGTAAACGGTTTTCAGGCTCAGTACTGCCCTCAAAAGATGCAGCCCTGAGGTCTCTCCTGATAGGAGGTAGTTAAGTAGAAATTCACTGCTCAGCTGACCCGGCAGAAGCAAATGTATACCAAAAATGTACCCAGAATAAGCTTTTCAGTGAACAGCAGCCAGGCACATTTTAGCTAGTTTTACTTGTAAGTGGGGTTGTAAACGCTTTTCAGGCTCAGTACTGCGCTCAAAAGATGCAGCCCTGATGTCTCTCCTGATAGGAGGTAGTTAAGTAGAAATTCACTGCTCAGCTGACCCGGCAGATGCAAATGTATACCAAAAATGTACCCAGAATGAGCTTTTCAGTGAACAGCAGCCAGGCACATTTTAGCTAGTTTTACTTGTAAGTGGGGTTGGAAACACTTTTCAGGCTCAGTACTGCCCTCAAAAGATGCAGCCCTGAGGTCTCTCTTGATAGGAGATAGTTAAGTAGAAATTCACTGCTCTGCTGACCCGGCATAAGCAAATGTATACCAAAAATGTACCCAGAATGAGCTTTTCAGTGAACAGCAGCCAGGCACATTTTAGCTAGTTTTACTTGTAACTGGGGTTGTAAACGGTTTTCAGGCTCAGTACTGCGCTCAAAAGATGCAGCCCTGAGGTCTCTCCTGATAGGAGGTAGTTATGTAGAAATTCACTGCTCAGCTGACCCGGCAGAAGCAAATGTATACCAAAAATGTACCCAGAATGAGCTTTTCAGTGAACAGCAGCCAGGCACATTTTAGCTAGTTTTACTTGTAAGTTGGGTTGTAAACGCTTTTCAGGCTCAGTACTGCGCTCAAAAGATGCAGCCCTGAGGTCTCTCCTGATAGGAGATAGTTAAGTAGAAATTCACTGCTCAGCTGACCCGGCAGATGCAAATGTATACCAAAAATGTACCCAGAATGAGCTTTTCAGTGAACAGCAGCCAGGCACATTTTAGCTAGTTTTACTTGTAAGTGGGGTTGTAAACGCTTTTCAGGCTCAGTACTGCGCTCAAAAGATGCAGCCCTGAGGTCTCTCCTGATAGGAGGTAGTTAAGTAGAAATTCACTGCTCAGCTGACCCGGCAGAAGCAAATGTATACCAAAAATGTACCAGAATGAGATTTTCAGTGAACAGCAGCCAGGCACATTTTAGCTACTTTTACTTGTAAGTGGGGTTGTAAACGGTTTTCAGGCTCAGTACTGCGCTCAAAAGATGCAGCCCTGAGGTCTCTCCTGATAGGAGGTAGTTAAGTAGAAATTCACTGCTCAGCTGACCCGGCAGAAGCAAATGTATACCAAAAATGTACCCAGAATGAGCTTTTCAGTGAACAGCAGCCAGGCACATTTTAGCTAGTTTTACTTGTAACTGGGGTTGTAAACGGTTTTCAGGCTCAGTACTGCCCTCAAAAGATGCAGCCCTGAGGTCTCTCCTGATAGGAGGTAGTTAAGTAGAAATTCACTGCTCAGCTGACCCGGCAGAAGCAAATGTATACCAAAAATGTACCCAGAATAAGCTTTTCAGTGAACAGCAGCCAGGCACATTTTAGCTAGTTTTACTTGTAAGTGGGGTTGTAAACGCTTTTCAGGCTCAGTACTGCGCTCAAAAGATGCAGCCCTGATGTCTCTCCTGATAGGAGGTAGTTAAGTAGAAATTCACTGCTCAGCTGACCCGGCAGATGCAAATGTATACCAAAAATGTACCCAGAATGAGCTTTTCAGTGAACAGCAGCCAGGCACATTTTAGCTAGTTTTACTTGTAAGTGGGGTTGGAAACACTTTTCAGGCTCAGTACTGCCCTCAAAAGATGCAGCCCTGAGGTCTCTCTTGATAGGAGATAGTTAAGTAGAAATTCACTGCTCTGCTGACCCGGCATAAGCAAATGTATACCAAAAATGTACCCAGAATGAGCTTTTCAGTGAACAGCAGCCAGGCACATTTTAGCTAGTTTTACTTGTAACTGGGGTTGTAAACGGTTTTCAGGCTCAGTACTGCGCTCAAAAGATGCAGCCCTGAGGTCTCTCCTGATAGGAGGTAGTTATGTAGAAATTCACTGCTCAGCTGACCCGGCAGAAGCAAATGTATACCAAAAATGTACCCAGAATGAGCTTTTCAGTGAACAGCAGCCAGGCACATTTTAGCTAGTTTTACTTGTAAGTTGGGTTGTAAACGCTTTTCAGGCTCAGTACTGCGCTCAAAAGATGCAGCCCTGAGGTCTCTCCTGATAGGAGATAGTTAAGTAGAAATTCACTGCTCAGCTGACCCGGCAGATGCAAATGTATACCAAAAATGTACCCAGAATGAGCTTTTCAGTGAACAGCAGCCAGGCACATTTTAGCTAGTTTTACTTGTAAGTGGGGTTGTAAACGCTTTTCAGGCTCAGTACTGCGCTCAAAAGATGCAGCCCTGAGGTCTCTCCTGATAGGAGGTAGTTAAGTAGAAATTCACTGCTCAGCTGACCCGGCAGAAGCAAATGTATACCAAAAATGTACCAGAATGAGATTTTCAGTGAACAGCAGCCAGGCACATTTTAGCTACTTTTACTTGTAAGTGGGGTTGTAAACGGTTTTCAGGCTCAGTACTGCGCTCAAAAGATGCAGCCCTGAGGTCTCTCCTGATAGGAGGTAGTTAAGTAGAAATTCACTGCTCAGCTGACCCGGCAGAAGCAAATGTATACCAAAAATGTACCCAGAATGAGCTTTTCAGTGAACAGCAGCCAGGCACATTTTAGCTAGTTTTACTTGTAACTGGGGTTGTAAACGGTTTTCAGGCTCAGTACTGCCCTCAAAAGATGCAGCCCTGAGGTCTCTCCTGATAGGAGGTAGTTAAGTAGAAATTCACTGCTCAGCTGACCCGGCAGAAGCAAATGTATACCAAAAATGTACCCAGAATAAGCTTTTCAGTGAACAGCAGCCAGGCACATTTTAGCTAGTTTTACTTGTAAGTGGGGTTGTAAACGCTTTTCAGGCTCAGTACTGCGCTCAAAAGATGCAGCCCTGATGTCTCTCCTGATAGGAGGTAGTTAAGTAGAAATTCACTGCTCAGCTGACCCGGCAGATGCAAATGTATACCAAAAATGTACCCAGAATGAGCTTTTCAGTGAACAGCAGCCAGGCACATTTTAGCTAGTTTTACTTGTAAGTGGGGTTGGAAACACTTTTCAGGCTCAGTACTGCCCTCAAAAGATGCAGCCCTGAGGTCTCTCTTGATAGGAGATAGTTAAGTAGAAATTCACTGCTCTGCTGACCCGGCATAAGCAAATGTATACCAAAAATGTACCCAGAATGAGCTTTTCAGTGAACAGCAGCCAGGCACATTTTAGCTAGTTTTACTTGTAACTGGGGTTGTAAACGGTTTTCAGGCTCAGTACTGCGCTCAAAAGATGCAGCCCTGAGGTCTCTCCTGATAGGAGGTAGTTATGTAGAAATTCACTGCTCAGCTGACCCGGCAGAAGCAAATGTATACCAAAAATGTACCCAGAATGAGCTTTTCAGTGAACAGCAGCCAGGCACATTTTAGCTAGTTTTACTTGTAAGTTGGGTTGTAAACGCTTTTCAGGCTCAGTACTGCGCTCAAAAGATGCAGCCCTGAGGTCTCTCCTGATAGGAGATAGTTAAGTAGAAATTCACTGCTCAGCTGACCCGGCAGATGCAAATGTATACCAAAAATGTACCCAGAATGAGCTTTTCAGTGAACAGCAGCCAGGCACATTTTAGCTAGTTTTACTTGTAAGTGGGGTTGTAAACGCTTTTCAGGCTCAGTACTGCGCTCAAAAGATGCAGCCCTGAGGTCTCTCCTGATAGGAGGTAGTTAAGTAGAAATTCACTGCTCAGCTGACCCGGCAGAAGCAAATGTATACCAAAAATGTACCAGAATGAGATTTTCAGTGAACAGCAGCCAGGCACATTTTAGCTACTTTTACTTGTAAGTGGGGTTGTAAACGGTTTTCAGGCTCAGTACTGCGCTCAAAAGATGCAGCCCTGAGGTCTCTCCTGATAGGAGGTAGTTAAGTAGAAATTCACTGCTCAGCTGACCCGGCAGAAGCAAATGTATACCAAAAATGTACCCAGAATGAGCTTTTCAGTGAACAGCAGCCAGGCACATTTTAGCTAGTTTTACTTGTAACTGGGGTTGTAAACGGTTTTCAGGCTCAGTACTGCCCTCAAAAGATGCAGCCCTGAGGTCTCTCCTGATAGGAGGTAGTTAAGTAGAAATTCACTGCTCAGCTGACCCGGCAGAAGCAAATGTATACCAAAAATGTACCCAGAATAAGCTTTTCAGTGAACAGCAGCCAGGCACATTTTAGCTAGTTTTACTTGTAAGTGGGGTTGTAAACGCTTTTCAGGCTCAGTACTGCGCTCAAAAGATGCAGCCCTGATGTCTCTCCTGATAGGAGGTAGTTAAGTAGAAATTCACTGCTCAGCTGACCCGGCAGATGCAAATGTATACCAAAAATGTACCCAGAATGAGCTTTTCAGTGAACAGCAGCCAGGCACATTTTAGCTAGTTTTACTTGTAAGTGGGGTTGGAAACACTTTTCAGGCTCAGTACTGCCCTCAAAAGATGCAGCCCTGAGGTCTCTCTTGATAGGAGATAGTTAAGTAGAAATTCACTGCTCTGCTGACCCGGCATAAGCAAATGTATACCAAAAATGTACCCAGAATGAGCTTTTCAGTGAACAGCAGCCAGGCACATTTTAGCTAGTTTTACTTGTAACTGGGGTTGTAAACGGTTTTCAGGCTCAGTACTGCGCTCAAAAGATGCAGCCCTGAGGTCTCTCCTGATAGGAGGTAGTTATGTAGAAATTCACTGCTCAGCTGACCCGGCAGAAGCAAATGTATACCAAAAATGTACCCAGAATGAGCTTTTCAGTGAACAGCAGCCAGGCACATTTTAGCTAGTTTTACTTGTAAGTTGGGTTGTAAACGCTTTTCAGGCTCAGTACTGCGCTCAAAAGATGCAGCCCTGAGGTCTCTCCTGATAGGAGATAGTTAAGTAGAAATTCACTGCTCAGCTGACCCGGCAGATGCAAATGTATACCAAAAATGTACCCAGAATGAGCTTTTCAGTGAACAGCAGCCAGGCACATTTTAGCTAGTTTTACTTGTAAGTGGGGTTGTAAACGCTTTTCAGGCTCAGTACTGCGCTCAAAAGATGCAGCCCTGAGGTCTCTCCTGATAGGAGGTAGTTAAGTAGAAATTCACTGCTCAGCTGACCCGGCAGAAGCAAATGTATACCAAAAATGTACCAGAATGAGATTTTCAGTGAACAGCAGCCAGGCACATTTTAGCTACTTTTACTTGTAAGTGGGGTTGTAAACGGTTTTCAGGCTCAGTACTGCGCTCAAAAGATGCAGCCCTGAGGTCTCTCCTGATAGGAGGTAGTTAAGTAGAAATTCACTGCTCAGCTGACCCGGCAGAAGCAAATGTATACCAAAAATGTACCCAGAATGAGCTTTTCAGTGAACAGCAGCCAGGCACATTTTAGCTAGTTTTACTTGTAACTGGGGTTGTAAACGGTTTTCAGGCTCAGTACTGCCCTCAAAAGATGCAGCCCTGAGGTCTCTCCTGATAGGAGGTAGTTAAGTAGAAATTCACTGCTCAGCTGACCCGGCAGAAGCAAATGTATACCAAAAATGTACCCAGAATAAGCTTTTCAGTGAACAGCAGCCAGGCACATTTTAGCTAGTTTTACTTGTAAGTGGGGTTGTAAACGCTTTTCAGGCTCAGTACTGCGCTCAAAAGATGCAGCCCTGATGTCTCTCCTGATAGGAGGTAGTTAAGTAGAAATTCACTGCTCAGCTGACCCGGCAGATGCAAATGTATACCAAAAATGTACCCAGAATGAGCTTTTCAGTGAACAGCAGCCAGGCACATTTTAGCTAGTTTTACTTGTAAGTGGGGTTGGAAACACTTTTCAGGCTCAGTACTGCCCTCAAAAGATGCAGCCCTGAGGTCTCTCTTGATAGGAGATAGTTAAGTAGAAATTCACTGCTCTGCTGACCCGGCATAAGCAAATGTATACCAAAAATGTACCCAGAATGAGCTTTTCAGTGAACAGCAGCCAGGCACATTTTAGCTAGTTTTACTTGTAACTGGGGTTGTAAACGGTTTTCAGGCTCAGTACTGCGCTCAAAAGATGCAGCCCTGAGGTCTCTCCTGATAGGAGGTAGTTATGTAGAAATTCACTGCTCAGCTGACCCGGCAGAAGCAAATGTATACCAAAAATGTACCCAGAATGAGCTTTTCAGTGAACAGCAGCCAGGCACATTTTAGCTAGTTTTACTTGTAAGTTGGGTTGTAAACGCTTTTCAGGCTCAGTACTGCGCTCAAAAGATGCAGCCCTGAGGTCTCTCCTGATAGGAGATAGTTAAGTAGAAATTCACTGCTCAGCTGACCCGGCAGATGCAAATGTATACCAAAAATGTACCCAGAATGAGCTTTTCAGTGAACAGCAGCCAGGCACATTTTAGCTAGTTTTACTTGTAAGTGGGGTTGTAAACGCTTTTCAGGCTCAGTACTGCGCTCAAAAGATGCAGCCCTGAGGTCTCTCCTGATAGGAGGTAGTTAAGTAGAAATTCACTGCTCAGCTGACCCGGCAGAAGCAAATGTATACCAAAAATGTACCAGAATGAGATTTTCAGTGAACAGCAGCCAGGCACATTTTAGCTACTTTTACTTGTAAGTGGGGTTGTAAACGGTTTTCAGGCTCAGTACTGCGCTCAAAAGATGCAGCCCTGAGGTCTCTCCTGATAGGAGGTAGTTAAGTAGAAATTCACTGCTCAGCTGACCCGGCAGAAGCAAATGTATACCAAAAATGTACCCAGAATGAGCTTTTCAGTGAACAGCAGCCAGGCACATTTTAGCTAGTTTTACTTGTAACTGGGGTTGTAAACGGTTTTCAGGCTCAGTACTGCCCTCAAAAGATGCAGCCCTGAGGTCTCTCCTGATAGGAGGTAGTTAAGTAGAAATTCACTGCTCAGCTGACCCGGCAGAAGCAAATGTATACCAAAAATGTACCCAGAATAAGCTTTTCAGTGAACAGCAGCCAGGCACATTTTAGCTAGTTTTACTTGTAAGTGGGGTTGTAAACGCTTTTCAGGCTCAGTACTGCGCTCAAAAGATGCAGCCCTGATGTCTCTCCTGATAGGAGGTAGTTAAGTAAAAATTCACTGCTCAGCTGACCCGGCAGATGCAAATGTATACCAAAAATGTACCCAGAATGAGCTTTTCAGTGAACAGCAGCCAGGCACATTTTAGCTAGTTTTACTTGTAAGTGGGGTTGGAAACACTTTTCAGGCTCAGTACTGCCCTCAAAAGATGCAGCCCTGAGGTCTCTCTTGATAGGAGATAGTTAAGTAGAAATTCACTGCTCTGCTGACCCGGCATAAGCAAATGTATACCAAAAATGTACCCAGAATGAGCTTTTCAGTGAACAGCAGCCAGGCACATTTTAGCTAGTTTTACTTGTAACTGGGGTTGTAAACGGTTTTCAGGCTCAGTACTGCGCTCAAAAGATGCAGCCCTGAGGTCTCTCCTGATAGGAGGTAGTTATGTAGAAATTCACTGCTCAGCTGACCCGGCAGAAGCAAATGTATACCAAAAATGTACCCAGAATGAGCTTTTCAGTGAACAGCAGCCAGGCACATTTTAGCTAGTTTTACTTGTAACTGGGGTTGTAAACGGTTTTCAGGCTCAGTACTGCCCTCAAAAGATGCAGCCCTGAGGTCTCTCCTGATAGGAGGTAGTTAAGTAGAAATTCACTGCTCAGCTGACCCGGCAGAAGCAAATGTATACCAAAAATGTACCCAGAATAAGCTTTTCAGTGAACAGCAGCCAGGCACATTTTAGCTAGTTTTACTTGTAAGTGGGGTTGTAAACGCTTTTCAGGCTCAGTACTGCGCTCAAAAGATGCAGCCCTGATGTCTCTCCTGATAGGAGGTAGTTAAGTAGAAATTCACTGCTCAGCTGACCCGGCAGATGCAAATGTATACCAAAAATGTACCCAGAATGAGCTTTTCAGTGAACAGCAGCCAGGCACATTTTAGCTAGTTTTACTTGTAAGTGGGGTTGGAAACACTTTTCAGGCTCAGTACTGCCCTCAAAAGATGCAGCCCTGAGGTCTCTCTTGATAGGAGATAGTTAAGTAGAAATTCACTGCTCTGCTGACCCGGCATAAGCAAATGTATACCAAAAATGTACCCAGAATGAGCTTTTCAGTGAACAGCAGCCAGGCACATTTTAGCTAGTTTTACTTGTAACTGGGGTTGTAAACGGTTTTCAGGCTCAGTACTGCGCTCAAAAGATGCAGCCCTGAGGTCTCTCCTGATAGGAGGTAGTTATGTAGAAATTCACTGCTCAGCTGACCCGGCAGAAGCAAATGTATACCAAAAATGTACCCAGAATGAGCTTTTCAGTGAACAGCAGCCAGGCACATTTTAGCTAGTTTTACTTGTAAGTTGGGTTGTAAACGCTTTTCAGGCTCAGTACTGCGCTCAAAAGATGCAGCCCTGAGGTCTCTCCTGATAGGAGATAGTTAAGTAGAAATTCACTGCTCAGCTGACCCGGCAGATGCAAATGTATACCAAAAATGTACCCAGAATGAGCTTTTCAGTGAACAGCAGCCAGGCACATTTTAGCTAGTTTTACTTGTAAGTGGGGTTGTAAACGCTTTTCAGGCTCAGTACTGCGCTCAAAAGATGCAGCCCTGAGGTCTCTCCTGATAGGAGGTAGTTAAGTAGAAATTCACTGCTCAGCTGACCCGGCAGAAGCAAATGTATACCAAAAATGTACCAGAATGAGATTTTCAGTGAACAGCAGCCAGGCACATTTTAGCTACTTTTACTTGTAAGTGGGGTTGTAAACGGTTTTCAGGCTCAGTACTGCGCTCAAAAGATGCAGCCCTGAGGTCTCTCCTGATAGGAGGTAGTTAAGTAGAAATTCACTGCTCAGCTGACCCGGCAGAAGCAAATGTATACCAAAAATGTACCCAGAATGAGCTTTTCAGTGAACAGCAGCCAGGCACATTTTAGCTAGTTTTACTTGTAACTGGGGTTGTAAACGGTTTTCAGGCTCAGTACTGCCCTCAAAAGATGCAGCCCTGAGGTCTCTCCTGATAGGAGGTAGTTAAGTAGAAATTCACTGCTCAGCTGACCCGGCAGAAGCAAATGTATACCAAAAATGTACCCAGAATAAGCTTTTCAGTGAACAGCAGCCAGGCACATTTTAGCTAGTTTTACTTGTAAGTGGGGTTGTAAACGCTTTTCAGGCTCAGTACTGCGCTCAAAAGATGCAGCCCTGATGTCTCTCCTGATAGGAGGTAGTTAAGTAGAAATTCACTGCTCAGCTGACCCGGCAGATGCAAATGTATACCAAAAATGTACCCAGAATGAGCTTTTCAGTGAACAGCAGCCAGGCACATTTTAGCTAGTTTTACTTGTAAGTGGGGTTGGAAACACTTTTCAGGCTCAGTACTGCCCTCAAAAGATGCAGCCCTGAGGTCTCTCTTGATAGGAGATAGTTAAGTAGAAATTCACTGCTCTGCTGACCCGGCATAAGCAAATGTATACCAAAAATGTACCCAGAATGAGCTTTTCAGTGAACAGCAGCCAGGCACATTTTAGCTAGTTTTACTTGTAACTGGGGTTGTAAACGGTTTTCAGGCTCAGTACTGCGCTCAAAAGATGCAGCCCTGAGGTCTCTCCTGATAGGAGGTAGTTATGTAGAAATTCACTGCTCAGCTGACCCGGCAGAAGCAAATGTATACCAAAAATGTACCCAGAATGAGCTTTTCAGTGAACAGCAGCCAGGCACATTTTAGCTAGTTTTACTTGTAAGTTGGGTTGTAAACGCTTTTCAGGCTCAGTACTGCGCTCAAAAGATGCAGCCCTGAGGTCTCTCCTGATAGGAGATAGTTAAGTAGAAATTCACTGCTCAGCTGACCCGGCAGATGCAAATGTATACCAAAAATGTACCCAGAATGAGCTTTTCAGTGAACAGCAGCCAGGCACATTTTAGCTAGTTTTACTTGTAAGTGGGGTTGTAAACGCTTTTCAGGCTCAGTACTGCGCTCAAAAGATGCAGCCCTGAGGTCTCTCCTGATAGGAGGTAGTTAAGTAGAAATTCACTGCTCAGCTGACCCGGCAGAAGCAAATGTATACCAAAAATGTACCAGAATGAGATTTTCAGTGAACAGCAGCCAGGCACATTTTAGCTACTTTTACTTGTAAGTGGGGTTGTAAACGGTTTTCAGGCTCAGTACTGCGCTCAAAAGATGCAGCCCTGAGGTCTCTCCTGATAGGAGGTAGTTAAGTAGAAATTCACTGCTCAGCTGACCCGGCAGAAGCAAATGTATACCAAAAATGTACCCAGAATGAGCTTTTCAGTGAACAGCAGCCAGGCACATTTTAGCTAGTTTTACTTGTAACTGGGGTTGTAAACGGTTTTCAGGCTCAGTACTGCCCTCAAAAGATGCAGCCCTGAGGTCTCTCCTGATAGGAGGTAGTTAAGTAGAAATTCACTGCTCAGCTGACCCGGCAGAAGCAAATGTATACCAAAAATGTACCCAGAATAAGCTTTTCAGTGAACAGCAGCCAGGCACATTTTAGCTAGTTTTACTTGTAAGTGGGGTTGTAAACGCTTTTCAGGCTCAGTACTGCGCTCAAAAGATGCAGCCCTGATGTCTCTCCTGATAGGAGGTAGTTAAGTAGAAATTCACTGCTCAGCTGACCCGGCAGATGCAAATGTATACCAAAAATGTACCCAGAATGAGCTTTTCAGTGAACAGCAGCCAGGCACATTTTAGCTAGTTTTACTTGTAAGTGGGGTTGGAAACACTTTTCAGGCTCAGTACTGCCCTCAAAAGATGCAGCCCTGAGGTCTCTCTTGATAGGAGATAGTTAAGTAGAAATTCACTGCTCTGCTGACCCGGCATAAGCAAATGTATACCAAAAATGTACCCAGAATGAGCTTTTCAGTGAACAGCAGCCAGGCACATTTTAGCTAGTTTTACTTGTAACTGGGGTTGTAAACGGTTTTCAGGCTCAGTACTGCGCTCAAAAGATGCAGCCCTGAGGTCTCTCCTGATAGGAGGTAGTTATGTAGAAATTCACTGCTCAGCTGACCCGGCAGAAGCAAATGTATACCAAAAATGTACCCAGAATGAGCTTTTCAGTGAACAGCAGCCAGGCACATTTTAGCTAGTTTTACTTGTAAGTTGGGTTGTAAACGCTTTTCAGGCTCAGTACTGCGCTCAAAAGATGCAGCCCTGAGGTCTCTCCTGATAGGAGATAGTTAAGTAGAAATTCACTGCTCAGCTGACCCGGCAGATGCAAATGTATACCAAAAATGTACCCAGAATGAGCTTTTCAGTGAACAGCAGCCAGGCACATTTTAGCTAGTTTTACTTGTAAGTGGGGTTGTAAACGCTTTTCAGGCTCAGTACTGCGCTCAAAAGATGCAGCCCTGAGGTCTCTCCTGATAGGAGGTAGTTAAGTAGAAATTCACTGCTCAGCTGACCCGGCAGAAGCAAATGTATACCAAAAATGTACCAGAATGAGATTTTCAGTGAACAGCAGCCAGGCACATTTTAGCTACTTTTACTTGTAAGTGGGGTTGTAAACGGTTTTCAGGCTCAGTACTGCGCTCAAAAGATGCAGCCCTGAGGTCTCTCCTGATAGGAGGTAGTTAAGTAGAAATTCACTGCTCAGCTGACCCGGCAGAAGCAAATGTATACCAAAAATGTACCCAGAATGAGCTTTTCAGTGAACAGCAGCCAGGCACATTTTAGCTAGTTTTACTTGTAACTGGGGTTGTAAACGGTTTTCAGGCTCAGTACTGCCCTCAAAAGATGCAGCCCTGAGGTCTCTCCTGATAGGAGGTAGTTAAGTAGAAATTCACTGCTCAGCTGACCCGGCAGAAGCAAATGTATACCAAAAATGTACCCAGAATAAGCTTTTCAGTGAACAGCAGCCAGGCACATTTTAGCTAGTTTTACTTGTAAGTGGGGTTGTAAACGCTTTTCAGGCTCAGTACTGCGCTCAAAAGATGCAGCCCTGATGTCTCTCCTGATAGGAGGTAGTTAAGTAGAAATTCACTGCTCAGCTGACCCGGCAGATGCAAATGTATACCAAAAATGTACCCAGAATGAGCTTTTCAGTGAACAGCAGCCAGGCACATTTTAGCTAGTTTTACTTGTAAGTGGGGTTGGAAACACTTTTCAGGCTCAGTACTGCCCTCAAAAGATGCAGCCCTGAGGTCTCTCTTGATAGGAGATAGTTAAGTAGAAATTCACTGCTCTGCTGACCCGGCATAAGCAAATGTATACCAAAAATGTACCCAGAATGAGCTTTTCAGTGAACAGCAGCCAGGCACATTTTAGCTAGTTTTACTTGTAACTGGGGTTGTAAACGGTTTTCAGGCTCAGTACTGCGCTCAAAAGATGCAGCCCTGAGGTCTCTCCTGATAGGAGGTAGTTATGTAGAAATTCACTGCTCAGCTGACCCGGCAGAAGCAAATGTATACCAAAAATGTACCCAGAATGAGCTTTTCAGTGAACAGCAGCCAGGCACATTTTAGCTAGTTTTACTTGTAAGTTGGGTTGTAAACGCTTTTCAGGCTCAGTACTGCGCTCAAAAGATGCAGCCCTGAGGTCTCTCCTGATAGGAGATAGTTAAGTAGAAATTCACTGCTCAGCTGACCCGGCAGATGCAAATGTATACCAAAAATGTACCCAGAATGAGCTTTTCAGTGAACAGCAGCCAGGCACATTTTAGCTAGTTTTACTTGTAAGTGGGGTTGTAAACGCTTTTCAGGCTCAGTACTGCGCTCAAAAGATGCAGCCCTGAGGTCTCTCCTGATAGGAGGTAGTTAAGTAGAAATTCACTGCTCAGCTGACCCGGCAGAAGCAAATGTATACCAAAAATGTACCAGAATGAGATTTTCAGTGAACAGCAGCCAGGCACATTTTAGCTACTTTTACTTGTAAGTGGGGTTGTAAACGGTTTTCAGGCTCAGTACTGCGCTCAAAAGATGCAGCCCTGAGGTCTCTCCTGATAGGAGGTAGTTAAGTAGAAATTCACTGCCCAGCTGACCCGGCAGAAGCAAATGTATACCAAAAATGTACCCAGAATGAGCTTTTCAGTGAACAGCAGCCAGGCACATTTTAGCTAGTTTTACTTGTAACTGGGGTTGTAAACGGTTTTCAGGCTCAGTACTGCCCTCAAAAGATGCAGCCCTGAGGTCTCTCCTGATAGGAGGTAGTTAAGTAGAAATTCACTGCTCAGCTGACCCGGCAGAAGCAAATGTATACCAAAAATGTACCCAGAATAAGCTTTTCAGTGAACAGCAGCCAGGCACATTTTAGCTAGTTTTACTTGTAAGTGGGGTTGTAAACGCTTTTCAGGCTCAGTACTGCGCTCAAAAGATGCAGCCCTGATGTCTCTCCTGATAGGAGGTAGTTAAGTAGAAATTCACTGCTCAGCTGACCCGGCAGATGCAAATGTATACCAAAAATGTACCCAGAATGAGCTTTTCAGTGAACAGCAGCCAGGCACATTTTAGCTAGTTTTACTTGTAAGTGGGGTTGGAAACACTTTTCAGGCTCAGTACTGCCCTCAAAAGATGCAGCCCTGAGGTCTCACTTGATAGGAGATAGTTAAGTAGAAATTCACTGCTCTGCTGACCCGGCATAAGCAAATGTATACCAAAAATGTACCCAGAATGAGCTTTTCAGTGAACAGCAGCCAGGCACATTTTAGCTAGTTTTACTTGTAACTGGGGTTGTAAACGGTTTTCAGGCTCAGTACTGCGCTCAAAAGATGCAGCCCTGAGGTCTCTCCTGATAGGAGGTAGTTATGTAGAAATTCACTGCTCAGCTGACCCGGCAGAAGCAAATGTATACCAAAAATGTACCCAGAATGAGCTTTTCAGTGAACAGCAGCCAGGCACATTTTAGCTAGTTTTACTTGTAAGTTGGGTTGTAAACGCTTTTCAGGCTCAGTACTGCGCTCAAAAGATGCAGCCCTGAGGTCTCTCCTGATAGGAGATAGTTAAGTAGAAATTCACTGCTCAGCTGACCCGGCAGATGCAAATGTATACCAAAAATGTACCCAGAATGAGCTTTTCAGTGAACAGCAGCCAGGCACATTTTAGCTAGTTTTACTTGTAAGTGGGGTTGTAAACGCTTTTCAGGCTCAGTACTGCGCTCAAAAGATGCAGCCCTGAGGTCTCTCCTGATAGGAGGTAGTTAAGTAGAAATTCACTGCTCAGCTGACCCGGCAGAAGCAAATGTATACCAAAAATGTACCAGAATGAGATTTTCAGTGAACAGCAGCCACGCACATTTTAGCTACTTTTACTTGTAAGTGGGGTTGTAAACGGTTTTCAGGCTCAGTACTGCGCTCAAAAGATGCAGCCCTGAGGTCTCTCCTGATAGGAGGTAGTTAAGTAGAAATTCACTGCTCAGCTGACCCGGCAGAAGCAAATGTATACCAAAAATGTACCCAGAATGAGCTTTTCAGTGAACAGCAGCCAGGCACATTTTAGCTAGTTTTACTTGTAACTGGGGTTGTAAACGGTTTTCAGGCTCAGTACTGCCCTCAAAAGATGCAGCCCTGAGGTCTCTCCTGATAGGAGGTAGTTAAGTAGAAATTCACTGCTCAGCTGACCCGGCAGAAGCAAATGTATACCAAAAATGTACCCAGAATAAGCTTTTCAGTGAACAGCAGCCAGGCACATTTTAGCTAGTTTTACTTGTAAGTGGGGTTGTAAACGCTTTTCAGGCTCAGTACTGCGCTCAAAAGATGCAGCCCTGATGTCTCTCCTGATAGGAGGTAGTTAAGTAGAAATTCACTGCTCAGCTGACCCGGCAGATGCAAATGTATACCAAAAATGTACCCAGAATGAGCTTTTCAGTGAACAGCAGCCAGGCACATTTTAGCTAGTTTTACTTGTAAGTGGGGTTGGAAACACTTTTCAGGCTCAGTACTGCCCTCAAAAGATGCAGCCCTGAGGTCTCTCTTGATAGGAGATAGTTAAGTAGAAATTCACTGCTCTGCTGACCCGGCATAAGCAAATGTATACCAAAAATGTACCCAGAATGAGCTTTTCAGTGAACAGCAGCCAGGCACATTTTAGCTAGTTTTACTTGTAACTGGGGTTGTAAACGGTTTTCAGGCTCAGTACTGCGCTCAAAAGATGCAGCCCTGAGGTCTCTCCTGATAGGAGGTAGTTATGTAGAAATTCACTGCTCAGCTGACCCGGCAGAAGCAAATGTATACCAAAAATGTACCCAGAATGAGCTTTTCAGTGAACAGCAGCCAGGCACATTTTAGCTAGTTTTACTTGTAAGTTGGGTTGTAAACGCTTTTCAGGCTCAGTACTGCGCTCAAAAGATGCAGCCCTGAGGTCTCTCCTGATAGGAGATAGTTAAGTAGAAATTCACTGCTCAGCTGACCCGGCAGATGCAAATGTATACCAAAAATGTACCCAGAATGAGCTTTTCAGTGAACAGCAGCCAGGCACATTTTAGCTAGTTTTACTTGTAAGTGGGGTTGTAAACGCTTTTCAGGCTCAGTACTGCGCTCAAAAGATGCAGCCCTGAGGTCTCTCCTGATAGGAGGTAGTTAAGTAGAAATTCACTGCTCAGCTGACCCGGCAGAAGCAAATGTATACCAAAAATGTACCAGAATGAGATTTTCAGTGAACAGCAGCCAGGCACATTTTAGCTACTTTTACTTGTAAGTGGGGTTGTAAACGGTTTTCAGGCTCAGTACTGCGCTCAAAAGATGCAGCCCTGAGGTCTCTCCTGATAGGAGGTAGTTAAGTAGAAATTCACTGCTCAGCTGACCCGGCAGAAGCAAATGTATACCAAAAATGTACCCAGAATGAGCTTTTCAGTGAACAGCAGCCAGGCACATTTTAGCTAGTTTTACTTGTAACTGGGGTTGTAAACGGTTTTCAGGCTCAGTACTGCCCTCAAAAGATGCAGCCCTGAGGTCTCTCCTGATAGGAGGTAGTTAAGTAGAAATTCACTGCTCAGCTGACCCGGCAGAAGCAAATGTATACCAAAAATGTACCCAGAATAAGCTTTTCAGTGAACAGCAGCCAGGCACATTTTAGCTAGTTTTACTTGTAAGTGGGGTTGTAAACGCTTTTCAGGCTCAGTACTGCGCTCAAAAGATGCAGCCCTGATGTCTCTCCTGATAGGAGGTAGTTAAGTAGAAATTCACTGCTCAGCTGACCCGGCAGATGCAAATGTATACCAAAAATGTACCCAGAATGAGCTTTTCAGTGAACAGCAGCCAGGCACATTTTAGCTAGTTTTACTTGTAAGTGGGGTTGGAAACACTTTTCAGGCTCAGTACTGCCCTCAAAAGATGCAGCCCTGAGGTCTCTCTTGATAGGAGATAGTTAAGTAGAAATTCACTGCTCTGCTGACCCGGCATAAGCAAATGTATACCAAAAATGTACCCAGAATGAGCTTTTCAGTGAACAGCAGCCAGGCACATTTTAGCTAGTTTTACTTGTAACTGGGGTTGTAAACGGTTTTCAGGCTCAGTACTGCGCTCAAAAGATGCAGCCCTGAGGTCTCTCCTGATAGGAGGTAGTTATGTAGAAATTCACTGCTCAGCTGACCCGGCAGAAGCAAATGTATACCAAAAATGTACCCAGAATGAGCTTTTCAGTGAACAGCAGCCAGGCACATTTTAGCTAGTTTTACTTGTAAGTTGGGTTGTAAACGCTTTTCAGGCTCAGTACTGCGCTCAAAAGATGCAGCCCTGAGGTCTCTCCTGATAGGAGATAGTTAAGTAGAAATTCACTGCTCAGCTGACCCGGCAGATGCAAATGTATACCAAAAATGTACCCAGAATGAGCTTTTCAGTGAACAGCAGCCAGGCACATTTTAGCTAGTTTTACTTGTAAGTGGGGTTGTAAACGCTTTTCAGGCTCAGTACTGCGCTCAAAAGATGCAGCCCTGAGGTCTCTCCTGATAGGAGGTAGTTAAGTAGAAATTCACTGCTCAGCTGACCCGGCAGAAGCAAATGTATACCAAAAATGTACCAGAATGAGATTTTCAGTGAACAGCAGCCAGGCACATTTTAGCTACTTTTACTTGTAAGTGGGGTTGTAAACGGTTTTCAGGCTCAGTACTGCGCTCAAAAGATGCAGCCCTGAGGTCTCTCCTGATAGGAGGTAGTTAAGTAGAAATTCACTGCTCAGCTGACCCGGCAGAAGCAAATGTATACCAAAAATGTACCCAGAATGAGCTTTTCAGTGAACAGCAGCCAGGCACATTTTAGCTAGTTTTACTTGTAACTGGGGTTGTAAACGGTTTTCAGGCTCAGTACTGCCCTCAAAAGATGCAGCCCTGAGGTCTCTCCTGATAGGAGGTAGTTAAGTAGAAATTCACTGCTCAGCTGACCCGGCAGAAGCAAATGTATACCAAAAATGTACCCAGAATAAGCTTTTCAGTGAACAGCAGCCAGGCACATTTTAGCTAGTTTTACTTGTAAGTGGGGTTGTAAACGCTTTTCAGGCTCAGTACTGCGCTCAAAAGATGCAGCCCTGATGTCTCTCCTGATAGGAGGTAGTTAAGTAGAAATTCACTGCTCAGCTGACCCGGCAGATGCAAATGTATACCAAAAATGTACCCAGAATGAGCTTTTCAGTGAACAGCAGCCAGGCACATTTTAGCTAGTTTTACTTGTAAGTGGGGTTGGAAACACTTTTCAGGCTCAGTACTGCCCTCAAAAGATGCAGCCCTGAGGTCTCTCTTGATAGGAGATAGTTAAGTAGAAATTCACTGCTCTGCTGACCCGGCATAAGCAAATGTATACCAAAAATGTACCCAGAATGAGCTTTTCAGTGAACAGCAGCCAGGCACATTTTAGCTAGTTTTACTTGTAACTGGGGTTGTAAACGGTTTTCAGGCTCAGTACTGCGCTCAAAAGATGCAGCCCTGAGGTCTCTCCTGATAGGAGGTAGTTATGTAGAAATTCACTGCTCAGCTGACCCGGCAGAAGCAAATGTATACCAAAAATGTACCCAGAATGAGCTTTTCAGTGAACAGCAGCCAGGCACATTTTAGCTAGTTTTACTTGTAAGTTGGGTTGTAAACGCTTTTCAGGCTCAGTACTGCGCTCAAAAGATGCAGCCCTGAGGTCTCTCCTGATAGGAGATAGTTAAGTAGAAATTCACTGCTCAGCTGACCCGGCAGATGCAAATGTATACCAAAAATGTACCCAGAATGAGCTTTTCAGTGAATAGCAGCCAGGCACATTTTAGCTAGTTTTACTTGTAAGTGGGGTTGTAAACGCTTTTCAGGCTCAGTACTGCGCTCAAAAGATGCAGCCCTGAGGTCTCTCCTGATAGGAGGTAGTTAAGTAGAAATTCACTGCTCAGCTGACCCGGCAGAAGCAAATGTATACCAAAAATGTACCAGAATGAGATTTTCAGTGAACAGCAGCCAGGCACATTTTAGCTACTTTTACTTGTAAGTGGGGTTGTAAACGGTTTTCAGGCTCAGTACTGCGCTCAAAAGATGCAGCCCTGAGGTCTCTCCTGATAGGAGGTAGTTAAGTAGAAATTCACTGCTCAGCTGACCCGGCAGAAGCAAATGTATACCAAAAATGTACCCAGAATGAGCTTTTCAGTGAACAGCAGCCAGGCACATTTTAGCTAGTTTTACTTGTAACTGGGGTTGTAAACGGTTTTCAGGCTCAGTACTGCCCTCAAAAGATGCAGCCCTGAGGTCTCTCCTGATAGGAGGTAGTTAAGTAGAAATTCACTGCTCAGCTGACCCGGCAGAAGCAAATGTATACCAAAAATGTACCCAGAATAAGCTTTTCAGTGAACAGCAGCCAGGCACATTTTAGCTAGTTTTACTTGTAAGTGGGGTTGTAAACGCTTTTCAGGCTCAGTACTGCGCTCAAAAGATGCAGCCCTGATGTCTCTCCTGATAGGAGGTAGTTAAGTAGAAATTCACTGCTCAGCTGACCCGGCAGATGCAAATGTATACCAAAAATGTACCCAGAATGAGCTTTTCAGTGAACAGCAGCCAGGCACATTTTAGCTAGTTTTACTTGTAAGTGGGGTTGGAAACACTTTTCAGGCTCAGTACTGCCCTCAAAAGATGCAGCCCTGAGGTCTCTCTTGATAGGAGATAGTTAAGTAGAAATTCACTGCTCTGCTGACCCGGCATAAGCAAATGTATACCAAAAATGTACCCAGAATGAGCTTTTCAGTGAACAGCAGCCAGGCACATTTTAGCTAGTTTTACTTGTAACTGGGGTTGTAAACGGTTTTCAGGCTCAGTACTGCGCTCAAAAGATGCAGCCCTGAGGTCTCTCCTGATAGGAGGTAGTTATGTAGAAATTCACTGCTCAGCTGACCCGGCAGAAGCAAATGTATACCAAAAATGTACCCAGAATGAGCTTTTCAGTGAACAGCAGCCAGGCACATTTTAGCTAGTTTTACTTGTAAGTTGGGTTGTAAACGCTTTTCAGGCTCAGTACTGCGCTCAAAAGATGCAGCCCTGAGGTCTCTCCTGATAGGAGATAGTTAAGTAGAAATTCACTGCTCAGCTGACCCGGCAGATGCAAATGTATACCAAAAATGTACCCAGAATGAGCTTTTCAGTGAACAGCAGCCAGGCACATTTTAGCTAGTTTTACTTGTAAGTGGGGTTGTAAACGCTTTTCAGGCTCAGTACTGCGCTCAAAAGATGCAGCCCTGAGGTCTCTCCTGATAGGAGGTAGTTAAGTAGAAATTCACTGCTCAGCTGACCCGGCAGAAGCAAATGTATACCAAAAATGTACCAGAATGAGATTTTCAGTGAACAGCAGCCAGGCACATTTTAGCTACTTTTACTTGTAAGTGGGGTTGTAAACGGTTTTCAGGCTCAGTACTGCGCTCAAAAGATGCAGCCCTGAGGTCTCTCCTGATAGGAGGTAGTTAAGTAGAAATTCACTGCTCAGCTGACCCGGCAGAAGCAAATGTATACCAAAAATGTACCCAGAATGAGCTTTTCAGTGAACAGCAGCCAGGCACATTTTAGCTAGTTTTACTTGTAACTGGGGTTGTAAACGGTTTTCAGGCTCAGTACTGCCCTCAAAAGATGCAGCCCTGAGGTCTCTCCTGATAGGAGGTAGTTAAGTAGAAATTCACTGCTCAGCTGACCCGGCAGAAGCAAATGTATACCAAAAATGTACCCAGAATAAGCTTTTCAGTGAACAGCAGCCAGGCACATTTTAGCTAATTTTACTTGTAAGTGGGGTTGTAAACGCTTTTCAGGCTCAGTACTGCGCTCAAAAGATGCAGCCCTGATGTCTCTCCT
Organism: Lissotriton vulgaris; assembly: GCF_964263255.1. NCBI lineage: Eukaryota > Metazoa > Chordata > Amphibia > Caudata > Salamandridae > Lissotriton > Lissotriton vulgaris. The sequence continues at coordinate 834,970 of NW_028246658.1, forward strand.
GATAGGAGGTAGTTAAGTAGAAATTCACTGCTCAGCTGACCCGGCAGATGCAAATGTATACCAAAAATGTACCCAGAATGAGCTTTTCAGTGAACAGCAGCCAGGCACATTTTAGCTAGTTTTACTTGTAAGTGGGGTTGGAAACACTTTTCAGGCTCAGTACTGCCCTCAAAAGATGCAGCCCTGAGGTCTCTCTTGATAGGAGATAGTTAAGTAGAAATTCACTGCTCTGCTGACCCGGCATAAGCAAATGTATACCAAAAATGTACCCAGAATGAGCTTTTCAGTGAACAGCAGCCAGGCACATTTTAGCTAGTTTTACTTGTAACTGGGGTTGTAAACGGTTTTCAGGCTCAGTACTGCGCTCAAAAGATGCAGCCCTGAGGTCTCTCCTGATAGGAGGTAGTTATGTAGAAATTCACTGCTCACTGACCCGGCAGAAGCAAATGTATACCAAAAATGTACCCAGAATGAGCTTTTCAGTGAACAGCAGCCAGGCACATTTTAGCTAGTTTTACTTGTAAGTTGGGTTGTAAACGCTTTTCAGGCTCAGTACTGCGCTCAAAAGATGCAGCCCTGAGGTCTCTCCTGATAGGAGATAGTTAAGTAGAAATTCACTGCTCAGCTGACCCGGCAGATGCAAATGTATACCAAAAATGTACCCAGAATGAGCTTTTCAGTGAACAGCAGCCAGGCACATTTTAGCTAGTTTTACTTGTAAGTGGGGTTGTAAACGCTTTTCAGGCTCAGTACTGCGCTCAAAAGATGCAGCCCTGAGGTCTCTCCTGATAGGAGGTAGTTAAGTAGAAATTCACTGCTCAGCTGACCCGGCAGAAGCAAATGTATACCAAAAATGTACCAGAATGAGATTTTCAGTGAACAGCAGCCAGGCACATTTTAGCTACTTTTACTTGTAAGTGGGGTTGTAAACGGTTTTCAGGCTCAGTACTGCGCTCAAAAGATGCAGCCCTGAGGTCTCTCCTGATAGGAGGTAGTTAAGTAGAAATTCACTGCTCAGCTGACCCGGCAGAAGCAAATGTATACCAAAAATGTACCCAGAATGAGCTTTTCAGTGAACAGCAGCCAGGCACATTTTAGCTAGTTTTACTTGTAACTGGGGTTGTAAACGGTTTTCAGGCTCAGTACTGCCCTCAAAAGATGCAGCCCTGAGGTCTCTCCTGATAGGAGGTAGTTAAGTAGAAATTCACTGCTCAGCTGACCCGGCAGAAGCAAATGTATACCAAAAATGTACCCAGAATAAGCTTTTCAGTGAACAGCAGCCAGGCACATTTTAGCTAGTTTTACTTGTAAGTGGGGTTGTAAACGCTTTTCAGGCTCAGTACTGCGCTCAAAAGATGCAGCCCTGATGTCTCTCCTGATAGGAGGTAGTTAAGTAGAAATTCACTGCTCAGCTGACCCGGCAGATGCAAATGTATACCAAAAATGTACCCAGAATGAGCTTTTCAGTGAACAGCAGCCAGGCACATTTTAGCTAGTTTTACTTGTAAGTGGGGTTGGAAACACTTTTCAGGCTCAGTCTGCCCTCAAAAGATGCAGCCCTGAGGTCTCTCTTGATAGGAGATAGTTAAGTAGAAATTCACTGCTCTGCTGACCCGGCATAAGCAAATGTATACCAAAAATGTACCCAGAATGAGCTTTTCAGTGAACAGCAGCCAGGCACATTTTAGCTAGTTTTACTTGTAACTGGGGTTGTAAACGGTTTTCAGGCTCAGTACTGCGCTCAAAAGATGCAGCCCTGAGGTCTCTCCTGATAGGAGGTAGTTATGTAGAAATTCACTGCTCAGCTGACCCGGCAGAAGCAAATGTATACCAAAAATGTACCCAGAATGAGCTTTTCAGTGAACAGCAGCCAGGCACATTTTAGCTAGTTTTACTTGTAAGTTGGGTTGTAAACGCTTTTCAGGCTCAGTACTGCGCTCAAAAGATGCAGCCCTGAGGTCTCTCCTGATAGGAGATAGTTAAGTAGAAATTCACTGCTCAGCTGACCCGGCAGATGCAAATGTATACCAAAAATGTACCCAGAATGAGCTTTTCAGTGAACAGCAGCCAGGCACATTTTAGCTAGTTTTACTTGTAAGTGGGGTTGTAAACGCTTTTCAGGCTCAGTACTGCGCTCAAAAGATGCAGCCCTGAGGTCTCTCCTGATAGGAGGTAGTTAAGTAGAAATTCACTGCTCAGCTGACCCGGCAGAAGCAAATGTATACCAAAAATGTACCAGAATGAGATTTTCAGTGAACAGCAGCCAGGCACATTTTAGCTACTTTTACTTGTAAGTGGGGTTGTAAACGGTTTTCAGGCTCAGTACTGCGCTCAAAAGATGCAGCCCTGAGGTCTCTCCTGATAGGAGGTAGTTAAGTAGAAATTCACTGCTCAGCTGACCCGGCAGAAGCAAATGTATACCAAAAATGTACCCAGAATGAGCTTTTCAGTGAACAGCAGCCAGGCACATTTTAGCTAGTTTTACTTGTAACTGGGGTTGTAAACGGTTTTCAGGCTCAGTACTGCCCTCAAAAGATGCAGCCCTGAGGTCTCTCCTGATAGGAGGTAGTTAAGTAGAAATTCACTGCTCAGCTGACCCGGCAGAAGCAAATGTATACCAAAAATGTACCCAGAATAAGCTTTTCAGTGAACAGCAGCCAGGCACATTTTAGCTAGTTTTACTTGTAAGTGGGGTTGTAAACGCTTTTCAGGCTCAGTACTGCGCTCAAAAGATGCAGCCCTGATGTCTCTCCTGATAGGAGGTAGTTAAGTAGAAATTCACTGCTCAGCTGACCCGGCAGATGCAAATGTATACCAAAAATGTACCCAGAATGAGCTTTTCAGTGAACAGCAGCCAGGCACATTTTAGCTAGTTTTACTTGTAAGTGGGGTTGGAAACACTTTTCAGGCTCAGTACTGCCCTCAAAAGATGCAGCCCTGAGGTCTCTCTTGATAGGAGATAGTTAAGTAGAAATTCACTGCTCTGCTGACCCGGCATAAGCAAATGTATACCAAAAATGTACCCAGAATGAGCTTTTCAGTGAACAGCAGCCAGGCACATTTTAGCTAGTTTTACTTGTAACTGGGGTTGTAAACGGTTTTCAGGCTCAGTACTGCGCTCAAAAGATGCAGCCCTGAGGTCTCTCCTGATAGGAGGTAGTTATGTAGAAATTCACTGCTCAGCTGACCCGGCAGAAGCAAATGTATACCAAAAATGTACCCAGAATGAGCTTTTCAGTGAACAGCAGCCAGGCACATTTTAGCTAGTTTTACTTGTAAGTTGGGTTGTAAACGCTTTTCAGGCTCAGTACTGCGCTCAAAAGATGCAGCCCTGAGGTCTCTCCTGATAGGAGATAGTTAAGTAGAAATTCACTGCTCAGCTGACCCGGCAGATGCAAATGTATACCAAAAATGTACCCAGAATGAGCTTTTCAGTGAACAGCAGCCAGGCACATTTTAGCTAGTTTTACTTGTAAGTGGGGTTGTAAACGCTTTTCAGGCTCAGTACTGCGCTCAAAAGATGCAGCCCTGAGGTCTCTCCTGATAGGAGGTAGTTAAGTAGAAATTCACTGCTCAGCTGACCCGGCAGAAGCAAATGTATACCAAAAATGTACCAGAATGAGATTTTCAGTGAACAGCAGCCAGGCACATTTTAGCTACTTTTACTTGTAAGTGGGGTTGTAAACGGTTTTCAGGCTCAGTACTGCGCTCAAAAGATGCAGCCCTGAGGTCTCTCCTGATAGGAGGTAGTTAAGTAGAAATTCACTGCTCAGCTGACCCGGCAGAAGCAAATGTATACCAAAAATGTACCCAGAATGAGCTTTTCAGTGAACAGCAGCCAGGCACATTTTAGCTAGTTTTACTTGTAACTGGGGTTGTAAACGGTTTTCAGGCTCAGTACTGCCCTCAAAAGATGCAGCCCTGAGGTCTCTCCTGATAGGAGGTAGTTAAGTAGAAATTCACTGCTCAGCTGACCCGGCAGAAGCAAATGTATACCAAAAATGTACCAGAATGAGATTTTCAGTGAACAGCAGCCAGGCACATTTTAGCTACTTTTACTTGTAAGTGGGGTTGTAAACGGTTTTCAGGCTCAGTACTGCGCTCAAAAGATGCAGCCCTGAGGTCTCTCCTGATAGGAGGTAGTTAAGTAGAAATTCACTGCTCAGCTGACCCGGCAGAAGCAAATGTATACCAAAAATGTACCCAGAATGAGCTTTTCAGTGAACAGCAGCCAGGCACATTTTAGCTAGTTTTACTTGTAACTGGGGTTGTAAACGGTTTTCAGGCTCAGTACTGCCCTCAAAAGATGCAGCCCTGAGGTCTCTCCTGATAGGAGGTAGTTAAGTAGAAATTCACTGCTCAGCTGACCCGGCAGAAGCAAATGTATACCAAAAATGTACCCAGAATAAGCTTTTCAGTGAACAGCAGCCAGGCACATTTTAGCTAATTTTACTTGTAAGTGGGGTTGTAAACGCTTTTCAGGCTCAGTACTGCGCTCAAAAGATGCAGCCCTGATGTCTCTCCTGATAGGAGGTAGTTAAGTAGAAATTCACTGCTCAGCTGACCCGGCAGATGCAAATGTATACCAAAAATGTACCCAGAATGAGCTTTTCAGTGAACAGCAGCCAGGCACATTTTAGCTAGTTTTACTTGTAAGTGGGGTTGGAAACACTTTTCAGGCTCAGTACTGCCCTCAAAAGATGCAGCCCTGAGGTCTCTCTTGATAGGAGATAGTTAAGTAGAAATTCACTGCTCTGCTGACCCGGCATAAGCAAATGTATACCAAAAATGTACCCAGAATGAGCTTTTCAGTGAACAGCAGCCAGGCACATTTTAGCTAGTTTTACTTGTAACTGGGGTTGTAAACGTTTCAGGCTCAGTACTGCGCTCAAAAAGATGCAGCCCTGAGGTCTCTCCTGATAGGAGGTAGTTATGTAGAAATTCACTGCTCAGCTGACCCGGCAGAAGCAAATGTATACCAAAAATGTACCCAGAATGAGCTTTTCAGTGAACAGCAGCCAGGCACATTTTAGCTAGTTTTTACTTGTAAGTTGGGTTGTAAACGCTTTTCAGGCTCAGTACTGCGCTCAAAAGATGCAGCCCTGAGGTCTCTCCTGATAGGAGATAGTTAAGTAGAAATTCACTGCTCAGCTGACCCGGCAGATGCAAATGTATACCAAAAATGTACCCAGAATGAGCTTTTCAGTGAACAGCAGCCAGGCACATTTTAGCTAGTTTTACTTGTAAGTGGGGTTGTAAACGCTTTTCAGGCTCAGTACTGCGCTCAAAAGATGCAGCCCTGAGGTCTCTCCTGATAGGAGGTAGTTAAGTAGAAATTCACTGCTCAGCTGACCCGGCAGAAGCAAATGTATACCAAAAATGTACCAGAATGAGATTTTCAGTGAACAGCAGCCAGGCACATTTTAGCTACTTTTACTTGTAAGTGGGGTTGTAAACGGTTTTCAGGCTCAGTACTGCGCTCAAAAGATGCAGCCCTGAGGTCTCTCCTGATAGGAGGTAGTTAAGTAGAAATTCACTGCTCAGCTGACCCGGCAGAAGCAAATGTATACCAAAAATGTACCCAGAATGAGCTTTTCAGTGAACAGCAGCCAGGCACATTTTAGCTAGTTTTACTTGTAACTGGGGTTGTAAACGGTTTTCAGGCTCAGTACTGCCCTCAAAAGATGCAGCCCTGAGGTCTCTCCTGATAGGAGGTAGTTAAGTAGAAATTCACTGCTCAGCTGACCCGGCAGAAGCAAATGTATACCAAAAATGTACCCAGAATAAGCTTTTCAGTGAACAGCAGCCAGGCACATTTTAGCTAGTTTTACTTGTAAGTGGGGTTGTAAACGCTTTTCAGGCTCAGTACTGCGCTCAAAAGATGCAGCCCTGATGTCTCTCCTGATAGGAGGTAGTTAAGTAGAAATTCACTGCTCAGCTGACCCGGCAGATGCAAATGTATACCAAAAATGTACCCCAGAATGAGCTTTTCAGTGAACAGCAGCCAGGCACATTTTAGCTAGTTTTACTTGTAAGTGGGGTTGGAAACACTTTTCAGGCTCAGTACTGCCCTCAAAAGATGCAGCCCTGAGGTCTCTCTTGATAGGAGATAGTTAAGTAGAAATTCACTGCTCTGCTGACCCGGCATAAGCAAATGTATACCAAAAATGTACCCAGAATGAGCTTTTCAGTGAACAGCAGCCAGGCACATTTTAGCTAGTTTTACTTGTAACTGGGGTTGTAAACGGTTTTCAGGCTCAGTACTGCGCTCAAAAGATGCAGCCCTGAGGTCTCTCCTGATAGGAGGTAGTTATGTAGAAATTCACTGCTCAGCTGACCCGGCAGAAGCAAATGTATACCAAAAATGTACCCAGAATGAGCTTTTCAGTGAACAGCAGCCAGGCACATTTTAGCTAGTTTTACTTGTAAGTTGGGTTGTAAACGCTTTTCAGGCTCAGTACTGCGCTCAAAAGATGCAGCCCTGAGGTCTCTCCTGATAGGAGATAGTTAAGTAGAAATTCACTGCTCAGCTGACCCGGCAGATGCAAATGTATACCAAAAATGTACCCAGAATGAGCTTTTCAGTGAACAGCAGCCAGGCACATTTTAGCTAGTTTTACTTGTAAGTGGGGTTGTAAACGCTTTTCAGGCTCAGTACTGCGCTCAAAAGATGCAGCCCTGAGGTCTCTCCTGATAGGAGGTAGTTAAGTAGAAATTCACTGCTCAGCTGACCCGGCAGAAGCAAATGTATACCAAAAATGTACCAGAATGAGATTTTCAGTGAACAGCAGCCAGGCACATTTTAGCTACTTTTACTTGTAAGTGGGGTTGTAAACGGTTTTCAGGCTCAGTACTGCGCTCAAAAGATGCAGCCCTGAGGTCTCTCCTGATAGGAGGTAGTTAAGTAGAAATTCACTGCTCAGCTGACCCGGCAGAAGCAAATGTATACCAAAAATGTACCCAGAATGAGCTTTTCAGTGAACAGCAGCCAGGCACATTTTAGCTAGTTTTACTTGTAACTGGGGTTGTAAACGGTTTTCAGGCTCAGTACTGCCCTCAAAAGATGCAGCCCTGAGGTCTCTCCTGATAGGAGGTAGTTAAGTAGAAATTCACTGCTCAGCTGACCCGGCAGAAGCAAATGTATACCAAAAATGTACCCAGAATAAGCTTTTCAGTGAACAGCAGCCAGGCACATTTTAGCTAGTTTTACTTGTAAGTGGGGTTGTAAACGCTTTTCAGGCTCAGTACTGCGCTCAAAAGATGCAGCCCTGATGTCTCTCCTGATAGGAGGTAGTTAAGTAGAAATTCACTGCTCAGCTGACCCGGCAGATGCAAATGTATACCAAAAATGTACCCAGAATGAGCTTTTCAGTGAACAGCAGCCAGGCACATTTTAGCTAGTTTTACTTGTAAGTGGGGTTGGAAACACTTTTCAGGCTCAGTACTGCCCTCAAAAGATGCAGCCCTGAGGTCTCTCTTGATAGGAGATAGTTAAGTAGAAATTCACTGCTCTGCTGACCCGGCAGAAGCAAATGTATACCAAAAATGTACCCAGAATGAGCTTTTCAGTGAACAGCAGCCAGGCACATTTTAGCTAGTTTTACTTGTAACTGGGGTTGTAAACGGTTTTCAGGCTCAGTACTGCGCTCAAAAGATGCAGCCCTGAGGTCTCTCCTGATAGGAGGTAGTTATGTAGAAATTCACTGCTCAGCTGACCCGGCAGAAGCAAATGTATACCAAAAATGTACCCAGAATGAGCTTTTCAGTGAACAGCAGCCAGGCACATTTTAGCTAGTTTTACTTGTAACTGGGGTTGTAAACGGTTTTCAGGCTCAGTACTGCCCTCAAAAGATGCAGCCCTGAGGTCTCTCCTGATAGGAGGTAGTTAAGTAGAAATTCACTGCTCAGCTGACCCGGCAGAAGCAAATGTATACCAAAAATGTACCCAGAATAAGCTTTTCAGTGAACAGCAGCCAGGCACATTTTAGCTAGTTTTACTTGTAAGTGGGGTTGTAAACGCTTTTCAGGCTCAGTACTGCGCTCAAAAGATGCAGCCCTGATGTCTCTCCTGATAGGAGGTAGTTAAGTAGAAATTCACTGCTCAGCTGACCCGGCAGATGCAAATGTATACCAAAAATGTACCCAGAATGAGCTTTTCAGTGAACAGCAGCCAGGCACATTTTAGCTAGTTTTACTTGTAAGTGGGGTTGGAAACACTTTTCAGGCTCAGTACTGCCCTCAAAAGATGCAGCCCTGAGGTCTCTCTTGATAGGAGATAGTTAAGTAGAAATTCACTGCTCTGCTGACCCGGCATAAGCAAATGTATACCAAAAATGTACCCAGAATGAGCTTTTCAGTGAACAGCAGCCAGGCACATTTTAGCTAGTTTTACTTGTAACTGGGGTTGTAAACGGTTTTCAGGCTCAGTACTGCGCTCAAAAGATGCAGCCCTGAGGTCTCTCCTGATAGGAGGTAGTTATGTAGAAATTCACTGCTCAGCTGACCCGGCAGAAGCAAATGTATACCAAAAATGTACCCAGAATGAGCTTTTCAGTGAACAGCAGCCAGGCACATTTTAGCTAGTTTTACTTGTAAGTTGGGTTGTAAACGCTTTTCAGGCTCAGTACTGCGCTCAAAAGATGCAGCCCTGAGGTCTCTCCTGATAGGAGATAGTTAAGTAGAAATTCACTGCTCAGCTGACCCGGCAGATGCAAATGTATACCAAAAATGTACCCAGAATGAGCTTTTCAGTGAACAGCAGCCAGGCACATTTTAGCTAGTTTTACTTGTAAGTGGGGTTGTAAACGCTTTTCAGGCTCAGTACTGCGCTCAAAAGATGCAGCCCTGAGGTCTCTCCTGATAGGAGGTAGTTAAGTAGAAATTCACTGCTCAGCTGACCCGGCAGAAGCAAATGTATACCAAAAATGTACCAGAATGAGATTTTCAGTGAACAGCAGCCAGGCACATTTTAGCTACTTTTACTTGTAAGTGGGGTTGTAAACGGTTTTCAGGCTCAGTACTGCGCTCAAAAGATGCAGCCCTGAGGTCTCTCCTGATAGGAGGTAGTTAAGTAGAAATTCACTGCTCAGCTGACCCGGCAGAAGCAAATGTATACCAAAAATGTACCCAGAATGAGCTTTTCAGTGAACAGCAGCCAGGCACATTTTAGCTAGTTTTACTTGTAACTGGGGTTGTAAACGGTTTTCAGGCTCAGTACTGCCCTCAAAAGATGCAGCCCTGAGGTCTCTCCTGATAGGAGGTAGTTAAGTAGAAATTCACTGCTCAGCTGACCCGGCAGAAGCAAATGTATACCAAAAATGTACCCAGAATAAGCTTTTCAGTGAACAGCAGCCAGGCACATTTTAGCTAGTTTTACTTGTAAGTGGGGTTGTAAACGCTTTTCAGGCTCAGTACTGCGCTCAAAAGATGCAGCCCTGATGTCTCTCCTGATAGGAGGTAGTTAAGTAGAAATTCACTGCTCAGCTGACCCGGCAGATGCAAATGTATACCAAAAATGTACCCAGAATGAGCTTTTCAGTGAACAGCAGCCAGGCACATTTTAGCTAGTTTTACTTGTAAGTGGGGTTGGAAACACTTTTCAGGCTCAGTACTGCCCTCAAAAGATGCAGCCCTGAGGTCTCTCTTGATAGGAGATAGTTAAGTAGAAATTCACTGCTCTGCTGACCCGGCATAAGCAAATGTATACCAAAAATGTACCCAGAATGAGCTTTTCAGTGAACAGCAGCCAGGCACATTTTAGCTAGTTTTACTTGTAACTGGGGTTGTAAACGGTTTTCAGGCTCAGTACTGCGCTCAAAAGATGCAGCCCTGAGGTCTCTCCTGATAGGAGGTAGTTATGTAGAAATTCACTGCTCAGCTGACCCGGCAGAAGCAAATGTATACCAAAAATGTACCCAGAATGAGCTTTTCAGTGAACAGCAGCCAGGCACATTTTAGCTAGTTTTACTTGTAAGTGGGGTTGTAAACGCTTTTCAGGCTCAGTACTGCGCTCAAAAGATGCAGCCCTGAGGTCTCTCCTGATAGGAGGTAGTTAAGTAGAAATTCACTGCTCAGCTGACCCGGCAGAAGCAAATGTATACCAAAAATGTACCAGAATGAGATTTTCAGTGAACAGCAGCCAGGCACATTTTAGCTACTTTTACTTGTAAGTGGGGTTGTAAACGGTTTTCAGGCTCAGTACTGCGCTCAAAAGATGCAGCCCTGAGGTCTCTCCTGATAGGAGGTAGTTAAGTAGAAATTCACTGCTCAGCTGACCCGGCAGAAGCAAATGTATACCAAAAATGTACCCAGAATGAGCTTTTCAGTGAACAGCAGCCAGGCACATTTTAGCTAGTTTTACTTGTAACTGGGGTTGTAAACGGTTTTCAGGCTCAGTACTGCCCTCAAAAGATGCAGCCCTGAGGTCTCTCCTGATAGGAGGTAGTTAAGTAGAAATTCACTGCTCAGCTGACCCGGCAGAAGCAAATGTATACCAAAAATGTACCCAGAATAAGCTTTTCAGTGAACAGCAGCCAGGCACATTTTAGCTAATTTTACTTGTAAGTGGGGTTGTAAACGCTTTTCAGGCTCAGTACTGCGCTCAAAAGATGCAGCCCTGATGTCTCTCCTGATAGGAGGTAGTTAAGTAGAAATTCACTGCTCAGCTGACCCGGCAGATGCAAATGTATACCAAAAATGTACCCAGAATGAGCTTTTCAGTGAACAGCAGCCAGGCACATTTTAGCTAGTTTTACTTGTAAGTGGGGTTGGAAACACTTTTCAGGCTCAGTACTGCCCTCAAAAGATGCAGCCCTGAGGTCTCTCTTGATAGGAGATAGTTAAGTAGAAATTCACTGCTCTGCTGACCCGGCATAAGCAAATGTATACCAAAAATGTACCCAGAATGAGCTTTTCAGTGAACAGCAGCCAGGCACATTTTAGCTAGTTTTACTTGTAACTGGGGTTGTAAACGGTTTTCAGGCTCAGTACTGCGCTCAAAAGATGCAGCCCTGAGGTCTCTCCTGATAGGAGGTAGTTATGTAGAAATTCACTGCTCACTGACCCGGCAGAAGCAAATGTATACCAAAAATGTACCCAGAATGAGCTTTTCAGTGAACAGCAGCCAGGCACATTTTAGCTAGTTTTACTTGTAAGTTGGGTTGTAAACGCTTTTCAGGCTCAGTACTGCGCTCAAAAGATGCAGCCCTGAGGTCTCTCCTGATAGGAGATAGTTAAGTAGAAATTCACTGCTCAGCTGACCCGGCAGATGCAAATGTATACCAAAAATGTACCCAGAATGAGCTTTTCAGTGAACAGCAGCCAGGCACATTTTAGCTAGTTTTACTTGTAAGTGGGGTTGTAAACGCTTTTCAGGCTCAGTACTGCGCTCAAAAGATGCAGCCCTGAGGTCTCTCCTGATAGGAGGTAGTTAAGTAGAAATTCACTGCTCAGCTGACCCGGCAGAAGCAAATGTATACCAAAAATGTACCAGAATGAGATTTTCAGTGAACAGCAGCCAGGCACATTTTAGCTACTTTTACTTGTAAGTGGGGTTGTAAACGGTTTTCAGGCTCAGTACTGCGCTCAAAAGATGCAGCCCTGAGGTCTCTCCTGATAGGAGGTAGTTAAGTAGAAATTCACTGCTCAGCTGACCCGGCAGAAGCAAATGTATACCAAAAATGTACCCAGAATGAGCTTTTCAGTGAACAGCAGCCAGGCACATTTTAGCTAGTTTTACTTGTAACTGGGGTTGTAAACGGTTTTCAGGCTCAGTACTGCCCTCAAAAGATGCAGCCCTGAGGTCTCTCCTGATAGGAGGTAGTTAAGTAGAAATTCACTGCTCAGCTGACCCGGCAGAAGCAAATGTATACCAAAAATGTACCCAGAATAAGCTTTTCAGTGAACAGCAGCCAGGCACATTTTAGCTAGTTTTACTTGTAAGTGGGGTTGTAAACGCTTTTCAGGCTCAGTACTGCGCTCAAAAGATGCAGCCCTGATGTCTCTCCTGATAGGAGGTAGTTAAGTAGAAATTCACTGCTCAGCTGACCCGGCAGATGCAAATGTATACCAAAAATGTACCCCAGAATGAGCTTTTCAGTGAACAGCAGCCAGGCACATTTTAGCTAGTTTTACTTGTAAGTGGGGTTGGAAACACTTTTCAGGCTCAGTACTGCCCTCAAAAGATGCAGCCCTGAGGTCTCTCTTGATAGGAGATAGTTAAGTAGAAATTCACTGCTCTGCTGACCCGGCATAAGCAAATGTATACCAAAAATGTACCCAGAATGAGCTTTTCAGTGAACAGCAGCCAGGCACATTTTAGCTAGTTTTACTTGTAACTGGGGTTGTAAACGGTTTTCAGGCTCAGTACTGCGCTCAAAAGATGCAGCCCTGAGGTCTCTCCTGATAGGAGGTAGTTATGTAGAAATTCACTGCTCAGCTGACCCGGCAGAAGCAAATGTATACCAAAAATGTACCCAGAATGAGCTTTTCAGTGAACAGCAGCCAGGCACATTTTAGCTAGTTTTACTTGTAAGTTGGGTTGTAAACGCTTTTCAGGCTCAGTACTGCGCTCAAAAGATGCAGCCCTGAGGTCTCTCCTGATAGGAGATAGTTAAGTAGAAATTCACTGCTCAGCTGACCCGGCAGATGCAAATGTATACCAAAAATGTACCCAGAATGAGCTTTTCAGTGAACAGCAGCCAGGCACATTTTAGCTAGTTTTACTTGTAAGTGGGGTTGTAAACGCTTTTCAGGCTCAGTACTGCGCTCAAAAGATGCAGCCCTGAGGTCTCTCCTGATAGGAGGTAGTTAAGTAGAAATTCACTGCTCAGCTGACCCGGCAGAAGCAAATGTATACCAAAAATGTACCAGAATGAGATTTTCAGTGAACAGCAGCCAGGCACATTTTAGCTACTTTTACTTGTAAGTGGGGTTGTAAACGGTTTTCAGGCTCAGTACTGCGCTCAAAAGATGCAGCCCTGAGGTCTCTCCTGATAGGAGGTAGTTAAGTAGAAATTCACTGCTCAGCTGACCCGGCAGAAGCAAATGTATACCAAAAATGTACCCAGAATGAGCTTTTCAGTGAACAGCAGCCAGGCACATTTTAGCTAGTTTTACTTGTAACTGGGGTTGTAAACGGTTTTCAGGCTCAGTACTGCCCTCAAAAGATGCAGCCCTGAGGTCTCTCCTGATAGGAGGTAGTTAAGTAGAAATTCACTGCTCAGCTGACCCGGCAGAAGCAAATGTATACCAAAAATGTACCCAGAATAAGCTTTTCAGTGAACAGCAGCCAGGCACATTTTAGCTAGTTTTACTTGTAAGTGGGGTTGTAAACGCTTTTCAGGCTCAGTACTGCGCTCAAAAGATGCAGCCCTGATGTCTCTCCTGATAGGAGGTAGTTAAGTAGAAATTCACTGCTCAGCTGACCCGGCAGATGCAAATGTATACCAAAAATGTACCCAGAATGAGCTTTTCAGTGAACAGCAGCCAGGCACATTTTAGCTAGTTTTACTTGTAAGTGGGGTTGGAAACACTTTTCAGGCTCAGTACTGCCCTCAAAAGATGCAGCCCTGAGGTCTCTCTTGATAGGAGATAGTTAAGTAGAAATTCACTGCTCTGCTGACCCGGCAGAAGCAAATGTATACCAAAAATGTACCCAGAATGAGCTTTTCAGTGAACAGCAGCCAGGCACATTTTAGCTAGTTTTACTTGTAACTGGGGTTGTAAACGGTTTTCAGGCTCAGTACTGCGCTCAAAAGATGCAGCCCTGAGGTCTCTCCTGATAGGAGGTAGTTATGTAGAAATTCACTGCTCAGCTGACCCGGCAGAAGCAAATGTATACCAAAAATGTACCCAGAATGAGCTTTTCAGTGAACAGCAGCCAGGCACATTTTAGCTAGTTTTACTTGTAACTGGGGTTGTAAACGGTTTTCAGGCTCAGTACTGCCCTCAAAAGATGCAGCCCTGAGGTCTCTCCTGATAGGAGGTAGTTAAGTAGAAATTCACTGCTCAGCTGACCCGGCAGAAGCAAATGTATACCAAAAATGTACCCAGAATAAGCTTTTCAGTGAACAGCAGCCAGGCACATTTTAGCTAGTTTTACTTGTAAGTGGGGTTGTAAACGCTTTTCAGGCTCAGTACTGCGCTCAAAAGATGCAGCCCTGATGTCTCTCCTGATAGGAGGTAGTTAAGTAGAAATTCACTGCTCAGCTGACCCGGCAGATGCAAATGTATACCAAAAATGTACCCAGAATGAGCTTTTCAGTGAACAGCAGCCAGGCACATTTTAGCTAGTTTTACTTGTAAGTGGGGTTGGAAACACTTTTCAGGCTCAGTACTGCCCTCAAAAGATGCAGCCCTGAGGTCTCTCTTGATAGGAGATAGTTAAGTAGAAATTCACTGCTCTGCTGACCCGGCATAAGCAAATGTATACCAAAAATGTACCCAGAATGAGCTTTTCAGTGAACAGCAGCCAGGCACATTTTAGCTAGTTTTACTTGTAACTGGGGTTGTAAACGGTTTTCAGGCTCAGTACTGCGCTCAAAAGATGCAGCCCTGAGGTCTCTCCTGATAGGAGGTAGTTATGTAGAAATTCACTGCTCAGCTGACCCGGCAGAAGCAAATGTATACCAAAAATGTACCCAGAATGAGCTTTTCAGTGAACAGCAGCCAGGCACATTTTAGCTAGTTTTACTTGTAAGTTGGGTTGTAAACGCTTTTCAGGCTCAGTACTGCGCTCAAAAGATGCAGCCCTGAGGTCTCTCCTGATAGGAGATAGTTAAGTAGAAATTCACTGCTCAGCTGACCCGGCAGATGCAAATGTATACCAAAAATGTACCCAGAATGAGCTTTTCAGTGAACAGCAGCCAGGCACATTTTAGCTAGTTTTACTTGTAAGTGGGGTTGTAAACGCTTTTCAGGCTCAGTACTGCGCTCAAAAGATGCAGCCCTGAGGTCTCTCCTGATAGGAGGTAGTTAAGTAGAAATTCACTGCTCAGCTGACCCGGCAGAAGCAAATGTATACCAAAAATGTACCAGAATGAGATTTTCAGTGAACAGCAGCCAGGCACATTTTAGCTACTTTTACTTGTAAGTGGGGTTGTAAACGGTTTTCAGGCTCAGTACTGCGCTCAAAAGATGCAGCCCTGAGGTCTCTCCTGATAGGAGGTAGTTAAGTAGAAATTCACTGCTCAGCTGACCCGGCAGAAGCAAATGTATACCAAAAATGTACCCAGAATGAGCTTTTCAGTGAACAGCAGCCAGGCACATTTTAGCTAGTTTTACTTGTAACTGGGGTTGTAAACGGTTTTCAGGCTCAGTACTGCCCTCAAAAGATGCAGCCCTGAGGTCTCTCCTGATAGGAGGTAGTTAAGTAGAAATTCACTGCTCAGCTGACCCGGCAGAAGCAAATGTATACCAAAAATGTACCCAGAATAAGCTTTTCAGTGAACAGCAGCCAGGCACATTTTAGCTAGTTTTACTTGTAAGTGGGGTTGTAAACGCTTTTCAGGCTCAGTACTGCGCTCAAAAGATGCAGCCCTGATGTCTCTCCTGATAGGAGGTAGTTAAGTAGAAATTCACTGCTCAGCTGACCCGGCAGATGCAAATGTATACCAAAAATGTACCCAGAATGAGCTTTTCAGTGAACAGCAGCCAGGCACATTTTAGCTAGTTTTACTTGTAAGTGGGGTTGGAAACACTTTTCAGGCTCAGTACTGCCCTCAAAAGATGCAGCCCTGAGGTCTCTCTTGATAGGAGATAGTTAAGTAGAAATTCACTGCTCTGCTGACCCGGCATAAGCAAATGTATACCAAAAATGTACCCAGAATGAGCTTTTCAGTGAACAGCAGCCAGGCACATTTTAGCTAGTTTTACTTGTAACTGGGGTTGTAAACGGTTTTCAGGCTCAGTACTGCGCTCAAAAGATGCAGCCCTGAGGTCTCTCCTGATAGGAGGTAGTTATGTAGAAATTCACTGCTCAGCTGACCCGGCAGAAGCAAATGTATACCAAAAATGTACCCAGAATGAGCTTTTCAGTGAACAGCAGCCAGGCACATTTTAGCTAGTTTTACTTGTAAGTTGGGTTGTAAACGCTTTTCAGGCTCAGTACTGCGCTCAAAAGATGCAGCCCTGAGGTCTCTCCTGATAGGAGATAGTTAAGTAGAAATTCACTGCTCAGCTGACCCGGCAGATGCAAATGTATACCAAAAATGTACCCAGAATGAGCTTTTCAGTGAACAGCAGCCAGGCACATTTTAGCTAGTTTTACTTGTAAGTGGGGTTGTAAACGCTTTTCAGGCTCAGTACTGCGCTCAAAAGATGCAGCCCTGAGGTCTCTCCTGATAGGAGGTAGTTAAGTAGAAATTCACTGCTCAGCTGACCCGGCAGAAGCAAATGTATACCAAAAATGTACCAGAATGAGATTTTCAGTGAACAGCAGCCAGGCACATTTTAGCTACTTTTACTTGTAAGTGGGGTTGTAAACGGTTTTCAGGCTCAGTACTGCGCTCAAAAGATGCAGCCCTGAGGTCTCTCCTGATAGGAGGTAGTTAAGTAGAAATTCACTGCTCAGCTGACCCGGCAGAAGCAAATGTATACCAAAAATGTACCCAGAATGAGCTTTTCAGTGAACAGCAGCCAGGCACATTTTAGCTAGTTTTACTTGTAACTGGGGTTGTAAACGGTTTTCAGGCTCAGTACTGCCCTCAAAAGATGCAGCCCTGAGGTCTCTCCTGATAGGAGGTAGTTAAGTAGAAATTCACTGCTCAGCTGACCCGGCAGAAGCAAATGTATACCAAAAATGTACCCAGAATAAGCTTTTCAGTGAACAGCAGCCAGGCACATTTTAGCTAATTTTACTTGTAAGTGGGGTTGTAAACGCTTTTCAGGCTCAGTACTGCGCTCAAAAGATGCAGCCCTGATGTCTCTCCTGATAGGAGGTAGTTAAGTAGAAATTCACTGCTCAGCTGACCCGGCAGATGCAAATGTATACCAAAAATGTACCCAGAATGAGCTTTTCAGTGAACAGCAGCCAGGCACATTTTAGCTAGTTTTACTTGTAAGTGGGGTTGGAAACACTTTTCAGGCTCAGTACTGCCCTCAAAAGATGCAGCCCTGAGGTCTCTCTTGATAGGAGATAGTTAAGTAGAAATTCACTGCTCTGCTGACCCGGCATAAGCAAATGTATACCAAAAATGTACCCAGAATGAGCTTTTCAGTGAACAGCAGCCAGGCACATTTTAGCTAGTTTTACTTGTAACTGGGGTTGTAAACGGTTTTCAGGCTCAGTACTGCGCTCAAAAGATGCAGCCCTGAGGTCTCTCCTGATAGGAGGTAGTTATGTAGAAATTCACTGCTCACTGACCCGGCAGAAGCAAATGTATACCAAAAATGTACCCAGAATGAGCTTTTCAGTGAACAGCAGCCAGGCACATTTTAGCTAGTTTTACTTGTAAGTTGGGTTGTAAACGCTTTTCAGGCTCAGTACTGCGCTCAAAAGATGCAGCCCTGAGGTCTCTCCTGATAGGAGATAGTTAAGTAGAAATTCACTGCTCAGCTGACCCGGCAGATGCAAATGTATACCAAAAATGTACCCAGAATGAGCTTTTCAGTGAACAGCAGCCAGGCACATTTTAGCTAGTTTTACTTGTAAGTGGGGTTGTAAACGCTTTTCAGGCTCAGTACTGCGCTCAAAAGATGCAGCCCTGAGGTCTCTCCTGATAGGAGGTAGTTAAGTAGAAATTCACTGCTCAGCTGACCCGGCAGAAGCAAATGTATACCAAAAATGTACCAGAATGAGATTTTCAGTGAACAGCAGCCAGGCACATTTTAGCTACTTTTACTTGTAAGTGGGGTTGTAAACGGTTTTCAGGCTCAGTACTGCGCTCAAAAGATGCAGCCCTGAGGTCTCTCCTGATAGGAGGTAGTTAAGTAGAAATTCACTGCTCAGCTGACCCGGCAGAAGCAAATGTATACCAAAAATGTACCCAGAATGAGCTTTTCAGTGAACAGCAGCCAGGCACATTTTAGCTAGTTTTACTTGTAACTGGGGTTGTAAACGGTTTTCAGGCTCAGTACTGCCCTCAAAAGATGCAGCCCTGAGGTCTCTCCTGATAGGAGGTAGTTAAGTAGAAATTCACTGCTCAGCTGACCCGGCAGAAGCAAATGTATACCAAAAATGTACCCAGAATAAGCTTTTCAGTGAACAGCAGCCAGGCACATTTTAGCTAGTTTTACTTGTAAGTGGGGTTGTAAACGCTTTTCAGGCTCAGTACTGCGCTCAAAAGATGCAGCCCTGATGTCTCTCCTGATAGGAGGTAGTTAAGTAGAAATTCACTGCTCAGCTGACCCGGCAGATGCAAATGTATACCAAAAATGTACCCCAGAATGAGCTTTTCAGTGAACAGCAGCCAGGCACATTTTAGCTAGTTTTACTTGTAAGTGGGGTTGGAAACACTTTTCAGGCTCAGTACTGCCCTCAAAAGATGCAGCCCTGAGGTCTCTCTTGATAGGAGATAGTTAAGTAGAAATTCACTGCTCTGCTGACCCGGCATAAGCAAATGTATACCAAAAATGTACCCAGAATGAGCTTTTCAGTGAACAGCAGCCAGGCACATTTTAGCTAGTTTTACTTGTAACTGGGGTTGTAAACGGTTTTCAGGCTCAGTACTGCGCTCAAAAGATGCAGCCCTGAGGTCTCTCCTGATAGGAGGTAGTTATGTAGAAATTCACTGCTCAGCTGACCCGGCAGAAGCAAATGTATACCAAAAATGTACCCAGAATGAGCTTTTCAGTGAACAGCAGCCAGGCACATTTTAGCTAGTTTTACTTGTAAGTTGGGTTGTAAACGCTTTTCAGGCTCAGTACTGCGCTCAAAAGATGCAGCCCTGAGGTCTCTCCTGATAGGAGATAGTTAAGTAGAAATTCACTGCTCAGCTGACCCGGCAGATGCAAATGTATACCGAAAATGTACCCAGAATGAGCTTTTCAGTGAACAGCAGCCAGGCACATTTTAGCTAGTTTTACTTGTAAGTGGGGTTGTAAACGCTTTTCAGGCTCAGTACTGCGCTCAAAAGATGCAGCCCTGAGGTCTCTCCTGATAGGAGGTAGTTAAGTAGAAATTCACTGCTCAGCTGACCCGGCAGAAGCAAATGTATACCAAAAATGTACCAGAATGAGATTTTCAGTGAACAGCAGCCAGGCACATTTTAGCTACTTTTACTTGTAAGTGGGGTTGTAAACGGTTTTCAGGCTCAGTACTGCGCTCAAAAGATGCAGCCCTGAGGTCTCTCCTGATAGGAGGTAGTTAAGTAGAAATTCACTGCTCAGCTGACCCGGCAGAAGCAAATGTATACCAAAAATGTACCCAGAATGAGCTTTTCAGTGAACAGCAGCCAGGCACATTTTAGCTAGTTTTACTTGTAACTGGGGTTGTAAACGGTTTTCAGGCTCAGTACTGCCCTCAAAAGATGCAGCCCTGAGGTCTCTCCTGATAGGAGGTAGTTAAGTAGAAATTCACTGCTCAGCTGACCCGGCAGAAGCAAATGTATACCAAAAATGTACCCAGAATAAGCTTTTCAGTGAACAGCAGCCAGGCACATTTTAGCTAGTTTTACTTGTAAGTGGGGTTGTAAACGCTTTTCAGGCTCAGTACTGCGCTCAAAAGATGCAGCCCTGATGTCTCTCCTGATAGGAGGTAGTTAAGTAGAAATTCACTGCTCAGCTGACCCGGCAGATGCAAATGTATACCAAAAATGTACCCAGAATGAGCTTTTCAGTGAACAGCAGCCAGGCACATTTTAGCTAGTTTTACTTGTAAGTGGGGTTGGAAACACTTTTCAGGCTCAGTACTGCCCTCAAAAGATGCAGCCCTGAGGTCTCTCTTGATAGGAGATAGTTAAGTAGAAATTCACTGCTCTGCTGACCCGGCAGAAGCAAATGTATACCAAAAATGTACCCAGAATGAGCTTTTCAGTGAACAGCAGCCAGGCACATTTTAGCTAGTTTTACTTGTAACTGGGGTTGTAAACGGTTTTCAGGCTCAGTACTGCGCTCAAAAGATGCAGCCCTGAGGTCTCTCCTGATAGGAGGTAGTTATGTAGAAATTCACTGCTCAGCTGACCCGGCAGAAGCAAATGTATACCAAAAATGTACCCAGAATGAGCTTTTCAGTGAACAGCAGCCAGGCACATTTTAGCTAGTTTTACTTGTAACTGGGGTTGTAAACGGTTTTCAGGCTCAGTACTGCCCTCAAAAGATGCAGCCCTGAGGTCTCTCCTGATAGGAGGTAGTTAAGTAGAAATTCACTGCTCAGCTGACCCGGCAGAAGCAAATGTATACCAAAAATGTACCCAGAATAAGCTTTTCAGTGAACAGCAGCCAGGCACATTTTAGCTAGTTTTACTTGTAAGTGGGGTTGTAAACGCTTTTCAGGCTCAGTACTGCGCTCAAAAGATGCAGCCCTGATGTCTCTCCTGATAGGAGGTAGTTAAGTAGAAATTCACTGCTCAGCTGACCCGGCAGATGCAAATGTATACCAAAAATGTACCCAGAATGAGCTTTTCAGTGAACAGCAGCCAGGCACATTTTAGCTAGTTTTACTTGTAAGTGGGGTTGGAAACACTTTTCAGGCTCAGTACTGCCCTCAAAAGATGCAGCCCTGAGGTCTCTCTTGATAGGAGATAGTTAAGTAGAAATTCACTGCTCTGCTGACCCGGCATAAGCAAATGTATACCAAAAATGTACCCAGAATGAGCTTTTCAGTGAACAGCAGCCAGGCACATTTTAGCTAGTTTTACTTGTAACTGGGGTTGTAAACGGTTTTCAGGCTCAGTACTGCGCTCAAAAGATGCAGCCCTGAGGTCTCTCCTGATAGGAGGTAGTTATGTAGAAATTCACTGCTCAGCTGACCCGGCAGAAGCAAATGTATACCAAAAATGTACCCAGAATGAGCTTTTCAGTGAACAGCAGCCAGGCACATTTTAGCTAGTTTTACTTGTAAGTTGGGTTGTAAACGCTTTTCAGGCTCAGTACTGCGCTCAAAAGATGCAGCCCTGAGGTCTCTCCTGATAGGAGATAGTTAAGTAGAAATTCACTGCTCAGCTGACCCGGCAGATGCAAATGTATACCAAAAATGTACCCAGAATGAGCTTTTCAGTGAACAGCAGCCAGGCACATTTTAGCTAGTTTTACTTGTAAGTGGGGTTGTAAACGCTTTTCAGGCTCAGTACTGCGCTCAAAAGATGCAGCCCTGAGGTCTCTCCTGATAGGAGGTAGTTAAGTAGAAATTCACTGCTCAGCTGACCCGGCAGAAGCAAATGTATACCAAAAATGTACCAGAATGAGATTTTCAGTGAACAGCAGCCAGGCACATTTTAGCTACTTTTACTTGTAAGTGGGGTTGTAAACGGTTTTCAGGCTCAGTACTGCGCTCAAAAGATGCAGCCCTGAGGTCTCTCCTGATAGGAGGTAGTTAAGTAGAAATTCACTGCTCAGCTGACCCGGCAGAAGCAAATGTATACCAAAAATGTACCCAGAATGAGCTTTTCAGTGAACAGCAGCCAGGCACATTTTAGCTAGTTTTACTTGTAACTGGGGTTGTAAACGGTTTTCAGGCTCAGTACTGCCCTCAAAAGATGCAGCCCTGAGGTCTCTCCTGATAGGAGGTAGTTAAGTAGAAATTCACTGCTCAGCTGACCCGGCAGAAGCAAATGTATACCAAAAATGTACCAGAATGAGATTTTCAGTGAACAGCAGCCAGGCACATTTTAGCTACTTTTACTTGTAAGTGGGGTTGTAAACGGTTTTCAGGCTCAGTACTGCGCTCAAAAGATGCAGCCCTGAGGTCTCTCCTGATAGGAGGTAGTTAAGTAGAAATTCACTGCTCAGCTGACCCGGCAGAAGCAAATGTATACCAAAAATGTACCCAGAATGAGCTTTTCAGTGAACAGCAGCCAGGCACATTTTAGCTAGTTTTACTTGTAACTGGGGTTGTAAACGGTTTTCAGGCTCAGTACTGCCCTCAAAAGATGCAGCCCTGAGGTCTCTCCTGATAGGAGGTAGTTAAGTAGAAATTCACTGCTCAGCTGACCCGGCAGAAGCAAATGTATACCAAAAATGTACCCAGAATAAGCTTTTCAGTGAACAGCAGCCAGGCACATTTTAGCTAATTTTACTTGTAAGTGGGGTTGTAAACGCTTTTCAGGCTCAGTACTGCGCTCAAAAGATGCAGCCCTGATGTCTCTCCTGATAGGAGGTAGTTAAGTAGAAATTCACTGCTCAGCTGACCCGGCAGATGCAAATGTATACCAAAAATGTACCCAGAATGAGCTTTTCAGTGAACAGCAGCCAGGCACATTTTAGCTAGTTTTACTTGTAAGTGGGGTTGGAAACACTTTTCAGGCTCAGTACTGCCCTCAAAAGATGCAGCCCTGAGGTCTCTCTTGATAGGAGATAGTTAAGTAGAAATTCACTGCTCTGCTGACCCGGCATAAGCAAATGTATACCAAAAATGTACCCAGAATGAGCTTTTCAGTGAACAGCAGCCAGGCACATTTTAGCTAGTTTTACTTGTAACTGGGGTTGTAAACGGTTTTCAGGCTCAGTACTGCGCTCAAAAGATGCAGCCCTGAGGTCTCTCCTGATAGGAGGTAGTTATGTAGAAATTCACTGCTCACTGACCCGGCAGAAGCAAATGTATACCAAAAATGTACCCAGAATGAGCTTTTCAGTGAACAGCAGCCAGGCACATTTTAGCTAGTTTTACTTGTAAGTTGGGTTGTAAACGCTTTTCAGGCTCAGTACTGCGCTCAAAAGATGCAGCCCTGAGGTCTCTCCTGATAGGAGATAGTTAAGTAGAAATTCACTGCTCAGCTGACCCGGCAGATGCAAATGTATACCAAAAATGTACCCAGAATGAGCTTTTCAGTGAACAGCAGCCAGGCACATTTTAGCTAGTTTTACTTGTAAGTGGGGTTGTAAACGCTTTTCAGGCTCAGTACTGCGCTCAAAAGATGCAGCCCTGAGGTCTCTCCTGATAGGAGGTAGTTAAGTAGAAATTCACTGCTCAGCTGACCCGGCAGAAGCAAATGTATACCAAAAATGTACCAGAATGAGATTTTCAGTGAACAGCAGCCAGGCACATTTTAGCTACTTTTACTTGTAAGTGGGGTTGTAAACGGTTTTCAGGCTCAGTACTGCGCTCAAAAGATGCAGCCCTGAGGTCTCTCCTGATAGGAGGTAGTTAAGTAGAAATTCACTGCTCAGCTGACCCGGCAGAAGCAAATGTATACCAAAAATGTACCCAGAATGAGCTTTTCAGTGAACAGCAGCCAGGCACATTTTAGCTAGTTTTACTTGTAACTGGGGTTGTAAACGGTTTTCAGGCTCAGTACTGCCCTCAAAAGATGCAGCCCTGAGGTCTCTCCTGATAGGAGGTAGTTAAGTAGAAATTCACTGCTCAGCTGACCCGGCAGAAGCAAATGTATACCAAAAATGTACCCAGAATAAGCTTTTCAGTGAACAGCAGCCAGGCACATTTTAGCTAGTTTTACTTGTAAGTGGGGTTGTAAACGCTTTTCAGGCTCAGTACTGCGCTCAAAAGATGCAGCCCTGATGTCTCTCCTGATAGGAGGTAGTTAAGTAGAAATTCACTGCTCAGCTGACCCGGCAGATGCAAATGTATACCAAAAATGTACCCAGAATGAGCTTTTCAGTGAACAGCAGCCAGGCACATTTTAGCTAGTTTTACTTGTAAGTGGGGTTGGAAACACTTTTCAGGCTCAGTACTGCCCTCAAAAGATGCAGCCCTGAGGTCTCTCTTGATAGGAGATAGTTAAGTAGAAATTCACTGCTCTGCTGACCCGGCATAAGCAAATGTATACCAAAAATGTACCCAGAATGAGCTTTTCAGTGAACAGCAGCCAGGCACATTTTAGCTAGTTTTACTTGTAACTGGGGTTGTAAACGGTTTTCAGGCTCAGTACTGCGCTCAAAAGATGCAGCCCTGAGGTCTCTCCTGATAGGAGGTAGTTATGTAGAAATTCACTGCTCAGCTGACCCGGCAGAAGCAAATGTATACCAAAAATGTACCCAGAATGAGCTTTTCAGTGAACAGCAGCCAGGCACATTTTAGCTAGTTTTACTTGTAAGTTGGGTTGTAAACGCTTTTCAGGCTCAGTACTGCGCTCAAAAGATGCAGCCCTGAGGTCTCTCCTGATAGGAGATAGTTAAGTAGAAATTCACTGCTCAGCTGACCCGGCAGATGCAAATGTATACCAAAAATGTACCCAGAATGAGCTTTTCAGTGAACAGCAGCCAGGCACATTTTAGCTAGTTTTACTTGTAAGTGGGGTTGTAAACGCTTTTCAGGCTCAGTACTGCGCTCAAAAGATGCAGCCCTGAGGTCTCTCCTGATAGGAGGTAGTTAAGTAGAAATTCACTGCTCAGCTGACCCGGCAGAAGCAAATGTATACCAAAAATGTACCAGAATGAGATTTTCAGTGAACAGCAGCCAGGCACATTTTAGCTACTTTTACTTGTAAGTGGGGTTGTAAACGGTTTTCAGGCTCAGTACTGCGCTCAAAAGATGCAGCCCTGAGGTCTCTCCTGATAGGAGGTAGTTAAGTAGAAATTCACTGCTCAGCTGACCCGGCAGAAGCAAATGTATACCAAAAATGTACCCAGAATGAGCTTTTCAGTGAACAGCAGCCAGGCACATTTTAGCTAGTTTTACTTGTAACTGGGGTTGTAAACGGTTTTCAGGCTCAGTACTGCCCTCAAAAGATGCAGCCCTGAGGTCTCTCCTGATAGGAGGTAGTTAAGTAGAAATTCACTGCTCAGCTGACCCGGCAGAAGCAAATGTATACCAAAAATGTACCCAGAATAAGCTTTTCAGTGAACAGCAGCCAGGCACATTTTAGCTAGTTTTACTTGTAAGTGGGGTTGTAAACGCTTTTCAGGCTCAGTACTGCGCTCAAAAGATGCAGCCCTGATGTCTCTCCTGATAGGAGGTAGTTAAGTAGAAATTCACTGCTCAGCTGACCCGGCAGATGCAAATGTATACCAAAAATGTACCCAGAATGAGCTTTTCAGTGAACAGCAGCCAGGCACATTTTAGCTAGTTTTACTTGTAAGTGGGGTTGGAAACACTTTTCAGGCTCAGTACTGCCCTCAAAAGATGCAGCCCTGAGGTCTCTCTTGATAGGAGATAGTTAAGTAGAAATTCACTGCTCTGCTGACCCGGCAGAAGCAAATGTATACCAAAAATGTACCCAGAATGAGCTTTTCAGTGAACAGCAGCCAGGCACATTTTAGCTAGTTTTACTTGTAACTGGGGTTGTAAACGGTTTTCAGGCTCAGTACTGCGCTCAAAAGATGCAGCCCTGAGGTCTCTCCTGATAGGAGGTAGTTATGTAGAAATTCACTGCTCAGCTGACCCGGCAGAAGCAAATGTATACCAAAAATGTACCCAGAATGAGCTTTTCAGTGAACAGCAGCCAGGCACATTTTAGCTAGTTTTACTTGTAACTGGGGTTGTAAACGGTTTTCAGGCTCAGTACTGCCCTCAAAAGATGCAGCCCTGAGGTCTCTCCTGATAGGAGGTAGTTAAGTAGAAATTCACTGCTCAGCTGACCCGGCAGAAGCAAATGTATACCAAAAATGTACCCAGAATAAGCTTTTCAGTGAACAGCAGCCAGGCACATTTTAGCTAGTTTTACTTGTAAGTGGGGTTGTAAACGCTTTTCAGGCTCAGTACTGCGCTCAAAAGATGCAGCCCTGATGTCTCTCCTGATAGGAGGTAGTTAAGTAGAAATTCACTGCTCAGCTGACCCGGCAGATGCAAATGTATACCAAAAATGTACCCAGAATGAGCTTTTCAGTGAACAGCAGCCAGGCACATTTTAGCTAGTTTTACTTGTAAGTGGGGTTGGAAACACTTTTCAGGCTCAGTACTGCCCTCAAAAGATGCAGCCCTGAGGTCTCTCTTGATAGGAGATAGTTAAGTAGAAATTCACTGCTCTGCTGACCCGGCATAAGCAAATGTATACCAAAAATGTACCCAGAATGAGCTTTTCAGTGAACAGCAGCCAGGCACATTTTAGCTAGTTTTACTTGTAACTGGGGTTGTAAACGGTTTTCAGGCTCAGTACTGCGCTCAAAAGATGCAGCCCTGAGGTCTCTCCTGATAGGAGGTAGTTATGTAGAAATTCACTGCTCAGCTGACCCGGCAGAAGCAAATGTATACCAAAAATGTACCCAGAATGAGCTTTTCAGTGAACAGCAGCCAGGCACATTTTAGCTAGTTTTACTTGTAAGTTGGGTTGTAAACGCTTTTCAGGCTCAGTACTGCGCTCAAAAGATGCAGCCCTGAGGTCTCTCCTGATAGGAGATAGTTAAGTAGAAATTCACTGCTCAGCTGACCCGGCAGATGCAAATGTATACCAAAAATGTACCCAGAATGAGCTTTTCAGTGAACAGCAGCCAGGCACATTTTAGCTAGTTTTACTTGTAAGTGGGGTTGTAAACGCTTTTCAGGCTCAGTACTGCGCTCAAAAGATGCAGCCCTGAGGTCTCTCCTGATAGGAGGTAGTTAAGTAGAAATTCACTGCTCAGCTGACCCGGCAGAAGCAAATGTATACCAAAAATGTACCAGAATGAGATTTTCAGTGAACAGCAGCCAGGCACATTTTAGCTACTTTTACTTGTAAGTGGGGTTGTAAACGCTTTTCAGGCTCAGTACTGCGCTCAAAAGATGCAGCCCTGATGTCTCTCCTGATAGGAGGTAGTTAAGTAGAAATTCACTGCTCAGCTGACCCGGCAGAAGCAAATGTATACCAAAAATGTACCCAGAATGAGCTTTTCAGTGAACAGCAGCCAGGCACATTTTAGCTAGTTTTACTTGTAACTGGGGTTGTAAACGGTTTTCAGGCTCAGTACTGCCCTCAAAAGATGCAGCCCTGAGGTCTCTCCTGATAGGAGGTAGTTAAGTAGAAATTCACTGCTCAGCTGACCCGGCAGAAGCAAATGTATACCAAAAATGTACCCAGAATAAGCTTTTCAGTGAACAGCAGCCAGGCACATTTTAGCTAGTTTTACTTGTAAGTGGGGTTGTAAACGCTTTTCAGGCTCAGTACTGCGCTCAAAAGATGCAGCCCTGATGTCTCTCCTGATAGGAGGTAGTTAAGTAGAAATTCACTGCTCAGCTGACCCGGCAGATGCAAATGTATACCAAAAATGTACCCAGAATGAGCTTTTCAGTGAACAGCAGCCAGGCACATTTTAGCTAGTTTTACTTGTAAGTGGGGTTGGAAACACTTTTCAGGCTCAGTACTGCCCTCAAAAGATGCAGCCCTGAGGTCTCTCTTGATAGGAGATAGTTAAGTAGAAATTCACTGCTCTGCTGACCCGGCATAAGCAAATGTATACCAAAAATGTACCCAGAATGAGCTTTTCAGTGAACAGCAGCCAGGCACATTTTAGCTAGTTTTACTTGTAACTGGGGTTGTAAACGGTTTTCAGGCTCAGTACTGCGCTCAAAAGATGCAGCCCTGAGGTCTCTCCTGATAGGAGGTAGTTATGTAGAAATTCACTGCTCAGCTGACCCGGCAGAAGCAAATGTATACCAAAAATGTACCCAGAATGAGCTTTTCAGTGAACAGCAGCCAGGCACATTTTAGCTAGTTTTACTTGTAAGTTGGGTTGTAAACGCTTTTCAGGCTCAGTACTGCGCTCAAAAGATGCAGCCCTGAGGTCTCTCCTGATAGGAGATAGTTAAGTAGAAATTCACTGCTCAGCTGACCCGGCAGATGCAAATGTATACCAAAAATGTACCCAGAATGAGCTTTTCAGTGAACAGCAGCCAGGCACATTTTAGCTAGTTTTACTTGTAAGTGGGGTTGTAAACGCTTTTCAGGCTCAGTACTGCGCTCAAAAGATGCAGCCCTGAGGTCTCTCCTGATAGGAGGTAGTTAAGTAGAAATTCACTGCTCAGCTGACCCGGCAGAAGCAAATGTATACCAAAAATGTACCAGAATGAGATTTTCAGTGAACAGCAGCCAGGCACATTTTAGCTACTTTTACTTGTAAGTGGGGTTGTAAACGGTTTTCAGGCTCAGTACTGCGCTCAAAAGATGCAGCCCTGAGGTCTCTCCTGATAGGAGGTAGTTAAGTAGAAATTCACTGCTCAGCTGACCCGGCAGAAGCAAATGTATACCAAAAATGTACCCAGAATGAGCTTTTCAGTGAACAGCAGCCAGGCACATTTTAGCTAGTTTTACTTGTAACTGGGGTTGTAAACGGTTTTCAGGCTCAGTACTGCCCTCAAAAGATGCAGCCCTGAGGTCTCTCCTGATAGGAGGTAGTTAAGTAGAAATTCACTGCTCAGCTGACCCGGCAGAAGCAAATGTATACCAAAAATGTACCCAGAATAAGCTTTTCAGTGAACAGCAGCCAGGCACATTTTAGCTAATTTTACTTGTAAGTGGGGTTGTAAACGCTTTTCAGGCTCAGTACTGCGCTCAAAAGATGCAGCCCTGATGTCTCTCCTGATAGGAGGTAGTTAAGTAGAAATTCACTGCTCAGCTGACCCGGCAGATGCAAATGTATACCAAAAATGTACCCAGAATGAGCTTTTCAGTGAACAGCAGCCAGGCACATTTTAGCTAGTTTTACTTGTAAGTGGGGTTGGAAACACTTTTCAGGCTCAGTACTGCCCTCAAAAGATGCAGCCCTGAGGTCTCTCTTGATAGGAGATAGTTAAGTAGAAATTCACTGCTCTGCTGACCCGGCATAAGCAAATGTATACCAAAAATGTACCCAGAATGAGCTTTTCAGTGAACAGCAGCCAGGCACATTTTAGCTAGTTTTACTTGTAACTGGGGTTGTAAACGGTTTTCAGGCTCAGTACTGCGCTCAAAAGATGCAGCCCTGAGGTCTCTCCTGATAGGAGGTAGTTATGTAGAAATTCACTGCTCACTGACCCGGCAGAAGCAAATGTATACCAAAAATGTACCCAGAATGAGCTTTTCAGTGAACAGCAGCCAGGCACATTTTAGCTAGTTTTACTTGTAAGTTGGGTTGTAAACGCTTTTCAGGCTCAGTACTGCGCTCAAAAGATGCAGCCCTGAGGTCTCTCCTGATAGGAGATAGTTAAGTAGAAATTCACTGCTCAGCTGACCCGGCAGATGCAAATGTATACCAAAAATGTACCCAGAATGAGCTTTTCAGTGAACAGCAGCCAGGCACATTTTAGCTAGTTTTACTTGTAAGTGGGGTTGTAAACGCTTTTCAGGCTCAGTACTGCGCTCAAAAGATGCAGCCCTGAGGTCTCTCCTGATAGGAGGTAGTTAAGTAGAAATTCACTGCTCAGCTGACCCGGCAGAAGCAAATGTATACCAAAAATGTACCAGAATGAGATTTTCAGTGAACAGCAGCCAGGCACATTTTAGCTACTTTTACTTGTAAGTGGGGTTGTAAACGGTTTTCAGGCTCAGTACTGCGCTCAAAAGATGCAGCCCTGAGGTCTCTCCTGATAGGAGGTAGTTAAGTAGAAATTCACTGCTCAGCTGACCCGGCAGAAGCAAATGTATACCAAAAATGTACCCAGAATGAGCTTTTCAGTGAACAGCAGCCAGGCACATTTTAGCTAGTTTTACTTGTAACTGGGGTTGTAAACGGTTTTCAGGCTCAGTACTGCCCTCAAAAGATGCAGCCCTGAGGTCTCTCCTGATAGGAGGTAGTTAAGTAGAAATTCACTGCTCAGCTGACCCGGCAGAAGCAAATGTATACCAAAAATGTACCCAGAATAAGCTTTTCAGTGAACAGCAGCCAGGCACATTTTAGCTAGTTTTACTTGTAAGTGGGGTTGTAAACGCTTTTCAGGCTCAGTACTGCGCTCAAAAGATGCAGCCCTGATGTCTCTCCTGATAGGAGGTAGTTAAGTAGAAATTCACTGCTCAGCTGACCCGGCAGATGCAAATGTATACCAAAAATGTACCCAGAATGAGCTTTTCAGTGAACAGCAGCCAGGCACATTTTAGCTAGTTTTACTTGTAAGTGGGGTTGGAAACACTTTTCAGGCTCAGTACTGCCCTCAAAAGATGCAGCCCTGAGGTCTCTCTTGATAGGAGATAGTTAAGTAGAAATTCACTGCTCTGCTGACCCGGCATAAGCAAATGTATACCAAAAATGTACCCAGAATGAGCTTTTCAGTGAACAGCAGCCAGGCACATTTTAGCTAGTTTTACTTGTAACTGGGGTTGTAAACGGTTTTCAGGCTCAGTACTGCGCTCAAAAGATGCAGCCCTGAGGTCTCTCCTGATAGGAGGTAGTTATGTAGAAATTCACTGCTCAGCTGACCCGGCAGAAGCAAATGTATACCAAAAATGTACCCAGAATGAGCTTTTCAGTGAACAGCAGCCAGGCACATTTTAGCTAGTTTTACTTGTAAGTTGGGTTGTAAACGCTTTTCAGGCTCAGTACTGCGCTCAAAAGATGCAGCCCTGAGGTCTCTCCTGATAGGAGATAGTTAAGTAGAAATTCACTGCTCAGCTGACCCGGCAGATGCAAATGTATACCAAAAATGTACCCAGAATGAGCTTTTCAGTGAACAGCAGCCAGGCACATTTTAGCTAGTTTTACTTGTAAGTGGGGTTGTAAACGCTTTTCAGGCTCAGTACTGCGCTCAAAAGATGCAGCCCTGAGGTCTCTCCTGATAGGAGGTAGTTAAGTAGAAATTCACTGCTCAGCTGACCCGGCAGAAGCAAATGTATACCAAAAATGTACCAGAATGAGATTTTCAGTGAACAGCAGCCAGGCACATTTTAGCTACTTTTACTTGTAAGTGGGGTTGTAAACGGTTTTCAGGCTCAGTACTGCGCTCAAAAGATGCAGCCCTGAGGTCTCTCCTGATAGGAGGTAGTTAAGTAGAAATTCACTGCTCAGCTGACCCGGCAGAAGCAAATGTATACCAAAAATGTACCCAGAATGAGCTTTTCAGTGAACAGCAGCCAGGCACATTTTAGCTAGTTTTACTTGTAACTGGGGTTGTAAACGGTTTTCAGGCTCAGTACTGCCCTCAAAAGATGCAGCCCTGAGGTCTCTCCTGATAGGAGGTAGTTAAGTAGAAATTCACTGCTCAGCTGACCCGGCAGAAGCAAATGTATACCAAAAATGTACCCAGAATAAGCTTTTCAGTGAACAGCAGCCAGGCACATTTTAGCTAGTTTTACTTGTAAGTGGGGTTGTAAACGCTTTTCAGGCTCAGTACTGCGCTCAAAAGATGCAGCCCTGATGTCTCTCCTGATAGGAGGTAGTTAAGTAGAAATTCACTGCTCAGCTGACCCGGCAGATGCAAATGTATACCAAAAATGTACCCAGAATGAGCTTTTCAGTGAACAGCAGCCAGGCACATTTTAGCTAGTTTTACTTGTAAGTGGGGTTGGAAACACTTTTCAGGCTCAGTACTGCCCTCAAAAGATGCAGCCCTGAGGTCTCTCTTGATAGGAGATAGTTAAGTAGAAATTCACTGCTCTGCTGACCCGGCATAAGCAAATGTATACCAAAAATGTACCCAGAATGAGCTTTTCAGTGAACAGCAGCCAGGCACATTTTAGCTAGTTTTACTTGTAACTGGGGTTGTAAACGGTTTTCAGGCTCAGTACTGCGCTCAAAAGATGCAGCCCTGAGGTCTCTCCTGATAGGAGGTAGTTATGTAGAAATTCACTGCTCAGCTGACCCGGCAGAAGCAAATGTATACCAAAAATGTACCCAGAATGAGCTTTTCAGTGAACAGCAGCCAGGCACATTTTAGCTAGTTTTACTTGTAAGTTGGGTTGTAAACGCTTTTCAGGCTCAGTACTGCGCTCAAAAGATGCAGCCCTGAGGTCTCTCCTGATAGGAGATAGTTAAGTAGAAATTCACTGCTCAGCTGACCCGGCAGATGCAAATGTATACCAAAAATGTACCCAGAATGAGCTTTTCAGTGAACAGCAGCCAGGCACATTTTAGCTAGTTTTACTTGTAAGTGGGGTTGTAAACGCTTTTCAGGCTCAGTACTGCGCTCAAAAGATGCAGCCCTGAGGTCTCTCCTGATAGGAGGTAGTTAAGTAGAAATTCACTGCTCAGCTGACCCGGCAGAAGCAAATGTATACCAAAAATGTACCAGAATGAGATTTTCAGTGAACAGCAGCCAGGCACATTTTAGCTACTTTTACTTGTAAGTGGGGTTGTAAACGGTTTTCAGGCTCAGTACTGCGCTCAAAAGATGCAGCCCTGAGGTCTCTCCTGATAGGAGGTAGTTAAGTAGAAATTCACTGCTCAGCTGACCCGGCAGAAGCAAATGTATACCAAAAATGTACCCAGAATGAGCTTTTCAGTGAACAGCAGCCAGGCACATTTTAGCTAGTTTTACTTGTAACTGGGGTTGTAAACGGTTTTCAGGCTCAGTACTGCCCTCAAAAGATGCAGCCCTGAGGTCTCTCCTGATAGGAGGTAGTTAAGTAGAAATTCACTGCTCAGCTGACCCGGCAGAAGCAAATGTATACCAAAAATGTACCAGAATGAGATTTTCAGTGAACAGCAGCCAGGCACATTTTAGCTACTTTTACTTGTAAGTGGGGTTGTAAACGGTTTTCAGGCTCAGTACTGCGCTCAAAAGATGCAGCCCTGAGGTCTCTCCTGATAGGAGGTAGTTAAGTAGAAATTCACTGCTCAGCTGACCCGGCAGAAGCAAATGTATACCAAAAATGTACCCAGAATGAGCTTTTCAGTGAACAGCAGCCAGGCACATTTTAGCTAGTTTTACTTGTAACTGGGGTTGTAAACGGTTTTCAGGCTCAGTACTGCCCTCAAAAGATGCAGCCCTGAGGTCTCTCCTGATAGGAGGTAGTTAAGTAGAAATTCACTGCTCAGCTGACCCGGCAGAAGCAAATGTATACCAAAAATGTACCCAGAATAAGCTTTTCAGTGAACAGCAGCCAGGCACATTTTAGCTAGTTTTACTTGTAAGTGGGGTTGTAAACGCTTTTCAGGCTCAGTACTGCGCTCAAAAGATGCAGCCCTGATGTCTCTCCTGATAGGAGGTAGTTAAGTAGAAATTCACTGCTCAGCTGACCCGGCAGATGCAAATGTATACCAAAAATGTACCCAGAATGAGCTTTTCAGTGAACAGCAGCCAGGCACATTTTAGCTAGTTTTACTTGTAAGTGGGGTTGGAAACACTTTTCAGGCTCAGTACTGCCCTCAAAAGATGCAGCCCTGAGGTCTCTCTTGATAGGAGATAGTTAAGTAGAAATTCACTGCTCTGCTGACCCGGCATAAGCAAATGTATACCAAAAATGTACCCAGAATGAGCTTTTCAGTGAACAGCAGCCAGGCACATTTTAGCTAGTTTTACTTGTAACTGGGGTTGTAAACGGTTTTCAGGCTCAGTACTGCGCTCAAAAGATGCAGCCCTGAGGTCTCTCCTGATAGGAGGTAGTTATGTAGAAATTCACTGCTCAGCTGACCCGGCAGAAGCAAATGTATACCAAAAATGTACCCAGAATGAGCTTTTCAGTGAACAGCAGCCAGGCACATTTTAGCTAGTTTTACTTGTAAGTTGGGTTGTAAACGCTTTTCAGGCTCAGTACTGCGCTCAAAAGATGCAGCCCTGAGGTCTCTCCTGATAGGAGATAGTTAAGTAGAAATTCACTGCTCAGCTGACCCGGCAGATGCAAATGTATACCAAAAATGTACCCAGAATGAGCTTTTCAGTGAACAGCAGCCAGGCACATTTTAGCTAGTTTTACTTGTAAGTGGGGTTGTAAACGCTTTTCAGGCTCAGTACTGCGCTCAAAAGATGCAGCCCTGAGGTCTCTCCTGATAGGAGGTAGTTAAGTAGAAATTCACTGCTCAGCTGACCCGGCAGAAGCAAATGTATACCAAAAATGTACCAGAATGAGATTTTCAGTGAACAGCAGCCAGGCACATTTTAGCTACTTTTACTTGTAAGTGGGGTTGTAAACGGTTTTCAGGCTCAGTACTGCGCTCAAAAGATGCAGCCCTGAGGTCTCTCCTGATAGGAGGTAGTTAAGTAGAAATTCACTGCTCAGCTGACCCGGCAGAAGCAAATGTATACCAAAAATGTACCCAGAATGAGCTTTTCAGTGAACAGCAGCCAGGCACATTTTAGCTAGTTTTACTTGTAACTGGGGTTGTAAACGGTTTTCAGGCTCAGTACTGCCCTCAAAAGATGCAGCCCTGAGGTCTCTCCTGATAGGAGGTAGTTAAGTAGAAATTCACTGCTCAGCTGACCCGGCAGAAGCAAATGTATACCAAAAATGTACCCAGAATAAGCTTTTCAGTGAACAGCAGCCAGGCACATTTTAGCTAGTTTTACTTGTAAGTGGGGTTGTAAACGCTTTTCAGGCTCAGTACTGCGCTCAAAAGATGCAGCCCTGATGTCTCTCCTGATAGGAGGTAGTTAAGTAGAAATTCACTGCTCAGCTGACCCGGCAGATGCAAATGTATACCAAAAATGTACCCAGAATGAGCTTTTCAGTGAACAGCAGCCAGGCACATTTTAGCTAGTTTTACTTGTAAGTGGGGTTGGAAACACTTTTCAGGCTCAGTACTGCCCTCAAAAGATGCAGCCCTGAGGTCTCTCTTGATAGGAGATAGTTAAGTAGAAATTCACTGCTCTGCTGACCCGGCATAAGCAAATGTATACCAAAAATGTACCCAGAATGAGCTTTTCAGTGAACAGCAGCCAGGCACATTTTAGCTAGTTTTACTTGTAACTGGGGTTGTAAACGGTTTTCAGGCTCAGTACTGCGCTCAAAAGATGCAGCCCTGAGGTCTCTCCTGATAGGAGGTAGTTATGTAGAAATTCACTGCTCAGCTGACCCGGCAGAAGCAAATGTATACCAAAAATGTACCCAGAATGAGCTTTTCAGTGAACAGCAGCCAGGCACATTTTAGCTAGTTTTACTTGTAAGTTGGGTTGTAAACGCTTTTCAGGCTCAGTACTGCGCTCAAAAGATGCAGCCCTGAGGTCTCTCCTGATAGGAGATAGTTAAGTAGAAATTCACTGCTCAGCTGACCCGGCAGATGCAAATGTATACCAAAAATGTACCCAGAATGAGCTTTTCAGTGAACAGCAGCCAGGCACATTTTAGCTAGTTTTACTTGTAAGTGGGGTTGTAAACGCTTTTCAGGCTCAGTACTGCGCTCAAAAGATGCAGCCCTGAGGTCTCTCCTGATAGGAGGTAGTTAAGTAGAAATTCACTGCTCAGCTGACCCGGCAGAAGCAAATGTATACCAAAAATGTACCAGAATGAGATTTTCAGTGAACAGCAGCCAGGCACATTTTAGCTAC
Source organism: Lissotriton vulgaris (assembly GCF_964263255.1). Lineage (NCBI taxonomy): Eukaryota > Metazoa > Chordata > Amphibia > Caudata > Salamandridae > Lissotriton > Lissotriton vulgaris. The sequence goes on from NW_028246658.1 coordinate 870,323, forward strand.
TTTTACTTGTAAGTGGGGTTGTAAACGGTTTTCAGGCTCAGTACTGCGCTCAAAAGATGCAGCCCTGAGGTCTCTCCTGATAGGAGGTAGTTAAGTAGAAATTCACTGCTCAGCTGACCCGGCAGAAGCAAATGTATACCAAAAATGTACCCAGAATGAGCTTTTCAGTGAACAGCAGCCAGGCACATTTTAGCTAGTTTTACTTGTAACTGGGGTTGTAAACGGTTTTCAGGCTCAGTACTGCCCTCAAAAGATGCAGCCCTGAGGTCTCTCCTGATAGGAGGTAGTTAAGTAGAAATTCACTGCTCAGCTGACCCGGCAGAAGCAAATGTATACCAAAAATGTACCAGAATGAGATTTTCAGTGAACAGCAGCCAGGCACATTTTAGCTACTTTTACTTGTAAGTGGGGTTGTAAACGGTTTTCAGGCTCAGTACTGCGCTCAAAAGATGCAGCCCTGAGGTCTCTCCTGATAGGAGGTAGTTAAGTAGAAATTCACTGCTCAGCTGACCCGGCAGAAGCAAATGTATACCAAAAATGTACCCAGAATGAGCTTTTCAGTGAACAGCAGCCAGGCACATTTTAGCTAGTTTTACTTGTAACTGGGGTTGTAAACGGTTTTCAGGCTCAGTACTGCCCTCAAAAGATGCAGCCCTGAGGTCTCTCCTGATAGGAGGTAGTTAAGTAGAAATTCACTGCTCAGCTGACCCGGCAGAAGCAAATGTATACCAAAAATGTACCCAGAATAAGCTTTTCAGTGAACAGCAGCCAGGCACATTTTAGCTAGTTTTACTTGTAAGTGGGGTTGTAAACGCTTTTCAGGCTCAGTACTGCGCTCAAAAGATGCAGCCCTGATGTCTCTCCTGATAGGAGGTAGTTAAGTAGAAATTCACTGCTCAGCTGACCCGGCAGATGCAAATGTATACCAAAAATGTACCCAGAATGAGCTTTTCAGTGAACAGCAGCCAGGCACATTTTAGCTAGTTTTACTTGTAAGTGGGGTTGGAAACACTTTTCAGGCTCAGTACTGCCCTCAAAAGATGCAGCCCTGAGGTCTCTCTTGATAGGAGATAGTTAAGTAGAAATTCACTGCTCTGCTGACCCGGCATAAGCAAATGTATACCAAAAATGTACCCAGAATGAGCTTTTCAGTGAACAGCAGCCAGGCACATTTTAGCTAGTTTTACTTGTAACTGGGGTTGTAAACGGTTTTCAGGCTCAGTACTGCGCTCAAAAGATGCAGCCCTGAGGTCTCTCCTGATAGGAGGTAGTTATGTAGAAATTCACTGCTCAGCTGACCCGGCAGAAGCAAATGTATACCAAAAATGTACCCAGAATGAGCTTTTCAGTGAACAGCAGCCAGGCACATTTTAGCTAGTTTTACTTGTAAGTTGGGTTGTAAACGCTTTTCAGGCTCAGTACTGCGCTCAAAAGATGCAGCCCTGAGGTCTCTCCTGATAGGAGATAGTTAAGTAGAAATTCACTGCTCAGCTGACCCGGCAGATGCAAATGTATACCAAAAATGTACCCAGAATGAGCTTTTCAGTGAACAGCAGCCAGGCACATTTTAGCTAGTTTTACTTGTAAGTGGGGTTGTAAACGCTTTTCAGGCTCAGTACTGCGCTCAAAAGATGCAGCCCTGAGGTCTCTCCTGATAGGAGGTAGTTAAGTAGAAATTCACTGCTCAGCTGACCCGGCAGAAGCAAATGTATACCAAAAATGTACCAGAATGAGATTTTCATTGAACAGCAGCCAGGCACATTTTAGCTACTTTTACTTGTAAGTGGGGTTGTAAACGGTTTTCAGGCTCAGTACTGCGCTCAAAAGATGCAGCCCTGAGGTCTCTCCTGATAGGAGGTAGTTAAGTAGAAATTCACTGCTCAGCTGACCCGGCAGAAGCAAATGTATACCAAAAATGTACCCAGAATGAGCTTTTCAGTGAACAGCAGCCAGGCACATTTTAGCTAGTTTTACTTGTAACTGGGGTTGTAAACGGTTTTCAGGCTCAGTACTGCCCTCAAAAGATGCAGCCCTGAGGTCTCTCCTGATAGGAGGTAGTTAAGTAGAAATTCACTGCTCAGCTGACCCGGCAGAAGCAAATGTATACCAAAAATGTACCCAGAATAAGCTTTTCAGTGAACAGCAGCCAGGCACATTTTAGCTAGTTTTACTTGTAAGTGGGGTTGTAAACGCTTTTCAGGCTCAGTACTGCGCTCAAAAGATGCAGCCCTGATGTCTCTCCTGATAGGAGGTAGTTAAGTAGAAATTCACTGCTCAGCTGACCCGGCAGATGCAAATGTATACCAAAAATGTACCCCAGAATGAGCTTTTCAGTGAACAGCAGCCAGGCACATTTTAGCTAGTTTTACTTGTAAGTGGGGTTGGAAACACTTTTCAGGCTCAGTACTGCCCTCAAAAGATGCAGCCCTGAGGTCTCTCTTGATAGGAGATAGTTAAGTAGAAATTCACTGCTCTGCTGACCCGGCATAAGCAAATGTATACCAAAAATGTACCCAGAATGAGCTTTTCAGTGAACAGCAGCCAGGCACATTTTAGCTAGTTTTACTTGTAACTGGGGTTGTAAACGGTTTTCAGGCTCAGTACTGCGCTCAAAAGATGCAGCCCTGAGGTCTCTCCTGATAGGAGGTAGTTATGTAGAAATTCACTGCTCAGCTGACCCGGCAGAAGCAAATGTATACCAAAAATGTACCCAGAATGAGCTTTTCAGTGAACAGCAGCCAGGCACATTTTAGCTAGTTTTACTTGTAAGTTGGGTTGTAAACGCTTTTCAGGCTCAGTACTGCGCTCAAAAGATGCAGCCCTGAGGTCTCTCCTGATAGGAGATAGTTAAGTAGAAATTCACTGCTCAGCTGACCCGGCAGATGCAAATGTATACCAAAAATGTACCCAGAATGAGCTTTTCAGTGAACAGCAGCCAGGCACATTTTAGCTAGTTTTACTTGTAAGTGGGGTTGTAAACGCTTTTCAGGCTCAGTACTGCGCTCAAAAGATGCAGCCCTGAGGTCTCTCCTGATAGGAGGTAGTTAAGTAGAAATTCACTGCTCAGCTGACCCGGCAGAAGCAAATGTATACCAAAAATGTACCAGAATGAGATTTTCAGTGAACAGCAGCCAGGCACATTTTAGCTACTTTTACTTGTAAGTGGGGTTGTAAACGGTTTTCAGGCTCAGTACTGCGCTCAAAAGATGCAGCCCTGAGGTCTCTCCTGATAGGAGGTAGTTAAGTAGAAATTCACTGCTCAGCTGACCCGGCAGAAGCAAATGTATACCAAAAATGTACCCAGAATGAGCTTTTCAGTGAACAGCAGCCAGGCACATTTTAGCTAGTTTTACTTGTAACTGGGGTTGTAAACGGTTTTCAGGCTCAGTACTGCCCTCAAAAGATGCAGCCCTGAGGTCTCTCCTGATAGGAGGTAGTTAAGTAGAAATTCACTGCTCAGCTGACCCGGCAGAAGCAAATGTATACCAAAAATGTACCCAGAATAAGCTTTTCAGTGAACAGCAGCCAGGCACATTTTAGCTAGTTTTACTTGTAAGTGGGGTTGTAAACGCTTTTCAGGCTCAGTACTGCGCTCAAAAGATGCAGCCCTGATGTCTCTCCTGATAGGAGGTAGTTAAGTAGAAATTCACTGCTCAGCTGACCCGGCAGATGCAAATGTATACCAAAAATGTACCCAGAATGAGCTTTTCAGTGAACAGCAGCCAGGCACATTTTAGCTAGTTTTACTTGTAAGTGGGGTTGGAAACACTTTTCAGGCTCAGTACTGCCCTCAAAAGATGCAGCCCTGAGGTCTCTCTTGATAGGAGATAGTTAAGTAGAAATTCACTGCTCTGCTGACCCGGCAGAAGCAAATGTATACCAAAAATGTACCCAGAATGAGCTTTTCAGTGAACAGCAGCCAGGCACATTTTAGCTAGTTTTACTTGTAACTGGGGTTGTAAACGGTTTTCAGGCTCAGTACTGCGCTCAAAAGATGCAGCCCTGAGGTCTCTCCTGATAGGAGGTAGTTATGTAGAAATTCACTGCTCAGCTGACCCGGCAGAAGCAAATGTATACCAAAAATGTACCCAGAATGAGCTTTTCAGTGAACAGCAGCCAGGCACATTTTAGCTAGTTTTACTTGTAACTGGGGTTGTAAACGGTTTTCAGGCTCAGTACTGCCCTCAAAAGATGCAGCCCTGAGGTCTCTCCTGATAGGAGGTAGTTAAGTAGAAATTCACTGCTCAGCTGACCCGGCAGAAGCAAATGTATACCAAAAATGTACCCAGAATAAGCTTTTCAGTGAACAGCAGCCAGGCACATTTTAGCTAGTTTTACTTGTAAGTGGGGTTGTAAACGCTTTTCAGGCTCAGTACTGCGCTCAAAAGATGCAGCCCTGATGTCTCTCCTGATAGGAGGTAGTTAAGTAGAAATTCACTGCTCAGCTGACCCGGCAGATGCAAATGTATACCAAAAATGTACCCAGAATGAGCTTTTCAGTGAACAGCAGCCAGGCACATTTTAGCTAGTTTTACTTGTAAGTGGGGTTGGAAACACTTTTCAGGCTCAGTACTGCCCTCAAAAGATGCAGCCCTGAGGTCTCTCTTGATAGGAGATAGTTAAGTAGAAATTCACTGCTCTGCTGACCCGGCATAAGCAAATGTATACCAAAAATGTACCCAGAATGAGCTTTTCAGTGAACAGCAGCCAGGCACATTTTAGCTAGTTTTACTTGTAACTGGGGTTGTAAACGGTTTTCAGGCTCAGTACTGCGCTCAAAAGATGCAGCCCTGAGGTCTCTCCTGATAGGAGGTAGTTATGTAGAAATTCACTGCTCAGCTGACCCGGCAGAAGCAAATGTATACCAAAAATGTACCCAGAATGAGCTTTTCAGTGAACAGCAGCCAGGCACATTTTAGCTAGTTTTACTTGTAAGTTGGGTTGTAAACGCTTTTCAGGCTCAGTACTGCGCTCAAAAGATGCAGCCCTGAGGTCTCTCCTGATAGGAGATAGTTAAGTAGAAATTCACTGCTCAGCTGACCCGGCAGATGCAAATGTATACCAAAAATGTACCCAGAATGAGCTTTTCAGTGAACAGCAGCCAGGCACATTTTAGCTAGTTTTACTTGTAAGTGGGGTTGTAAACGCTTTTCAGGCTCAGTACTGCGCTCAAAAGATGCAGCCCTGAGGTCTCTCCTGATAGGAGATAGTTAAGTAGAAATTCACTGCTCAGCTGACCCGGCAGATGCAAATGTATACCAAAAATGTACCCAGAATGAGCTTTTCAGTGAACAGCAGCCAGGCACATTTTAGCTAGTTTTACTTGTAAGTGGGGTTGTAAACGCTTTTCAGGCTCAGTACTGCGCTCAAAAGATGCAGCCCTGAGGTCTCTCCTGATAGGAGGTAGTTAAGTAGAAATTCACTGCTCAGCTGACCCGGCAGAAGCAAATGTATACCAAAAATGTACCAGAATGAGATTTTCAGTGAACAGCAGCCAGGCACATTTTAGCTACTTTTACTTGTAAGTGGGGTTGTAAACGGTTTTCAGGCTCAGTACTGCGCTCAAAAGATGCAGCCCTGAGGTCTCTCCTGATAGGAGGTAGTTAAGTAGAAATTCACTGCTCAGCTGACCCGGCAGAAGCAAATGTATACCAAAAATGTACCCAGAATGAGCTTTTCAGTGAACAGCAGCCAGGCACATTTTAGCTAGTTTTACTTGTAACTGGGGTTGTAAACGGTTTTCAGGCTCAGTACTGCCCTCAAAAGATGCAGCCCTGAGGTCTCTCCTGATAGGAGGTAGTTAAGTAGAAATTCACTGCTCAGCTGACCCGGCAGAAGCAAATGTATACCAAAAATGTACCCAGAATAAGCTTTTCAGTGAACAGCAGCCAGGCACATTTTAGCTAGTTTTACTTGTAAGTGGGGTTGTAAACGCTTTTCAGGCTCAGTACTGCGCTCAAAAGATGCAGCCCTGATGTCTCTCCTGATAGGAGGTAGTTAAGTAGAAATTCACTGCTCAGCTGACCCGGCAGATGCAAATGTATACCAAAAATGTACCCAGAATGAGCTTTTCAGTGAACAGCAGCCAGGCACATTTTAGCTAGTTTTACTTGTAAGTGGGGTTGGAAACACTTTTCAGGCTCAGTACTGCCCTCAAAAGATGCAGCCCTGAGGTCTCTCTTGATAGGAGATAGTTAAGTAGAAATTCACTGCTCGGCTGACCCGGCATAAGCAAATGTATACCAAAAATGTACCCAGAATGAGCTTTTCAGTGAACAGCAGCCAGGCACATTTTAGCTAGTTTTACTTGTAACTGGGGTTGTAAACGGTTTTCAGGCTCAGTACTGCGCTCAAAAGATGCAGCCCTGAGGTCTCTCCTGATAGGAGGTAGTTATGTAGAAATTCACTGCTCAGCTGACCCGGCAGAAGCAAATGTATACCAAAAATGTACCCAGAATGAGCTTTTCAGTGAACAGCAGCCAGGCACATTTTAGCTAGTTTTACTTGTAAGTTGGGTTGTAAACGCTTTTCAGGCTCAGTACTGCGCTCAAAAGATGCAGCCCTGAGGTCTCTCCTGATAGGAGATAGTTAAGTAGAAATTCACTGCTCAGCTGACCCGGCAGATGCAAATGTATACCAAAAATGTACCCAGAATGAGCTTTTCAGTGAACAGCAGCCAGGCACATTTTAGCTAGTTTTACTTGTAAGTGGGGTTGTAAACGCTTTTCAGGCTCAGTACTGCGCTCAAAAGATGCAGCCCTGAGGTCTCTCCTGATAGGAGGTAGTTAAGTAGAAATTCACTGCTCAGCTGACCCGGCAGAAGCAAATGTATACCAAAAATGTACCAGAATGAGATTTTCAGTGAACAGCAGCCAGGCACATTTTAGCTACTTTTACTTGTAAGTGGGGTTGTAAACGGTTTTCAGGCTCAGTACTGCGCTCAAAAGATGCAGCCCTGAGGTCTCTCCTGATAGGAGGTAGTTAAGTAGAAATTCACTGCTCAGCTGACCCGGCAGAAGCAAATGTATACCAAAAATGTACCCAGAATGAGCTTTTCAGTGAACAGCAGCCAGGCACATTTTCGCTAGTTTTACTTGTAACTGGGGTTGTAAACGGTTTTCAGGCTCAGTACTGCCCTCAAAAGATGCAGCCCTGAGGTCTCTCCTGATAGGAGGTAGTTAAGTAGAAATTCACTGCTCAGCTGACCCGGCAGAAGCAAATGTATACCAAAAATGTACCCAGAATAAGCTTTTCAGTGAACAGCAGCCAGGCACATTTTAGCTAGTTTTACTTGTAAGTGGGGTTGTAAACGCTTTTCAGGCTCAGTACTGCGCTCAAAAGATGCAGCCCTGATGTCTCTCCTGATAGGAGGTAGTTAAGTAGAAATTCACTGCTCAGCTGACCCGGCAGATGCAAATGTATACCAAAAATGTACCCAGAATGAGCTTTTCAGTGAACAGCAGCCAGGCACATTTTAGCTAGTTTTACTTGTAAGTGGGGTTGGAAACACTTTTCAGGCTCAGTACTGCCCTCAAAAGATGCAGCCCTGAGGTCTCTCTTGATAGGAGATAGTTAAGTAGAAATTCACTGCTCTGCTGACCCGGCATAAGCAAATGTATACCAAAAATGTACCCAGAATGAGCTTTTCAGTGAACAGCAGCCAGGCACATTTTAGCTAGTTTTACTTGTAACTGGGGTTGTAAACGGTTTTCAGGCTCAGTACTGCGCTCAAAAGATGCAGCCCTGAGGTCTCTCCTGATAGGAGGTAGTTATGTAGAAATTCACTGCTCAGCTGACCCGGCAGAAGCAAATGTATACCAAAAATGTACCCAGAATGAGCTTTTCAGTGAACAGCAGCCAGGCACATTTTAGCTAGTTTTACTTGTAAGTTGGGTTGTAAACGCTTTTCAGGCTCAGTACTGCGCTCAAAAGATGCAGCCCTGAGGTCTCTCCTGATAGGAGATAGTTAAGTAGAAATTCACTGCTCAGCTGACCCGGCAGATGCAAATGTATACCAAAAATGTACCCAGAATGAGCTTTTCAGTGAACAGCAGCCAGGCACATTTTAGCTAGTTTTACTTGTAAGTGGGGTTGTAAACGCTTTTCAGGCTCAGTACTGCGCTCAAAAGATGCAGCCCTGAGGTCTCTCCTGATAGGAGGTAGTTAAGTAGAAATTCACTGCTCAGCTGACCCGGCAGAAGCAAATGTATACCAAAAATGTACCAGAATGAGATTTTCAGTGAACAGCAGCCAGGCACATTTTAGCTACTTTTACTTGTAAGTGGGGTTGTAAACGGTTTTCAGGCTCAGTACTGCGCTCAAAAGATGCAGCCCTGAGGTCTCTCCTGATAGGAGGTAGTTAAGTAGAAATTCACTGCTCAGCTGACCCGGCAGAAGCAAATGTATACCAAAAATGTACCCAGAATGAGCTTTTCAGTGAACAGCAGCCAGGCACATTTTAGCTAGTTTTACTTGTAACTGGGGTTGTAAACGGTTTTCAGGCTCAGTACTGCCCTCAAAAGATGCAGCCCTGAGGTCTCTCCTGATAGGAGGTAGTTAAGTAGAAATTCACTGCTCAGCTGACCCGGCAGAAGCAAATGTATACCAAAAATGTACCCAGAATAAGCTTTTCAGTGAACAGCAGCCAGGCACATTTTAGCTAGTTTTACTTGTAAGTGGGGTTGTAAACGCTTTTCAGGCTCAGTACTGCGCTCAAAAGATGCAGCCCTGATGTCTCTCCTGATAGGAGGTAGTTAAGTAGAAATTCACTGCTCAGCTGACCCGGCAGATGCAAATGTATACCAAAAATGTACCCAGAATGAGCTTTTCAGTGAACAGCAGCCAGGCACATTTTAGCTAGTTTTACTTGTAAGTGGGGTTGGAAACACTTTTCAGGCTCAGTACTGCCCTCAAAAGATGCAGCCCTGAGGTCTCTCTTGATAGGAGATAGTTAAGTAGAAATTCACTGCTCTACTGACCCGGCATAAGCAAATGTATACCAAAAATGTACCCAGAATGAGCTTTTCAGTGAACAGCAGCCAGGCACATTTTAGCTAGTTTTACTTGTAACTGGGGTTGTAAACGGTTTTCAGGCTCAGTACTGCGCTCAAAAGATGCAGCCCTGAGGTCTCTCCTGATAGGAGGTAGTTATGTAGAAATTCACTGCTCAGCTGACCCGGCAGAAGCAAATGTATACCAAAAATGTACCCAGAATGAGCTTTTCAGTGAACAGCAGCCAGGCACATTTTAGCTAGTTTTACTTGTAAGTTGGGTTGTAAACGCTTTTCAGGCTCAGTACTGCGCTCAAAAGATGCAGCCCTGAGGTCTCTCCTGATAGGAGATAGTTAAGTAGAAATTCACTGCTCAGCTGACCCGGCAGATGCAAATGTATACCAAAAATGTACCCAGAATGAGCTTTTCAGTGAACAGCAGCCAGGCACATTTTAGCTAGTTTTACTTGTAAGTGGGGTTGTAAACGCTTTTCAGGCTCAGTACTGCGCTCAAAAGATGCAGCCCTGAGGTCTCTCCTGATAGGAGGTAGTTAAGTAGAAATTCACTGCTCAGCTGACCCGGCAGAAGCAAATGTATACCAAAAATGTACCAGAATGAGATTTTCAGTGAACAGCAGCCAGGCACATTTTAGCTACTTTTACTTGTAAGTGGGGTTGTAAACGGTTTTCAGGCTCAGTACTGCGCTCAAAAGATGCAGCCCTGAGGTCTCTCCTGATAGGAGGTAGTTAAGTAGAAATTCACTGCTCAGCTGACCCGGCAGAAGCAAATGTATACCAAAAATGTACCCAGAATGAGCTTTTCAGTGAACAGCAGCCAGGCACATTTTAGCTAGTTTTACTTGTAACTGGGGTTGTAAACGGTTTTCAGGCTCAGTACTGCCCTCAAAAGATGCAGCCCTGAGGTCTCTCCTGATAGGAGGTAGTTAAGTAGAAATTCACTGCTCAGCTGACCCGGCAGAAGCAAATGTATACCAAAAATGTACCCAGAATAAGCTTTTCAGTGAACAGCAGCCAGGCACATTTTAGCTAGTTTTACTTGTAAGTGGGGTTGTAAACGCTTTTCAGGCTCAGTACTGCGCTCAAAAGATGCAGCCCTGATGTCTCTCCTGATAGGAGGTAGTTAAGTAGAAATTCACTGCTCAGCTGACCCGGCAGATGCAAATGTATACCAAAAATGTACCCAGAATGAGCTTTTCAGTGAACAGCAGCCAGGCACATTTTAGCTAGTTTTACTTGTAAGTGGGGTTGGAAACACTTTTCAGGCTCAGTACTGCCCTCAAAAGATGCAGCCCTGAGGTCTCTCTTGATAGGAGATAGTTAAGTAGAAATTCACTGCTCTGCTGACCCGGCATAAGCAAATGTATACCAAAAATGTACCCAGAATGAGCTTTTCAGTGAACAGCAGCCAGGCACATTTTAGCTAGTTTTACTTGTAACTGGGGTTGTAAACGGTTTTCAGGCTCAGTACTGCGCTCAAAAGATGCAGCCCTGAGGTCTCTCCTGATAGGAGGTAGTTATGTAGAAATTCACTGCTCAGCTGACCCGGCAGAAGCAAATGTATACCAAAAATGTACCCAGAATGAGCTTTTCAGTGAACAGCAGCCAGGCACATTTTAGCTAGTTTTACTTGTAAGTTGGGTTGTAAACGCTTTTCAGGCTCAGTACTGCGCTCAAAAGATGCAGCCCTGAGGTCTCTCCTGATAGGAGATAGTTAAGTAGAAATTCACTGCTCAGCTGACCCGGCAGATGCAAATGTATACCAAAAATGTACCCAGAATGAGCTTTTCAGTGAACAGCAGCCAGGCACATTTTAGCTAGTTTTACTTGTAAGTGGGGTTGTAAACGCTTTTCAGGCTCAGTACTGCGCTCAAAAGATGCAGCCCTGAGGTCTCTCCTGATAGGAGGTAGTTAAGTAGAAATTCACTGCTCAGCTGACCCGGCAGAAGCAAATGTATACCAAAAATGTACCAGAATGAGATTTTCAGTGAACAGCAGCCAGGCACATTTTAGCTACTTTTACTTGTAAGTGGGGTTGTAAACGGTTTTCAGGCTCAGTACTGCGCTCAAAAGATGCAGCCCTGAGGTCTCTCCTGATAGGAGGTAGTTAAGTAGAAATTCACTGCTCAGCTGACCCGGCAGAAGCAAATGTATACCAAAAATGTACCCAGAATGAGCTTTTCAGTGAACAGCAGCCAGGCACATTTTAGCTAGTTTTACTTGTAACTGGGGTTGTAAACGGTTTTCAGGCTCAGTACTGCCCTCAAAAGATGCAGCCCTGAGGTCTCTCCTGATAGGAGGTAGTTAAGTAGAAATTCACTGCTCAGCTGACCCGGCAGAAGCAAATGTATACCAAAAATGTACCCAGAATAAGCTTTTCAGTGAACAGCAGCCAGGCACATTTTAGCTAGTTTTACTTGTAAGTGGGGTTGTAAACGCTTTTCAGGCTCAGTACTGCGCTCAAAAGATGCAGCCCTGATGTCTCTCCTGATAGGAGGTAGTTAAGTAGAAATTCACTGCTCAGCTGACCCGGCAGATGCAAATGTATACCAAAAATGTACCCAGAATGAGCTTTTCAGTGAACAGCAGCCAGGCACATTTTAGCTAGTTTTACTTGTAAGTGGGGTTGGAAACACTTTTCAGGCTCAGTACTGCCCTCAAAAGATGCAGCCCTGAGGTCCCTCTTGATAGGAGATAGTTAAGTAGAAATTCACTGCTCTGCTGACCCGGCATAAGCAAATGTATACCAAAAATGTACCCAGAATGAGCTTTTCAGTGAACAGCAGCCAGGCACATTTTAGCTAGTTTTACTTGTAACTGGGGTTGTAAACGGTTTTCAGGCTCAGTACTGCGCTCAAAAGATGCAGCCCTGAGGTCTCTCCTGATAGGAGGTAGTTATGTAGAAATTCACTGCTCAGCTGACCCGGCAGAAGCAAATGTATACCAAAAATGTACCCAGAATGAGCTTTTCAGTGAACAGCAGCCAGGCACATTTTAGCTAGTTTTACTTGTAAGTTGGGTTGTAAACGCTTTTCAGGCTCAGTACTGCGCTCAAAAGATGCAGCCCTGAGGTCTCTCCTGATAGGAGATAGTTAAGTAGAAATTCACTGCTCAGCTGACCCGGCAGATGCAAATGTATACCAAAAATGTACCCAGAATGAGCTTTTCAGTGAACAGCAGCCAGGCACATTTTAGCTAGTTTTACTTGTAAGTGGGGTTGTAAACGCTTTTCAGGCTCAGTACTGCGCTCAAAAGATGCAGCCCTGATGTCTCTCCTGATAGGAGGTAGTTAAGTAGAAATTCACTGCTCAGCTGACCCGGCAGATGCAAATGTATACCAAAAATGTACCCCAGAATGAGCTTTTCAGTGAACAGCAGCCAGGCACATTTTAGCTAGTTTTACTTGTAAGTGGGGTTGGAAACACTTTTCAGGCTCAGTACTGCCCTCAAAAGATGCAGCCCTGAGGTCTCTCTTGATAGGAGATAGTTAAGTAGAAATTCACTGCTCTGCTGACCCGGCATAAGCAAATGTATACCAAAAATGTACCCAGAATGAGCTTTTCAGTGAACAGCAGCCAGGCACATTTTAGCTAGTTTTACTTGTAACTGGGGTTGTAAACGGTTTTCAGGCTCAGTACTGCGCTCAAAAGATGCAGCCCTGAGGTCTCTCCTGATAGGAGGTAGTTATGTAGAAATTCACTGCTCAGCTGACCCGGCAGAAGCAAATGTATACCAAAAATGTACCCAGAATGAGCTTTTCAGTGAACAGCAGCCAGGCACATTTTAGCTAGTTTTACTTGTAAGTTGGGTTGTAAACGCTTTTCAGGCTCAGTACTGCGCTCAAAAGATGCAGCCCTGAGGTCTCTCCTGATAGGAGATAGTTAAGTAGAAATTCACTGCTCAGCTGACCCGGCAGAAGCAAATGTATACCAAAAATGTACCAGAATGAGATTTTCAGTGAACAGCAGCCAGGCACATTTTAGCTACTTTTACTTGTAAGTGGGGTTGTAAACGGTTTTCAGGCTCAGTACTGCGCTCAAAAGATGCAGCCCTGAGGTCTCTCCTGATAGGAGGTAGTTAAGTAGAAATTCACTGCTCAGCTGACCCGGCAGAAGCAAATGTATACCAAAAATGTACCCAGAATGAGCTTTTCAGTGAACAGCAGCCAGGCACATTTTAGCTAGTTTTACTTGTAACTGGGGTTGTAAACGGTTTTCAGGCTCAGTACTGCCCTCAAAAGATGCAGCCCTGAGGTCTCTCCTGATAGGAGGTAGTTAAGTAGAAATTCACTGCTCAGCTGACCCGGCAGAAGCAAATGTATACCAAAAATGTACCCAGAATAAGCTTTTCAGTGAACAGCAGCCAGGCACATTTTAGCTAGTTTTACTTGTAAGTGGGGTTGTAAACGCTTTTCAGGCTCAGTACTGCGCTCAAAAGATGCAGCCCTGATGTCTCTCCTGATAGGAGGTAGTTAAGTAGAAATTCACTGCTCAGCTGACCCGGCAGATGCAAATGTATACCAAAAATGTACCCAGAATGAGCTTTTCAGTGAACAGCAGCCAGGCACATTTTAGCTAGTTTTACTTGTAAGTGGGGTTGGAAACACTTTTCAGGCTCAGTACTGCCCTCAAAAGATGCAGCCCTGAGGTCTCTCTTGATAGGAGATAGTTAAGTAGAAATTCACTGCTCTGCTGACCCGGCAGAAGCAAATGTATACCAAAAATGTACCCAGAATGAGCTTTTCAGTGAACAGCAGCCAGGCACATTTTAGCTAGTTTTACTTGTAACTGGGGTTGTAAACGGTTTTCAGGCTCAGTACTGCGCTCAAAAGATGCAGCCCTGAGGTCTCTCCTGATAGGAGGTAGTTATGTAGAAATTCACTGCTCAGCTGACCCGGCAGAAGCAAATGTATACCAAAAATGTACCCAGAATGAGCTTTTCAGTGAACAGCAGCCAGGCACATTTTAGCTAGTTTTACTTGTAACTGGGGTTGTAAACGGTTTTCAGGCTCAGTACTGCCCTCAAAAGATGCAGCCCTGAGGTCTCTCCTGATAGGAGGTAGTTAAGTAGAAATTCACTGCTCAGCTGACCCGGCAGAAGCAAATGTATACCAAAAATGTACCCAGAATAAGCTTTTCAGTGAACAGCAGCCAGGCACATTTTAGCTAGTTTTACTTGTAAGTGGGGTTGTAAACGCTTTTCAGGCTCAGTACTGCGCTCAAAAGATGCAGCCCTGATGTCTCTCCTGATAGGAGGTAGTTAAGTAGAAATTCACTGCTCAGCTGACCCGGCAGATGCAAATGTATACCAAAAATGTACCCAGAATGAGCTTTTCAGTGAACAGCAGCCAGGCACATTTTAGCTAGTTTTACTTGTAAGTGGGGTTGGAAACACTTTTCAGGCTCAGTACTGCCCTCAAAAGATGCAGCCCTGAGGTCTCTCTTGATAGGAGATAGTTAAGTAGAAATTCACTGCTCTGCTGACCCGGCATAAGCAAATGTATACCAAAAATGTACCCAGAATGAGCTTTTCAGTGAACAGCAGCCAGGCACATTTTAGCTAGTTTTACTTGTAACTGGGGTTGTAAACGGTTTTCAGGCTCAGTACTGCGCTCAAAAGATGCAGCCCTGAGGTCTCTCCTGATAGGAGGTAGTTATGTAGAAATTCACTGCTCAGCTGACCCGGCAGAAGCAAATGTATACCAAAAATGTACCCAGAATGAGCTTTTCAGTGAACAGCAGCCAGGCACATTTTAGCTAGTTTTACTTGTAAGTTGGGTTGTAAACGCTTTTCAGGCTCAGTACTGCGCTCAAAAGATGCAGCCCTGAGGTCTCTCCTGATAGGAGATAGTTAAGTAGAAATTCACTGCTCAGCTGACCCGGCAGATGCAAATGTATACCAAAAATGTACCCAGAATGAGCTTTTCAGTGAACAGCAGCCAGGCACATTTTAGCTAGTTTTACTTGTAAGTGGGGTTGTAAACGCTTTTCAGGCTCAGTACTGCGCTCAAAAGATGCAGCCCTGAGGTCTCTCCTGATAGGAGATAGTTAAGTAGAAATTCACTGCTCAGCTGACCCGGCAGATGCAAATGTATACCAAAAATGTACCCAGAATGAGCTTTTCAGTGAACAGCAGCCAGGCACATTTTAGCTAGTTTTACTTGTAAGTGGGGTTGTAAACGCTTTTCAGGCTCAGTACTGCGCTCAAAAGATGCAGCCCTGAGGTCTCTCCTGATAGGAGGTAGTTAAGTAGAAATTCACTGCTCAGCTGACCCGGCAGAAGCAAATGTATACCAAAAATGTACCAGAATGAGATTTTCAGTGAACAGCAGCCAGGCACATTTTAGCTACTTTTACTTGTAAGTGGGGTTGTAAACGGTTTTCAGGCTCAGTACTGCGCTCAAAAGATGCAGCCCTGAGGTCTCTCCTGATAGGAGGTAGTTAAGTAGAAATTCACTGCTCAGCTGACCCGGCAGAAGCAAATGTATACCAAAAATGTACCCAGAATGAGCTTTTCAGTGAACAGCAGCCAGGCACATTTTAGCTAGTTTTACTTGTAACTGGGGTTGTAAACGGTTTTCAGGCTCAGTACTGCCCTCAAAAGATGCAGCCCTGAGGTCTCTCCTGATAGGAGGTAGTTAAGTAGAAATTCACTGCTCAGCTGACCCGGCAGAAGCAAATGTATACCAAAAATGTACCCAGAATAAGCTTTTCAGTGAACAGCAGCCAGGCACATTTTAGCTAGTTTTACTTGTAAGTGGGGTTGTAAACGCTTTTCAGGCTCAGTACTGCGCTCAAAAGATGCAGCCCTGATGTCTCTCCTGATAGGAGGTAGTTAAGTAGAAATTCACTGCTCAGCTGACCCGGCAGATGCAAATGTATACCAAAAATGTACCCAGAATGAGCTTTTCAGTGAACAGCAGCCAGGCACATTTTAGCTAGTTTTACTTGTAAGTGGGGTTGGAAACACTTTTCAGGCTCAGTACTGCCCTCAAAAGATGCAGCCCTGAGGTCTCTCTTGATAGGAGATAGTTAAGTAGAAATTCACTGCTCGGCTGACCCGGCATAAGCAAATGTATACCAAAAATGTACCCAGAATGAGCTTTTCAGTGAACAGCAGCCAGGCACATTTTAGCTAGTTTTACTTGTAACTGGGGTTGTAAACGGTTTTCAGGCTCAGTACTGCGCTCAAAAGATGCAGCCCTGAGGTCTCTCCTGATAGGAGGTAGTTATGTAGAAATTCACTGCTCAGCTGACCCGGCAGAAGCAAATGTATACCAAAAATGTACCCAGAATGAGCTTTTCAGTGAACAGCAGCCAGGCACATTTTAGCTAGTTTTACTTGTAAGTTGGGTTGTAAACGCTTTTCAGGCTCAGTACTGCGCTCAAAAGATGCAGCCCTGAGGTCTCTCCTGATAGGAGATAGTTAAGTAGAAATTCACTGCTCAGCTGACCCGGCAGATGCAAATGTATACCAAAAATGTACCCAGAATGAGCTTTTCAGTGAACAGCAGCCAGGCACATTTTAGCTAGTTTTACTTGTAAGTGGGGTTGTAAACGCTTTTCAGGCTCAGTACTGCGCTCAAAAGATGCAGCCCTGAGGTCTCTCCTGATAGGAGGTAGTTAAGTAGAAATTCACTGCTCAGCTGACCCGGCAGAAGCAAATGTATACCAAAAATGTACCAGAATGAGATTTTCAGTGAACAGCAGCCAGGCACATTTTAGCTACTTTTACTTGTAAGTGGGGTTGTAAACGGTTTTCAGGCTCAGTACTGCGCTCAAAAGATGCAGCCCTGAGGTCTCTCCTGATAGGAGGTAGTTAAGTAGAAATTCACTGCTCAGCTGACCCGGCAGAAGCAAATGTATACCAAAAATGTACCCAGAATGAGCTTTTCAGTGAACAGCAGCCAGGCACATTTTAGCTAGTTTTACTTGTAACTGGGGTTGTAAACGGTTTTCAGGCTCAGTACTGCCCTCAAAAGATGCAGCCCTGAGGTCTCTCCTGATAGGAGGTAGTTAAGTAGAAATTCACTGCTCAGCTGACCCGGCAGAAGCAAATGTATACCAAAAATGTACCCAGAATAAGCTTTTCAGTGAACAGCAGCCAGGCACATTTTAGCTAGTTTTACTTGTAAGTGGGGTTGTAAACGCTTTTCAGGCTCAGTACTGCGCTCAAAAGATGCAGCCCTGATGTCTCTCCTGATAGGAGGTAGTTAAGTAGAAATTCACTGCTCAGCTGACCCGGCAGATGCAAATGTATACCAAAAATGTACCCAGAATGAGCTTTTCAGTGAACAGCAGCCAGGCACATTTTAGCTAGTTTTACTTGTAAGTGGGGTTGGAAACACTTTTCAGGCTCAGTACTGCCCTCAAAAGATGCAGCCCTGAGGTCTCTCTTGATAGGAGATAGTTAAGTAGAAATTCACTGCTCTGCTGACCCGGCATAAGCAAATGTATACCAAAAATGTACCCAGAATGAGCTTTTCAGTGAACAGCAGCCAGGCACATTTTAGCTAGTTTTACTTGTAACTGGGGTTGTAAACGGTTTTCAGGCTCAGTACTGCGCTCAAAAGATGCAGCCCTGAGGTCTCTCCTGATAGGAGGTAGTTATGTAGAAATTCACTGCTCAGCTGACCCGGCAGAAGCAAATGTATACCAAAAATGTACCCAGAATGAGCTTTTCAGTGAACAGCAGCCAGGCACATTTTAGCTAGTTTTACTTGTAACTGGGGTTGTAAACGGTTTTCAGGCTCAGTACTGCGCTCAAAAGATGCAGCCCTGATGTCTCTCCTGATAGGAGGTAGTTAAGTAGAAATTCACGGCTCAGCTGACCCGGCAGATGCAAATGTATACCAAAAATGTACCCAGAATGAGCTTTTCAGTGAACAGCAGCCAGGCACATTTTAGCTAGTTTTACTTGTAAGTGGGGTTGGAAACACTTTTCAGGCTCAGTACTGCCCTCAAAAGATGCAGCCCTGAGGTCTCTCTTGATAGGAGATAGTTAAGTAGAAATTCACTGCTCTGCTGACCCGGCATAAGCAAATGTATACCAAAAATGTACCCAGAATGAGCTTTTCAGTGAACAGCAGCCAGGCACATTTTAGCTAGTTTTACTTGTAACTGGGGTTGTAAACGGTTTTCAGGCTCAGTACTGCGCTCAAAAGATGCAGCCCTGAGGTCTCTCCTGATAGGAGGTAGTTATGTAGAAATTCACTGCTCAGCTGACCCGGCAGAAGCAAATGTATACCAAAAATGTACCCAGAATGAGCTTTTCAGTGAACAGCAGCCAGGCACATTTTAGCTAGTTTTACTTGTAAGTTGGGTTGTAAACGCTTTTCAGGCTCAGTACTGCGCTCAAAAGATGCAGCCCTGAGGTCTCTCCTGATAGGAGATAGTTAAGTAGAAATTCACTGCTCAGCTGACCCGGCAGATGCAAATGTATACCAAAAATGTACCCAGAATGAGCTTTTCAGTGAACAGCAGCCAGGCACATTTTAGCTAGTTTTACTTGTAAGTGGGGTTGTAAACGCTTTTCAGGCTCAGTACTGCGCTCAAAAGATGCAGCCCTGAGGTCTCTCCTGATAGGAGGTAGTTAAGTAGAAATTCACTGCTCAGCTGACCCGGCAGAAGCAAATGTATACCAAAAATGTACCAGAATGAGATTTTCAGTGAACAGCAGCCAGGCACATTTTAGCTACTTTTACTTGTAAGTGGGGTTGTAAACGGTTTTCAGGCTCAGTACTGCGCTCAAAAGATGCAGCCCTGAGGTCTCTCCTGATAGGAGGTAGTTAAGTAGAAATTCACTGCTCAGCTGACCCGGCAGAAGCAAATGTATACCAAAAATGTACCCAGAATGAGCTTTTCAGTGAACAGCAGCCAGGCACATTTTAGCTAGTTTTACTTGTAACTGGGGTTGTAAACGGTTTTCAGGCTCAGTACTGCCCTCAAAAGATGCAGCCCTGAGGTCTCTCCTGATAGGAGGTAGTTAAGTAGAAATTCACTGCTCAGCTGACCCGGCAGAAGCAAATGTATACCAAAAATGTACCCAGAATAAGCTTTTCAGTGAACAGCAGCCAGGCACATTTTAGCTAGTTTTACTTGTAAGTGGGGTTGTAAACGCTTTTCAGGCTCAGTACTGCGCTCAAAAGATGCAGCCCTGATGTCTCTCCTGATAGGAGGTAGTTAAGTAGAAATTCACTGCTCAGCTGACCCGGCAGATGCAAATGTATACCAAAAATGTACCCAGAATGAGCTTTTCAGTGAACAGCAGCCAGGCACATTTTAGCTAGTTTTACTTGTAAGTGGGGTTGGAAACACTTTTCAGGCTCAGTACTGCCCTCAAAAGATGCAGCCCTGAGGTCTCTCTTGATAGGAGATAGTTAAGTAGAAATTCACTGCTCGGCTGACCCGGCATAAGCAAATGTATACCAAAAATGTACCCAGAATGAGCTTTTCAGTGAACAGCAGCCAGGCACATTTTAGCTAGTTTTACTTGTAACTGGGGTTGTAAACGGTTTTCAGGCTCAGTACTGCGCTCAAAAGATGCAGCCCTGAGGTCTCTCCTGATAGGAGGTAGTTATGTAGAAATTCACTGCTCAGCTGACCCGGCAGAAGCAAATGTATACCAAAAATGTACCCAGAATGAGCTTTTCAGTGAACAGCAGCCAGGCACATTTTAGCTAGTTTTACTTGTAAGTTGGGTTGTAAACGCTTTTCAGGCTCAGTACTGCGCTCAAAAGATGCAGCCCTGAGGTCTCTCCTGATAGGAGATAGTTAAGTAGAAATTCACTGCTCAGCTGACCCGGCAGATGCAAATGTATACCAAAAATGTACCCAGAATGAGCTTTTCAGTGAACAGCAGCCAGGCACATTTTAGCTAGTTTTACTTGTAAGTGGGGTTGTAAACGCTTTTCAGGCTCAGTACTGCGCTCAAAAGATGCAGCCCTGAGGTCTCTCCTGATAGGAGGTAGTTAAGTAGAAATTCACTGCTCAGCTGACCCGGCAGAAGCAAATGTATACCAAAAATGTACCAGAATGAGATTTTCAGTGAACAGCAGCCAGGCACATTTTAGCTACTTTTACTTGTAAGTGGGGTTGTAAACGGTTTTCAGGCTCAGTACTGCGCTCAAAAGATGCAGCCCTGAGGTCTCTCCTGATAGGAGGTAGTTAAGTAGAAATTCACTGCTCAGCTGACCCGGCAGAAGCAAATGTATACCAAAAATGTACCCAGAATGAGCTTTTCAGTGAACAGCAGCCAGGCACATTTTAGCTAGTTTTACTTGTAACTGGGGTTGTAAACGGTTTTCAGGCTCAGTACTGCCCTCAAAAGATGCAGCCCTGAGGTCTCTCCTGATAGGAGGTAGTTAAGTAGAAATTCACTGCTCAGCTGACCCGGCAGAAGCAAATGTATACCAAAAATGTACCCAGAATAAGCTTTTCAGTGAACAGCAGCCAGGCACATTTTAGCTAGTTTTACTTGTAAGTGGGGTTGTAAACGCTTTTCAGGCTCAGTACTGCGCTCAAAAGATGCAGCCCTGATGTCTCTCCTGATAGGAGGTAGTTAAGTAGAAATTCACTGCTCAGCTGACCCGGCAGATGCAAATGTATACCAAAAATGTACCCAGAATGAGCTTTTCAGTGAACAGCAGCCAGGCACATTTTAGCTAGTTTTACTTGTAAGTGGGGTTGGAAACACTTTTCAGGCTCAGTACTGCCCTCAAAAGATGCAGCCCTGAGGTCTCTCTTGATAGGAGATAGTTAAGTAGAAATTCACTGCTCTACTGACCCGGCATAAGCAAATGTATACCAAAAATGTACCCAGAATGAGCT
This sequence comes from Lissotriton vulgaris, assembly GCF_964263255.1. Taxonomy (NCBI): domain Eukaryota; kingdom Metazoa; phylum Chordata; class Amphibia; order Caudata; family Salamandridae; genus Lissotriton; species Lissotriton vulgaris. The sequence continues at coordinate 891,159 of NW_028246658.1, forward strand.
TTTCAGTGAACAGCAGCCAGGCACATTTTAGCTAGTTTTACTTGTAACTGGGGTTGTAAACGGTTTTCAGGCTCAGTACTGCGCTCAAAAGATGCAGCCCTGAGGTCTCTCCTGATAGGAGGTAGTTATGTAGAAATTCACTGCTCAGCTGACCCGGCAGAAGCAAATGTATACCAAAAATGTACCCAGAATGAGCTTTTCAGTGAACAGCAGCCAGGCACATTTTAGCTAGTTTTACTTGTAAGTTGGGTTGTAAACGCTTTTCAGGCTCAGTACTGCGCTCAAAAGATGCAGCCCTGAGGTCTCTCCTGATAGGAGATAGTTAAGTAGAAATTCACTGCTCAGCTGACCCGGCAGATGCAAATGTATACCAAAAATGTACCCAGAATGAGCTTTTCAGTGAACAGCAGCCAGGCACATTTTAGCTAGTTTTACTTGTAAGTGGGGTTGTAAACGCTTTTCAGGCTCAGTACTGCGCTCAAAAGATGCAGCCCTGAGGTCTCTCCTGATAGGAGGTAGTTAAGTAGAAATTCACTGCTCAGCTGACCCGGCAGAAGCAAATGTATACCAAAAATGTACCAGAATGAGATTTTCAGTGAACAGCAGCCAGGCACATTTTAGCTACTTTTACTTGTAAGTGGGGTTGTAAACGGTTTTCAGGCTCAGTACTGCGCTCAAAAGATGCAGCCCTGAGGTCTCTCCTGATAGGAGGTAGTTAAGTAGAAATTCACTGCTCAGCTGACCCGGCAGAAGCAAATGTATACCAAAAATGTACCCAGAATGAGCTTTTCAGTGAACAGCAGCCAGGCACATTTTAGCTAGTTTTACTTGTAACTGGGGTTGTAAACGGTTTTCAGGCTCAGTACTGCCCTCAAAAGATGCAGCCCTGAGGTCTCTCCTGATAGGAGGTAGTTAAGTAGAAATTCACTGCTCAGCTGACCCGGCAGAAGCAAATGTATACCAAAAATGTACCCAGAATAAGCTTTTCAGTGAACAGCAGCCAGGCACATTTTAGCTAGTTTTACTTGTAAGTGGGGTTGTAAACACTTTTCAGGCTCAGTACTGCCCTCAAAAGATGCAGCCCTGAGGTCTCTCTTGATAGGAGATAGTTAAGTAGAAATTCACTGCTCTGCTGACCCGGCATAAGCAAATGTATACCAAAAATGTACCCAGAATGAGCTTTTCAGTGAACAGCAGCCAGGCACATTTTAGCTAGTTTTACTTGTAACTGGGGTTGTAAACGGTTTTCAGGCTCAGTACTGCGCTCAAAAGATGCAGCCCTGAGGTCTCTCCTGATAGGAGGTAGTTATGTAGAAATTCACTGCTCAGCTGACCCGGCAGAAGCAAATGTATACCAAAAATGTACCCAGAATGAGCTTTTCAGTGAACAGCAGCCAGGCACATTTTAGCTAGTTTTACTTGTAAGTTGGGTTGTAAACGCTTTTCAGGCTCAGTACTGCGCTCAAAAGATGCAGCCCTGAGGTCTCTCCTGATAGGAGGTAGTTAAGTAGAAATTCACTGCTCAGCTGACCCGGCAGAAGCAAATGTATACCAAAAATGTACCAGAATGAGATTTTCAGTGAACAGCAGCCAGGCACATTTTAGCTACTTTTACTTGTAAGTGGGGTTGTAAACGGTTTTCAGGCTCAGTACTGCGCTCAAAAGATGCAGCCCTGAGGTCTCTCCTGATAGGAGGTAGTTAAGTAGAAATTCACTGCTCAGCTGACCCGGCAGAAGCAAATGTATACCAAAAATGTACCCAGAATGAGCTTTTCAGTGAACAGCAGCCAGGCACATTTTAGCTAGTTTTACTTGTAACTGGGGTTGTAAACGGTTTTCAGGCTCAGTACTGCCCTCAAAAGATGCAGCCCTGAGGTCTCTCCTGATAGGAGGTAGTTAAGTAGAAATTCACTGCTCAGCTGACCCGGCAGAAGCAAATGTATACCAAAAATGTACCCAGAATAAGCTTTTCAGTGAACAGCAGCCAGGCACATTTTAGCTAGTTTTACTTGTAAGTGGGGTTGTAAACGCTTTTCAGGCTCAGTACTGCGCTCAAAAGATGCAGCCCTGATGTCTCTCCTGATAGGAGGTAGTTAAGTAGAAATTCACTGCTCAGCTGACCCGGCAGATGCAAATGTATACCAAAAATGTACCCAGAATGAGCTTTTCAGTGAACAGCAGCCAGGCACATTTTAGCTAGTTTTACTTGTAAGTGGGGTTGGAAACACTTTTCAGGCTCAGTACTGCCCTCAAAAGATGCAGCCCTGAGGTCCCTCTTGATAGGAGATAGTTAAGTAGAAATTCTGCTCTGCTGACCCGGCATAAGCAAATGTATACCAAAAATGTACCCAGAATGAGCTTTTCAGTGAACAGCAGCCAGGCACATTTTAGCTAGTTTTACTTGTAACTGGGGTTGTAAACGGTTTTCAGGCTCAGTACTGCGCTCAAAAGATGCAGCCCTGAGGTCTCTCCTGATAGGAGGTAGTTATGTAGAAATTCACTGCTCAGCTGACCCGGCAGAAGCAAATGTATACCAAAAATGTACCCAGAATGAGCTTTTCAGTGAACAGCAGCCAGGCACATTTTAGCTAGTTTTACTTGTAAGTTGGGTTGTAAACGCTTTTCAGGCTCAGTACTGCGCTCAAAAGATGCAGCCCTGAGGTCTCTCCTGATAGGAGATAGTTAAGTAGAAATTCACTGCTCAGCTGACCCGGCAGATGCAAATGTATACCAAAAATGTACCCCAGAATGAGCTTTTCAGTGAACAGCAGCCAGGCACATTTTAGCTAGTTTTACTTGTAAGTGGGGTTGTAAACGCTTTTCAGGCTCAGTACTGCGCTCAAAAGATGCAGCCCTGAGGTCTCTCCTGATAGGAGGTAGTTAAGTAGAAATTCACTGCTCAGCTGACCCGGCAGAAGCAAATGTATACCAAAAATGTACCAGAATGAGATTTTCAGTGAACAGCAGCCAGGCACATTTTAGCTACTTTTACTTGTAAGTGGGGTTGTAAACGGTTTTCAGGCTCAGTACTGCGCTCAAAAGATGCAGCCCTGAGGTCTCTCCTGATAGGAGGTAGTTAAGTAGAAATTCACTGCTCAGCTGACCCGGGCAGAAGCAAATGTATACCAAAAATGTACCCAGAATGAGCTTTTCAGTGAACAGCAGCCAGGCACATTTTAGCTAGTTTTACTTGTAACTGGGGTTGTAAACGGTTTTCAGGCTCAGTACTGCCCTCAAAAGATGCAGCCCTGAGGTCTCTCCTGATAGGAGGTAGTTAAGTAGAAATTCACTGCTCAGCTGACCCGGCAGAAGCAAATGTATACCAAAAATGTACCCAGAATAAGCTTTTCAGTGAACAGCAGCCAGGCACATTTTAGCTAGTTTTACTTGTAAGTGGGGTTGTAAACGCTTTTCAGGCTCAGTACTGCGCTCAAAAGATGCAGCCCTGATGTCTCTCCTGATAGGAGGTAGTTAAGTAGAAATTCACTGCTCAGCTGACCCGGCAGATGCAAATGTATACCAAAAATGTACCCAGAATGAGCTTTTCAGTGAACAGCAGCCAGGCACATTTTAGCTAGTTTTACTTGTAAGTGGGGTTGGAAACACTTTTCAGGCTCAGTACTGCCCTCAAAAGATGCAGCCCTGAGGTCTCTCTTGATAGGAGATAGTTAAGTAGAAATTCACTGCTCTGCTGACCCGGCATAAGCAAATGTATACCAAAAATGTACCCAGAATGAGCTTTTCAGTGAACAGCAGCCAGGCACATTTTAGCTAGTTTTACTTGTAACTGGGGTTGTAAACGGTTTTCAGGCTCAGTACTGCGCTCAAAAGATGCAGCCCTGAGGTCTCTCCTGATAGGAGGTAGTTATGTAGAAATTCACTGCTCAGCTGACCCGGCAGAAGCAAATGTATACCAAAAATGTACCCAGAATGAGCTTTTCAGTGAACAGCAGCCAGGCACATTTTAGCTAGTTTTACTTGTAAGTTGGGTTGTAAACGCTTTTCAGGCTCAGTACTGCGCTCAAAAGATGCAGCCCTGAGGTCTCTCCTGATAGGAGATAGTTAAGTAGAAATTCACTGCTCAGCTGACCCGGCAGATGCAAATGTATACCAAAAATGTACCCAGAATGAGCTTTTCAGTGAACAGCAGCCAGGCACATTTTAGCTAGTTTTACTTGTAAGTGGGGTTGTAAACGCTTTTCAGGCTCAGTACTGCGCTCAAAAGATGCAGCCCTGAGGTCTCTCCTGATAGGAGGTAGTTAAGTAGAAATTCACTGCTCAGCTGACCCGGCAGAAGCAAATGTATACCAAAAATGTACCAGAATGAGATTTTCAGTGAACAGCAGCCAGGCACATTTTAGCTACTTTTACTTGTAAGTGGGGTTGTAAACGGTTTTCAGGCTCAGTACTGCGCTCAAAAGATGCAGCCCTGAGGTCTCTCCTGATAGGAGGTAGTTAAGTAGAAATTCACTGCTCAGCTGACCCGGCAGAAGCAAATGTATACCAAAAATGTACCCAGAATGAGCTTTTCAGTGAACAGCAGCCAGGCACATTTTAGCTAGTTTTACTTGTAACTGGGGTTGTAAACGGTTTTCAGGCTCAGTACTGCCCTCAAAAGATGCAGCCCTGAGGTCTCTCCTGATAGGAGGTAGTTAAGTAGAAATTCACTGCTCAGCTGACCCGGCAGAAGCAAATGTATACCAAAAATGTACCCAGAATGAGCTTTTCAGTGAACAGCAGCCAGGCACATTTTAGCTAGTTTTACTTGTAAGTGGGGTTGGAAACACTTTTCAGGCTCAGTACTGCCCTCAAAAGATGCAGCCCTGAGGTCTCTCTTGATAGGAGATAGTTAAGTAGAAATTCACTGCTCTGCTGACCCGGCATAAGCAAATGTATACCAAAAATGTACCCAGAATGAGCTTTTCAGTGAACAGCAGCCAGGCACATTTTAGCTAGTTTTACTTGTAACTGGGGTTGTAAACGGTTTTCAGGCTCAGTACTGCGCTCAAAAGATGCAGCCCTGAGGTCTCTCCTGATAGGAGGTAGTTATGTAGAAATTCACTGCTCAGCTGACCCGGCAGAAGCAAATGTATACCAAAAATGTACCCAGAATGAGCTTTTCAGTGAACAGCAGCCAGGCACATTTTAGCTAGTTTTACTTGTAAGTTGGGTTGTAAACGCTTTTCAGGCTCAGTACTGCGCTCAAAAGATGCAGCCCTGAGGTCTCTCCTGATAGGAGATAGTTAAGTAGAAATTCACTGCTCAGCTGACCCGGCAGATGCAAATGTATACCAAAAATGTACCCAGAATGAGCTTTTCAGTGAACAGCAGCCAGGCACATTTTAGCTAGTTTTACTTGTAAGTGGGGTTGTAAACGCTTTTCAGGCTCAGTACTGCGCTCAAAAGATGCAGCCCTGAGGTCTCTCCTGATAGGAGGTAGTTAAGTAGAAATTCACTGCTCAGCTGACCCGGCAGAAGCAAATGTATACCAAAAATGTACCAGAATGAGATTTTCAGTGAACAGCAGCCAGGCACATTTTAGCTACTTTTACTTGTAAGTGGGGTTGTAAACGGTTTTCAGGCTCAGTACTGCGCTCAAAAGATGCAGCCCTGAGGTCTCTCCTGATAGGAGGTAGTTAAGTAGAAATTCACTGCTCAGCTGACCCGGCAGAAGCAAATGTATACCAAAAATGTACCCAGAATGAGCTTTTCAGTGAACAGCAGCCAGGCACATTTTAGCTAGTTTTACTTGTAACTGGGGTTGTAAACGGTTTTCAGGCTCAGTACTGCCCTCAAAAGATGCAGCCCTGAGGTCTCTCCTGATAGGAGGTAGTTAAGTAGAAATTCACTGCTCAGCTGACCCGGCAGAAGCAAATGTATACCAAAAATGTACCCAGAATAAGCTTTTCAGTGAACAGCAGCCAGGCACATTTTAGCTAGTTTTACTTGTAAGTGGGGTTGTAAACGCTTTTCAGGCTCAGTACTGCGCTCAAAAGATGCAGCCCTGATGTCTCTCCTGATAGGAGGTAGTTAAGTAGAAATTCACTGCTCAGCTGACCCGGCAGATGCAAATGTATACCAAAAATGTACCCAGAATGAGCTTTTCAGTGAACAGCAGCCAGGCACATTTTAGCTAGTTTTACTTGTAAGTGGGGTTGGAAACACTTTTCAGGCTCAGTACTGCCCTCAAAAGATGCAGCCCTGAGGTCTCTCTTGATAGGAGATAGTTAAGTAGAAATTCACTGCTCTGCTGACCCGGCATAAGCAAATGTATACCAAAAATGTACCCAGAATGAGCTTTTCAGTGAACAGCAGCCAGGCACATTTTAGCTAGTTTTACTTGTAACTGGGGTTGTAAACGGTTTTCAGGCTCAGTACTGCGCTCAAAAGATGCAGCCCTGAGGTCTCTCCTGATAGGAGGTAGTTATGTAGAAATTCACTGCTCAGCTGACCCGGCAGAAGCAAATGTATACCAAAAATGTACCCAGAATGAGCTTTTCAGTGAACAGCAGCCAGGCACATTTTAGCTAGTTTTACTTGTAAGTTGGGTTGTAAACGCTTTTCAGGCTCAGTACTGCGCTCAAAAGATGCAGCCCTGAGGTCTCTCCTGATAGGAGATAGTTAAGTAGAAATTCACTGCTCAGCTGACCCGGCAGATGCAAATGTATACCAAAAATGTACCCAGAATGAGCTTTTCAGTGAACAGCAGCCAGGCACATTTTAGCTAGTTTTACTTGTAAGTGGGGTTGTAAACGCTTTTCAGGCTCAGTACTGCGCTCAAAAGATGCAGCCCTGAGGTCTCTCCTGATAGGAGGTAGTTAAGTAGAAATTCACTGCTCAGCTGACCCGGCAGAAGCAAATGTATACCAAAAATGTACCAGAATGAGATTTTCAGTGAACAGCAGCCAGGCACATTTTAGCTACTTTTACTTGTAAGTGGGGTTGTAAACGGTTTTCAGGCTCAGTACTGCGCTCAAAAGATGCAGCCCTGAGGTCTCTCCTGATAGGAGGTAGTTAAGTAGAAATTCACTGCTCAGCTGACCCGGCAGAAGCAAATGTATACCAAAAATGTACCCAGAATGAGCTTTTCAGTGAACAGCAGCCAGGCACATTTTAGCTAGTTTTACTTGTAACTGGGGTTGTAAACGGTTTTCAGGCTCAGTACTGCCCTCAAAAGATGCAGCCCTGAGGTCTCTCCTGATAGGAGGTAGTTAAGTAGAAATTCACTGCTCAGCTGACCCGGCAGAAGCAAATGTATACCAAAAATGTACCCAGAATAAGCTTTTCAGTGAACAGCAGCCAGGCACATTTTAGCTAGTTTTACTTGTAAGTGGGGTTGTAAACGCTTTTCAGGCTCAGTACTGCGCTCAAAAGATGCAGCCCTGATGTCTCTCCTGATAGGAGGTAGTTAAGTAGAAATTCACTGCTCAGCTGACCCGGCAGATGCAAATGTATACCAAAAATGTACCCAGAATGAGCTTTTCAGTGAACAGCAGCCAGGCACATTTTAGCTAGTTTTACTTGTAAGTGGGGTTGGAAACACTTTTCAGGCTCAGTACTGCCCTCAAAAGATGCAGCCCTGAGGTCTCTCTTGATAGGAGATAGTTAAGTAGAAATTCACTGCTCTGCTGACCCGGCATAAGCAAATGTATACCAAAAATGTACCCAGAATGAGCTTTTCAGTGAACAGCAGCCAGGCACATTTTAGCTAGTTTTACTTGTAACTGGGGTTGTAAACGGTTTTCAGGCTCAGTACTGCGCTCAAAAGATGCAGCCCTAAGGTCTCTCCTGATAGGAGGTAGTTATGTAGAAATTCACTGCTCAGCTGACCCGGCAGAAGCAAATGTATACCAAAAATGTACCCAGAATGAGCTTTTCAGTGAACAGCAGCCAGGCACATTTTAGCTAGTTTTACTTGTAAGTTGGGTTGTAAACGCTTTTCAGGCTCAGTACTGCGCTCAAAAGATGCAGCCCTGAGGTCTCTCCTGATAGGAGATAGTTAAGTAGAAATTCACTGCTCAGCTGACCCGGCAGATGCAAATGTATACCAAAAATGTACCCAGAATGAGCTTTTCAGTGAACAGCAGCCAGGCACATTTTAGCTAGTTTTACTTGTAAGTGGGGTTGTAAACGCTTTTCAGGCTCAGTACTGCGCTCAAAAGATGCAGCCCTGAGGTCTCTCCTGATAGGAGGTAGTTAAGTAGAAATTCACTGCTCAGCTGACCTGGCAGAAGCAAATGTATACCAAAAATGTACCAGAATGAGATTTTCAGTGAACAGCAGCCAGGCACATTTTAGCTACTTTTACTTGTAAGTGGGGTTGTAAACGGTTTTCAGGCTCAGTACTGCGCTCAAAAGATGCAGCCCTGAGGTCTCTCCTGATAGGAGGTAGTTAAGTAGAAATTCACTGCTCAGCTGACCCGGCAGAAGCAAATGTATACCAAAAATGTACCCAGAATGAGCTTTTCAGTGAACAGCAGCCAGGCACATTTTAGCTAGTTTTACTTGTAACTGGGGTTGTAAACGGTTTTCAGGCTCAGTACTGCCCTCAAAAGATGCAGCCCTGAGGTCTCTCCTGATAGGAGGTAGTTAAGTAGAAATTCACTGCTCAGCTGACCCGGCAGAAGCAAATGTATACCAAAAATGTACCCAGAATAAGCTTTTCAGTGAACAGCAGCCAGGCACATTTTAGCTAGTTTTACTTGTAAGTGGGGTTGTAAACGCTTTTCAGGCTCAGTACTGCGCTCAAAAGATGCAGCCCTGATGTCTCTCCTGATAGGAGGTAGTTAAGTAGAAATTCACTGCTCAGCTGACCCGGCAGATGCAAATGTATACCAAAAATGTACCCAGAATGAGCTTTTCAGTGAACAGCAGCCAGGCACATTTTAGCTAGTTTTACTTGTAAGTGGGGTTGGAAACACTTTTCAGGCTCAGTACTGCCCTCAAAAGATGCAGCCCTGAGGTCTCTCTTGATAGGAGATAGTTAAGTAGAAATTCACTGCTCTGCTGACCCGGCATAAGCAAATGTATACCAAAAATGTACCCAGAATGAGCTTTTCAGTGAACAGCAGCCAGGCACATTTTAGCTAGTTTTACTTGTAACTGGGGTTGTAAACGGTTTTCAGGCTCAGTACTGCGCTCAAAAGATGCAGCCCTGAGGTCTCTCCTGATAGGAGGTAGTTATGTAGAAATTCACTGCTCAGCTGACCCGGCAGAAGCAAATGTATACCAAAAATGTACCCAGAATGAGCTTTTCAGTGAACAGCAGCCAGGCACATTTTAGCTAGTTTTACTTGTAAGTTGGGTTGTAAACGCTTTTCAGGCTCAGTACTGCGCTCAAAAGATGCAGCCCTGAGGTCTCTCCTGATAGGAGATAGTTAAGTAGAAATTCACTGCTCAGCTGACCCGGCAGATGCAAATGTATACCAAAAATGTACCCAGAATGAGCTTTTCAGTGAACAGCAGCCAGGCACATTTTAGCTAGTTTTACTTGTAAGTGGGGTTGTAAACGCTTTTCAGGCTCAGTACTGCGCTCAAAAGATGCAGCCCTGAGGTCTCTCCTGATAGGAGGTAGTTAAGTAGAAATTCACTGCTCAGCTGACCCGGCAGAAGCAAATGTATACCAAAAATGTACCAGAATGAGATTTTCAGTGAACAGCAGCCAGGCACATTTTAGCTACTTTTACTTGTAAGTGGGGTTGTAAACGGTTTTCAGGCTCAGTACTGCGCTCAAAAGATGCAGCCCTGAGGTCTCTCCTGATAGGAGGTAGTTAAGTAGAAATTCACTGCTCAGCTGACCCGGCAGAAGCAAATGTATACCAAAAATGTACCCAGAATGAGCTTTTCAGTGAACAGCAGCCAGGCACATTTTAGCTAGTTTTACTTGTAACTGGGGTTGTAAACGGTTTTCAGGCTCAGTACTGCCCTCAAAAGATGCAGCCCTGAGGTCTCTCCTGATAGGAGGTAGTTAAGTAGAAATTCACTGCTCAGCTGACCCGGCAGAAGCAAATGTATACCAAAAATGTACCCAGAATAAGCTTTTCAGTGAACAGCAGCCAGGCACATTTTAGCTAGTTTTACTTGTAAGTGGGGTTGTAAACGCTTTTCAGGCTCAGTACTGCGCTCAAAAGATGCAGCCCTGATGTCTCTCCTGATAGGAGGTAGTTAAGTAGAAATTCACTGCTCAGCTGACCCGGCAGATGCAAATGTATACCAAAAATGTACCCAGAATGAGCTTTTCAGTGAACAGCAGCCAGGCACATTTTAGCTAGTTTTACTTGTAAGTGGGGTTGGAAACACTTTTCAGGCTCAGTACTGCCCTCAAAAGATGCAGCCCTGAGGTCTCTCTTGATAGGAGATAGTTAAGTAGAAATTCACTGCTCTGCTGACCCGGCATAAGCAAATGTATACCAAAAATGTACCCAGAATGAGCTTTTCAGTGAACAGCAGCCAGGCACATTTTAGCTAGTTTTACTTGTAACTGGGGTTGTAAACGGTTTTCAGGCTCAGTACTGCGCTCAAAAGATGCAGCCCTGAGGTCTCTCCTGATAGGAGGTAGTTATGTAGAAATTCACTGCTCAGCTGACCCGGCAGAAGCAAATGTATACCAAAAATGTACCCAGAATGAGCTTTTCAGTGAACAGCAGCCAGGCACATTTTAGCTAGTTTTACTTGTAAGTTGGGTTGTAAACGCTTTTCAGGCTCAGTACTGCGCTCAAAAGATGCAGCCCTGAGGTCTCTCCTGATAGGAGATAGTTAAGTAGAAATTCACTGCTCAGCTGACCCGGCAGAAGCAAATGTATACCAAAAATGTACCCAGAATGAGCTTTTCAGTGAACAGCAGCCAGGCACATTTTAGCTAGTTTTACTTGTAACTGGGGTTGTAAACGGTTTTCAGGCTCAGTACTGCCCTCAAAAGATGCAGCCCTGAGGTCTCTCCTGATAGGAGGTAGTTAAGTAGAAATTCACTGCTCAGCTGACCCGGCAGAAGCAAATGTATACCAAAAATGTACCCAGAATAAGCTTTTCAGTGAACAGCAGCCAGGCACATTTTAGCTAGTTTTACTTGTAAGTGGGGTTGTAAACGCTTTTCAGGCTCAGTACTGCGCTCAAAAGATGCAGCCCTGATGTCTCTCCTGATAGGAGGTAGTTAAGTAGAAATTCACTGCTCAGCTGACCCGGCAGATGCAAATGTATACCAAAAATGTACCCAGAATGAGCTTTTCAGTGAACAGCAGCCAGGCACATTTTAGCTAGTTTTACTTGTAAGTGGGGTTGGAAACACTTTTCAGGCTCAGTACTGCCCTCAAAAGATGCAGCCCTGAGGTCCCTCTTGATAGGAGATAGTTAAGTAGAAATTCACTGCTCTGCTGACCCGGCATAAGCAAATGTATACCAAAAATGTACCCAGAATGAGCTTTTCAGTGAACAGCAGCCAGGCACATTTTAGCTAGTTTTACTTGTAACTGGGGTTGTAAACGGTTTTCAGGCTCAGTACTGCGCTCAAAAGATGCAGCCCTGAGGTCTCTCCTGATAGGAGGTAGTTATGTAGAAATTCACTGCTCAGCTGACCCGGCAGAAGCAAATGTATACCAAAAATGTACCCAGAATGAGCTTTTCAGTGAACAGCAGCCAGGCACATTTTAGCTAGTTTTACTTGTAAGTTGGGTTGTAAACGCTTTTCAGGCTCAGTACTGCGCTCAAAAGATGCAGCCCTGAGGTCTCTCCTGATAGGAGATAGTTAAGTAGAAATTCACTGCTCAGCTGACCCGGCAGATGCAAATGTATACCAAAAATGTACCCAGAATGAGCTTTTCAGTGAACAGCAGCCAGGCACATTTTAGCTAGTTTTACTTGTAAGTGGGGTTGTAAACGCTTTTCAGGCTCAGTACTGCGCTCAAAAGATGCAGCCCTGAGGTCTCTCCTGATAGGAGGTAGTTAAGTAGAAATTCACTGCTCAGCTGACCCGGCAGAAGCAAATGTATACCAAAAATGTACCAGAATGAGATTTTCAGTGAACAGCAGCCAGGCACATTTTAGCTACTTTTACTTGTAAGTGGGGTTGTAAACGGTTTTCAGGCTCAGTACTGCGCTCAAAAGATGCAGCCCTGAGGTCTCTCCTGATAGGAGGTAGTTAAGTAGAAATTCACTGCTCAGCTGACCCGGCAGAAGCAAATGTATACCAAAAATGTACCCAGAATGAGCTTTTCAGTGAACAGCAGCCAGGCACATTTTAGCTAGTTTTACTTGTAACTGGGGTTGTAAACGGTTTTCAGGCTCAGTACTGCCCTCAAAAGATGCAGCCCTGAGGTCTCTCCTGATAGGAGGTAGTTAAGTAGAAATTCACTGCTCAGCTGACCCGGCAGAAGCAAATGTATACCAAAAATGTACCCAGAATAAGCTTTTCAGTGAACAGCAGCCAGGCACATTTTAGCTAGTTTTACTTGTAAGTGGGGTTGTAAACGCTTTTCAGGCTCAGTACTGCGCTCAAAAGATGCAGCCCTGATGTCTCTCCTGATAGGAGGTAGTTAAGTAGAAATTCACTGCTCAGCTGACCCGGCAGATGCAAATGTATACCAAAAATGTACCCAGAATGAGCTTTTCAGTGAACAGCAGCCAGGCACATTTTAGCTAGTTTTACTTGTAAGTGGGGTTGGAAACACTTTTCAGGCTCAGTACTGCCCTCAAAAGATGCAGCCCTGAGGTCTCTCTTGATAGGAGATAGTTAAGTAGAAATTCACTGCTCTGCTGACCCGGCATAAGCAAATGTATACCAAAAATGTACCCAGAATGAGCTTTTCAGTGAACAGCAGCCAGGCACATTTTAGCTAGTTTTACTTGTAACTGGGGTTGTAAACGGTTTTCAGGCTCAGTACTGCGCTCAAAAGATGCAGCCCTGAGGTCTCTCCTGATAGGAGGTAGTTATGTAGAAATTCACTGCTCAGCTGACCCGGCAGAAGCAAATGTATACCAAAAATGTACCCAGAATGAGCTTTTCAGTGAACAGCAGCCAGGCACATTTTAGCTAGTTTTACTTGTAAGTTGGGTTGTAAACGCTTTTCAGGCTCAGTACTGCGCTCAAAAGATGCAGCCCTGAGGTCTCTCCTGATAGGAGATAGTTAAGTAGAAATTCACTGCTCAGCTGACCCGGCAGATGCAAATGTATACCAAAAATGTACCCAGAATGAGCTTTTCAGTGAACAGCAGCCAGGCACATTTTAGCTAGTTTTACTTGTAAGTGGGGTTGTAAACGCTTTTCAGGCTCAGTACTGCGCTCAAAAGATGCAGCCCTGAGGTCTCTCCTGATAGGAGGTAGTTAAGTAGAAATTCACTGCTCAGCTGACCCGGCAGAAGCAAATGTATACCAAAAATGTACCAGAATGAGATTTTCAGTGAACAGCAGCCAGGCACATTTTAGCTACTTTTACTTGTAAGTGGGGTTGTAAACGGTTTTCAGGCTCAGTACTGCGCTCAAAAGATGCAGCCCTGAGGTCTCTCCTGATAGGAGGTAGTTAAGTAGAAATTCACTGCTCAGCTGACCCGGCAGAAGCAAATGTATACCAAAAATGTACCCAGAATGAGCTTTTCAGTGAACAGCAGCCAGGCACATTTTAGCTAGTTTTACTTGTAACTGGGGTTGTAAACGGTTTTCAGGCTCAGTACTGCCCTCAAAAGATGCAGCCCTGAGGTCTCTCCTGATAGGAGGTAGTTAAGTAGAAATTCACTGCTCAGCTGACCCGGCAGAAGCAAATGTATACCAAAAATGTACCCAGAATGAGCTTTTCAGTGAACAGCAGCCAGGCACATTTTAGCTAGTTTTACTTGTAAGTGGGGTTGGAAACACTTTTCAGGCTCAGTACTGCCCTCAAAAGATGCAGCCCTGAGGTCTCTCTTGATAGGAGATAGTTAAGTAGAAATTCACTGCTCTGCTGACCCGGCATAAGCAAATGTATACCAAAAATGTACCCAGAATGAGCTTTTCAGTGAACAGCAGCCAGGCACATTTTAGCTAGTTTTACTTGTAACTGGGGTTGTAAACGGTTTTCAGGCTCAGTACTGCGCTCAAAAGATGCAGCCCTGAGGTCTCTCCTGATAGGAGGTAGTTATGTAGAAATTCACTGCTCAGCTGACCCGGCAGAAGCAAATGTATACCAAAAATGTACCCAGAATGAGCTTTTCAGTGAACAGCAGCCAGGCACATTTTAGCTAGTTTTACTTGTAAGTTGGGTTGTAAACGCTTTTCAGGCTCAGTACTGCGCTCAAAAGATGCAGCCCTGAGGTCTCTCCTGATAGGAGATAGTTAAGTAGAAATTCACTGCTCAGCTGACCCGGCAGATGCAAATGTATACCAAAAATGTACCCAGAATGAGCTTTTCAGTGAACAGCAGCCAGGCACATTTTAGCTAGTTTTACTTGTAAGTGGGGTTGTAAACGCTTTTCAGGCTCAGTACTGCGCTCAAAAGATGCAGCCCTGAGGTCTCTCCTGATAGGAGGTAGTTAAGTAGAAATTCACTGCTCAGCTGACCCGGCAGAAGCAAATGTATACCAAAAATGTACCAGAATGAGATTTTCAGTGAACAGCAGCCAGGCACATTTTAGCTACTTTTACTTGTAAGTGGGGTTGTAAACGGTTTTCAGGCTCAGTACTGCGCTCAAAAGATGCAGCCCTGAGGTCTCTCCTGATAGGAGGTAGTTAAGTAGAAATTCACTGCTCAGCTGACCCGGCAGAAGCAAATGTATACCAAAAATGTACCCAGAATGAGCTTTTCAGTGAACAGCAGCCAGGCACATTTTAGCTAGTTTTACTTGTAACTGGGGTTGTAAACGGTTTTCAGGCTCAGTACTGCCCTCAAAAGATGCAGCCCTGAGGTCTCTCCTGATAGGAGGTAGTTAAGTAGAAATTCACTGCTCAGCTGACCCGGCAGAAGCAAATGTATACCAAAAATGTACCCAGAATAAGCTTTTCAGTGAACAGCAGCCAGGCACATTTTAGCTAGTTTTACTTGTAAGTGGGGTTGTAAACGCTTTTCAGGCTCAGTACTGCGCTCAAAAGATGCAGCCCTGATGTCTCTCCTGATAGGAGGTAGTTAAGTAGAAATTCACTGCTCAGCTGACCCGGCAGATGCAAATGTATACCAAAAATGTACCCAGAATGAGCTTTTCAGTGAACAGCAGCCAGGCACATTTTAGCTAGTTTTACTTGTAAGTGGGGTTGGAAACACTTTTCAGGCTCAGTACTGCCCTCAAAAGATGCAGCCCTGAGGTCTCTCTTGATAGGAGATAGTTAAGTAGAAATTCACTGCTCTGCTGACCCGGCATAAGCAAATGTATACCAAAAATGTACCCAGAATGAGCTTTTCAGTGAACAGCAGCCAGGCACATTTTAGCTAGTTTTACTTGTAACTGGGGTTGTAAACGGTTTTCAGGCTCAGTACTGCGCTCAAAAGATGCAGCCCTGAGGTCTCTCCTGATAGGAGGTAGTTATGTAGAAATTCACTGCTCAGCTGACCCGGCAGAAGCAAATGTATACCAAAAATGTACCCAGAATGAGCTTTTCAGTGAACAGCAGCCAGGCACATTTTAGCTAGTTTTACTTGTAAGTTGGGTTGTAAACGCTTTTCAGGCTCAGTACTGCGCTCAAAAGATGCAGCCCTGAGGTCTCTCCTGATAGGAGATAGTTAAGTAGAAATTCACTGCTCAGCTGACCCGGCAGATGCAAATGTATACCAAAAATGTACCCAGAATGAGCTTTTCAGTGAACAGCAGCCAGGCACATTTTAGCTAGTTTTACTTGTAAGTGGGGTTGTAAACGCTTTTCAGGCTCAGTACTGCGCTCAAAAGATGCAGCCCTGAGGTCTCTCCTGATAGGAGGTAGTTAAGTAGAAATTCACTGCTCAGCTGACCCGGCAGAAGCAAATGTATACCAAAAATGTACCAGAATGAGATTTTCAGTGAACAGCAGCCAGGCACATTTTAGCTACTTTTACTTGTAAGTGGGGTTGTAAACGGTTTTCAGGCTCAGTACTGCGCTCAAAAGATGCAGCCCTGAGGTCTCTCCTGATAGGAGGTAGTTAAGTAGAAATTCACTGCTCAGCTGACCCGGCAGAAGCAAATGTATACCAAAAATGTACCCAGAATGAGCTTTTCAGTGAACAGCAGCCAGGCACATTTTAGCTAGTTTTACTTGTAACTGGGGTTGTAAACGGTTTTCAGGCTCAGTACTGCCCTCAAAAGATGCAGCCCTGAGGTCTCTCCTGATAGGAGGTAGTTAAGTAGAAATTCACTGCTCAGCTGACCCGGCAGAAGCAAATGTATACCAAAAATGTACCCAGAATAAGCTTTTCAGTGAACAGCAGCCAGGCACATTTTAGCTAGTTTTACTTGTAAGTGGGGTTGTAAACGCTTTTCAGGCTCAGTACTGCGCTCAAAAGATGCAGCCCTGATGTCTCTCCTGATAGGAGGTAGTTAAGTAGAAATTCACTGCTCAGCTGACCCGGCAGATGCAAATGTATACCAAAAATGTACCCAGAATGAGCTTTTCAGTGAACAGCAGCCAGGCACATTTTAGCTAGTTTTACTTGTAAGTGGGGTTGGAAACACTTTTCAGGCTCAGTACTGCCCTCAAAAGATGCAGCCCTGAGGTCTCTCTTGATAGGAGATAGTTAAGTAGAAATTCACTGCTCTGCTGACCCGGCATAAGCAAATGTATACCAAAAATGTACCCAGAATGAGCTTTTCAGTGAACAGCAGCCAGGCACATTTTAGCTAGTTTTACTTGTAACTGGGGTTGTAAACGGTTTTCAGGCTCAGTACTGCGCTCAAAAGATGCAGCCCTAAGGTCTCTCCTGATAGGAGGTAGTTATGTAGAAATTCACTGCTCAGCTGACCCGGCAGAAGCAAATGTATACCAAAAATGTACCCAGAATGAGCTTTTCAGTGAACAGCAGCCAGGCACATTTTAGCTAGTTTTACTTGTAAGTTGGGTTGTAAACGCTTTTCAGGCTCAGTACTGCGCTCAAAAGATGCAGCCCTGAGGTCTCTCCTGATAGGAGATAGTTAAGTAGAAATTCACTGCTCAGCTGACCCGGCAGATGCAAATGTATACCAAAAATGTACCCAGAATGAGCTTTTCAGTGAACAGCAGCCAGGCACATTTTAGCTAGTTTTACTTGTAAGTGGGGTTGTAAACGCTTTTCAGGCTCAGTACTGCGCTCAAAAGATGCAGCCCTGAGGTCTCTCCTGATAGGAGGTAGTTAAGTAGAAATTCACTGCTCAGCTGACCTGGCAGAAGCAAATGTATACCAAAAATGTACCAGAATGAGATTTTCAGTGAACAGCAGCCAGGCACATTTTAGCTACTTTTACTTGTAAGTGGGGTTGTAAACGGTTTTCAGGCTCAGTACTGCGCTCAAAAGATGCAGCCCTGAGGTCTCTCCTGATAGGAGGTAGTTAAGTAGAAATTCACTGCTCAGCTGACCCGGCAGAAGCAAATGTATACCAAAAATGTACCCAGAATGAGCTTTTCAGTGAACAGCAGCCAGGCACATTTTAGCTAGTTTTACTTGTAACTGGGGTTGTAAACGGTTTTCAGGCTCAGTACTGCCCTCAAAAGATGCAGCCCTGAGGTCTCTCCTGATAGGAGGTAGTTAAGTAGAAATTCACTGCTCAGCTGACCCGGCAGAAGCAAATGTATACCAAAAATGTACCCAGAATAAGCTTTTCAGTGAACAGCAGCCAGGCACATTTTAGCTAGTTTTACTTGTAAGTGGGGTTGTAAACGCTTTTCAGGCTCAGTACTGCGCTCAAAAGATGCAGCCCTGATGTCTCTCCTGATAGGAGGTAGTTAAGTAGAAATTCACTGCTCAGCTGACCCGGCAGATGCAAATGTATACCAAAAATGTACCCAGAATGAGCTTTTCAGTGAACAGCAGCCAGGCACATTTTAGCTAGTTTTACTTGTAAGTGGGGTTGGAAACACTTTTCAGGCTCAGTACTGCCCTCAAAAGATGCAGCCCTGAGGTCTCTCTTGATAGGAGATAGTTAAGTAGAAATTCACTGCTCTGCTGACCCGGCATAAGCAAATGTATACCAAAAATGTACCCAGAATGAGCTTTTCAGTGAACAGCAGCCAGGCACATTTTAGCTAGTTTTACTTGTAACTGGGGTTGTAAACGGTTTTCAGGCTCAGTACTGCGCTCAAAAGATGCAGCCCTGAGGTCTCTCCTGATAGGAGGTAGTTATGTAGAAATTCACTGCTCAGCTGACCCGGCAGAAGCAAATGTATACCAAAAATGTACCCAGAATGAGCTTTTCAGTGAACAGCAGCCAGGCACATTTTAGCTAGTTTTACTTGTAAGTTGGGTTGTAAACGCTTTTCAGGCTCAGTACTGCGCTCAAAAGATGCAGCCCTGAGGTCTCTCCTGATAGGAGATAGTTAAGTAGAAATTCACTGCTCAGCTGACCCGGCAGATGCAAATGTATACCAAAAATGTACCCAGAATGAGCTTTTCAGTGAACAGCAGCCAGGCACATTTTAGCTAGTTTTACTTGTAAGTGGGGTTGTAAACGCTTTTCAGGCTCAGTACTGCGCTCAAAAGATGCAGCCCTGAGGTCTCTCCTGATAGGAGGTAGTTAAGTAGAAATTCACTGCTCAGCTGACCCGGCAGAAGCAAATGTATACCAAAAATGTACCAGAATGAGATTTTCAGTGAACAGCAGCCAGGCACATTTTAGCTACTTTTACTTGTAAGTGGGGTTGTAAACGGTTTTCAGGCTCAGTACTGCGCTCAAAAGATGCAGCCCTGAGGTCTCTCCTGATAGGAGGTAGTTAAGTAGAAATTCACTGCTCAGCTGACCCGGCAGAAGCAAATGTATACCAAAAATGTACCCAGAATGAGCTTTTCAGTGAACAGCAGCCAGGCACATTTTAGCTAGTTTTACTTGTAACTGGGGTTGTAAACGGTTTTCAGGCTCAGTACTGCCCTCAAAAGATGCAGCCCTGAGGTCTCTCCTGATAGGAGGTAGTTAAGTAGAAATTCACTGCTCAGCTGACCCGGCAGAAGCAAATGTATACCAAAAATGTACCCAGAATAAGCTTTTCAGTGAACAGCAGCCAGGCACATTTTAGCTAGTTTTACTTGTAAGTGGGGTTGTAAACGCTTTTCAGGCTCAGTACTGCGCTCAAAAGATGCAGCCCTGATGTCTCTCCTGATAGGAGGTAGTTAAGTAGAAATTCACTGCTCAGCTGACCCGGCAGATGCAAATGTATACCAAAAATGTACCCAGAATGAGCTTTTCAGTGAACAGCAGCCAGGCACATTTTAGCTAGTTTTACTTGTAAGTGGGGTTGGAAACACTTTTCAGGCTCAGTACTGCCCTCAAAAGATGCAGCCCTGAGGTCTCTCTTGATAGGAGATAGTTAAGTAGAAATTCACTGCTCTGCTGACCCGGCATAAGCAAATGTATACCAAAAATGTACCCAGAATGAGCTTTTCAGTGAACAGCAGCCAGGCACATTTTAGCTAGTTTTACTTGTAAGTGGGGTTGTAAACGGTTTTCAGGCTCAGTACTGCGCTCAAAAGATGCAGCCCTGAGGTCTCTCCTGATAGGAGGTAGTTAAGTAGAAATTCACTGCTCAGCTGACCCGGCAGAAGCAAATGTATACCAAAAATGTACCCAGAATGAGCTTTTCAGTGAACAGCAGCCAGGCACATTTTAGCTAGTTTTACTTGTAACTGGGGTTGTAAACGGTTTTCAGGCTCAGTACTGCCCTCAAAAGATGCAGCCCTGAGGTCTCTCCTGATAGGAGGTAGTTAAGTAGAAATTCACTGCTCAGCTGACCCGGCAGAAGCAAATGTATACCAAAAATGTACCCAGAATAAGCTTTTCAGTGAACAGCAGCCAGGCACATTTTAGCTAGTTTTACTTGTAAGTGGGGTTGTAAACGCTTTTCAGGCTCAGTACTGCGCTCAAAAGATGCAGCCCTGATGTCTCTCCTGATAGGAGGTAGTTAAGTAGAAATTCACTGCTCAGCTGACCCGGCAGATGCAAATGTATACCAAAAATGTACCCAGAATGAGCTTTTCAGTGAACAGCAGCCAGGCACATTTTAGCTAGTTTTACTTGTAAGTGGGGTTGGAAACACTTTTCAGGCTCAGTACTGCCCTCAAAAGATGCAGCCCTGAGGTCTCTCTTGATAGGAGATAGTTAAGTAGAAATTCACTGCTCTGCTGACCCGGCATAAGCAAATGTATACCAAAAATGTACCCAGAATGAGCTTTTCAGTGAACAGCAGCCAGGCACATTTTAGCTAGTTTTACTTGTAACTGGGGTTGTAAACGGTTTTCAGGCTCAGTACTGCGCTCAAAAGATGCAGCCCTAAGGTCTCTCCTGATAGGAGGTAGTTATGTAGAAATTCACTGCTCAGCTGACCCGGCAGAAGCAAATGTATACCAAAAATGTACCCAGAATGAGCTTTTCAGTGAACAGCAGCCAGGCACATTTTAGCTAGTTTTACTTGTAAGTTGGGTTGTAAACGCTTTTCAGGCTCAGTACTGCGCTCAAAAGATGCAGCCCTGAGGTCTCTCCTGATAGGAGATAGTTAAGTAGAAATTCACTGCTCAGCTGACCCGGCAGATGCAAATGTATACCAAAAATGTACCCAGAATGAGCTTTTCAGTGAACAGCAGCCAGGCACATTTTAGCTAGTTTTACTTGTAAGTGGGGTTGTAAACGCTTTTCAGGCTCAGTACTGCGCTCAAAAGATGCAGCCCTGAGGTCTCTCCTGATAGGAGGTAGTTAAGTAGAAATTCACTGCTCAGCTGACCTGGCAGAAGCAAATGTATACCAAAAATGTACCAGAATGAGATTTTCAGTGAACAGCAGCCAGGCACATTTTAGCTACTTTTACTTGTAAGTGGGGTTGTAAACGGTTTTCAGGCTCAGTACTGCGCTCAAAAGATGCAGCCCTGAGGTCTCTCCTGATAGGAGGTAGTTAAGTAGAAATTCACTGCTCAGCTGACCCGGCAGAAGCAAATGTATACCAAAAATGTACCCAGAATGAGCTTTTCAGTGAACAGCAGCCAGGCACATTTTAGCTAGTTTTACTTGTAACTGGGGTTGTAAACGGTTTTCAGGCTCAGTACTGCCCTCAAAAGATGCAGCCCTGAGGTCTCTCCTGATAGGAGGTAGTTAAGTAGAAATTCACTGCTCAGCTGACCCGGCAGAAGCAAATGTATACCAAAAATGTACCCAGAATAAGCTTTTCAGTGAACAGCAGCCAGGCACATTTTAGCTAGTTTTACTTGTAAGTGGGGTTGTAAACGCTTTTCAGGCTCAGTACTGCGCTCAAAAGATGCAGCCCTGATGTCTCTCCTGATAGGAGGTAGTTAAGTAGAAATTCACTGCTCAGCTGACCCGGCAGATGCAAATGTATACCAAAAATGTACCCAGAATGAGCTTTTCAGTGAACAGCAGCCAGGCACATTTTAGCTAGTTTTACTTGTAAGTGGGGTTGGAAACACTTTTCAGGCTCAGTACTGCCCTCAAAAGATGCAGCCCTGAGGTCTCTCTTGATAGGAGATAGTTAAGTAGAAATTCACTGCTCTGCTGACCCGGCATAAGCAAATGTATACCAAAAATGTACCCAGAATGAGCTTTTCAGTGAACAGCAGCCAGGCACATTTTAGCTAGTTTTACTTGTAACTGGGGTTGTAAACGGTTTTCAGGCTCAGTACTGCGCTCAAAAGATGCAGCCCTGAGGTCTCTCCTGATAGGAGGTAGTTATGTAGAAATTCACTGCTCAGCTGACCCGGCAGAAGCAAATGTATACCAAAAATGTACCCAGAATGAGCTTTTCAGTGAACAGCAGCCAGGCACATTTTAGCTAGTTTTACTTGTAAGTTGGGTTGTAAACGCTTTTCAGGCTCAGTACTGCGCTCAAAAGATGCAGCCCTGAGGTCTCTCCTGATAGGAGATAGTTAAGTAGAAATTCACTGCTCAGCTGACCCGGCAGATGCAAATGTATACCAAAAATGTACCCAGAATGAGCTTTTCAGTGAACAGCAGCCAGGCACATTTTAGCTAGTTTTACTTGTAAGTGGGGTTGTAAACGCTTTTCAGGCTCAGTACTGCGCTCAAAAGATGCAGCCCTGAGGTCTCTCCTGATAGGAGGTAGTTAAGTAGAAATTCACTGCTCAGCTGACCCGGCAGAAGCAAATGTATACCAAAAATGTACCAGAATGAGATTTTCAGTGAACAGCAGCCAGGCACATTTTAGCTACTTTTACTTGTAAGTGGGGTTGTAAACGGTTTTCAGGCTCAGTACTGCGCTCAAAAGATGCAGCCCTGAGGTCTCTCCTGATAGGAGGTAGTTAAGTAGAAATTCACTGCTCAGCTGACCCGGCAGAAGCAAATGTATACCAAAAATGTACCCAGAATGAGCTTTTCAGTGAACAGCAGCCAGGCACATTTTAGCTAGTTTTACTTGTAACTGGGGTTGTAAACGGTTTTCAGGCTCAGTACTGCCCTCAAAAGATGCAGCCCTGAGGTCTCTCCTGATAGGAGGTAGTTAAGTAGAAATTCACTGCTCAGCTGACCCGGCAGAAGCAAATGTATACCAAAAATGTACCCAGAATAAGCTTTTCAGTGAACAGCAGCCAGGCACATTTTAGCTAGTTTTACTTGTAAGTGGGGTTGTAAACGCTTTTCAGGCTCAGTACTGCGCTCAAAAGATGCAGCCCTGATGTCTCTCCTGATAGGAGGTAGTTAAGTAGAAATTCACTGCTCAGCTGACCCGGCAGATGCAAATGTATACCAAAAATGTACCCAGAATGAGCTTTTCAGTGAACAGCAGCCAGGCACATTTTAGCTAGTTTTACTTGTAAGTGGGGTTGGAAACACTTTTCAGGCTCAGTACTGCCCTCAAAAGATGCAGCCCTGAGGTCTCTCTTGATAGGAGATAGTTAAGTAGAAATTCACTGCTCTGCTGACCCGGCATAAGCAAATGTATACCAAAAATGTACCCAGAATGAGCTTTTCAGTGAACAGCAGCCAGGCACATTTTAGCTAGTTTTACTTGTAACTGGGGTTGTAAACGGTTTTCAGGCTCAGTACTGCGCTCAAAAGATGCAGCCCTGAGGTCTCTCCTGATAGGAGGTAGTTATGTAGAAATTCACTGCTCAGCTGACCCGGCAGAAGCAAATGTATACCAAAAATGTACCCAGAATGAGCTTTTCAGTGAACAGCAGCCAGGCACATTTTAGCTAGTTTTACTTGTAAGTTGGGTTGTAAACGCTTTTCAGGCTCAGTACTGCGCTCAAAAGATGCAGCCCTGAGGTCTCTCCTGATAGGAGATAGTTAAGTAGAAATTCACTGCTCAGCTGACCCGGCAGATGCAAATGTATACCAAAAATGTACCCAGAATGAGCTTTTCAGTGAACAGCAGCCAGGCACATTTTAGCTAGTTTTACTTGTAAGTGGGGTTGTAAACGCTTTTCAGGCTCAGTACTGCGCTCAAAAGATGCAGCCCTGAGGTCTCTCCTGATAGGAGGTAGTTAAGTAGAAATTCACTGCTCAGCTGACCCGGCAGAAGCAAATGTATACCAAAAATGTACCAGAATGAGATTTTCAGTGAACAGCAGCCAGGCACATTTTAGCTACTTTTACTTGTAAGTGGGGTTGTAAACGGTTTTCAGGCTCAGTACTGCGCTCAAAAGATGCAGCCCTGAGGTCTCTCCTGATAGGAGGTAGTTAAGTAGAAATTCACTGCTCAGCTGACCCGGCAGAAGCAAATGTATACCAAAAATGTACCCAGAATGAGCTTTTCAGTGAACAGCAGCCAGGCACATTTTAGCTAGTTTTACTTGTAACTGGGGTTGTAAACGGTTTTCAGGCTCAGTACTGCCCTCAAAAGATGCAGCCCTGAGGTCTCTCCTGATAGGAGGTAGTTAAGTAGAAATTCACTGCTCAGCTGACCCGGCAGAAGCAAATGTATACCAAAAATGTACCCAGAATAAGCTTTTCAGTGAACAGCAGCCAGGCACATTTTAGCTAGTTTTACTTGTAAGTGGGGTTGTAAACGCTTTTCAGGCTCAGTACTGCGCTCAAAAGATGCAGCCCTGATGTCTCTCCTGATAGGAGGTAGTTAAGTAGAAATTCACTGCTCAGCTGACCCGGCAGATGCAAATGTATACCAAAAATGTACCCAGAATGAGCTTTTCAGTGAACAGCAGCCAGGCACATTTTAGCTAGTTTTACTTGTAAGTGGGGTTGGAAACACTTTTCAGGCTCAGTACTGCCCTCAAAAGATGCAGCCCTGAGGTCTCTCTTGATAGGAGATAGTTAAGTAGAAATTCACTGCTCTGCTGACCCGGCATAAGCAAATGTATACCAAAAATGTACCCAGAATGA
Organism: Lissotriton vulgaris; assembly: GCF_964263255.1. Classification (NCBI taxonomy): domain Eukaryota; kingdom Metazoa; phylum Chordata; class Amphibia; order Caudata; family Salamandridae; genus Lissotriton; species Lissotriton vulgaris. The sequence goes on from NW_028246658.1 coordinate 915,567, forward strand.
GCTTTTCAGTGAACAGCAGCCAGGCACATTTTAGCTAGTTTTACTTGTAACTGGGGTTGTAAACGGTTTTCAGGCTCAGTACTGCGCTCAAAAGATGCAGCCCTGAGGTCTCTCCTGATAGGAGGTAGTTATGTAGAAATTCACTGCTCAGCTGACCCGACAGAAGCAAATGTATACCAAAAATGTACCCAGAATGAGCTTTTCAGTGAACAGCAGCCAGGCACATTTTAGCTAGTTTTACTTGTAAGTTGGGTTGTAAACGCTTTTCAGGCTCAGTACTGCGCTCAAAAGATGCAGCCCTGAGGTCTCTCCTGATAGGAGATAGTTAAGTAGAAATTCACTGCTCAGCTGACCCGGCAGATGCAAATGTATACCAAAAATGTACCCAGAATGAGCTTTTCAGTGAACAGCAGCCAGGCACATTTTAGCTACTTTTACTTGTAAGTGGGGTTGTAAACGGTTTTCAGGCTCAGTACTGCGCTCAAAAGATGCAGCCCTGAGGTCTCTCCTGATAGGAGGTAGTTAAGTAGAAATTCACTGCTCAGCTGACCCGGCAGAAGCACATGTATACCAAAAATGTACCCAGAATGAGCTTTTCAGTGAACAGCAGCCAGGCACATTTTAGCTAGTTTTACTTGTAACTGGGGTTGTAAACGCTTTTCAGGCTCAGTACTGCCCTCAAAAGATGCAGCCCTGAGGTCTCTCCTGATAGGAGGTAGTTAAGTAGAAATTCACTGCTCAGCTGACCCGGCAGAAGCAAATGTATACCAAAAATGTACCCAGAATAAGCTTTTCAGTGAACAGCAGCCAGGCACATTTTAGCTAGTTTTACTTGTAAGTGGGGTTGGAAACACTTTTCAGGCTCAGTACTGCCCTCAAAAGATGCAGCCCTGAGGTCTCTCTTGATAGGAGATAGTTAAGTAGAAATTCACTGCTCTGCTGACCCGGCATAAGCAAATGTATACCAAAAATGTACCCAGAATGAGCTTTTCAGTGAACAGCAGCCAGGCACATTTTAGCTAGTTTTACTTGTAACTGGGGTTGTAAACGCTTTTCAGGCTCAGTACTGCGCTCAAAAGATGCAGCCCTGAGGTCTCTCCTGATAGGAGATAGTTAAGTAGAAATTCACTGCTCAGCTGACCCGGCAGATGCAAATGTATACCAAAAATGTACCCAGAATGAGCTTTTCAGTGAACAGCAGCCAGGCACATTTTAGCTAGTTTTACTTGTAAGTGGGGTTGTAAACGCTTTTCAGGCTCAGTACTGCGCTCAAAAGATGCAGCCCTGAGGTCTCTCCTGATAGGAGGTAGTTAAGTAGAAATTCACTGCTCAGCTGACCCGGCAGAAGCAAATGTATACCAAAAATGTACCAGAATGAGATTTTCAGTGAACAGCAGCCAGGCACATTTTAGCTACTTTTACTTGTAAGTGGGGTTGTAAACGGTTTTCAGGCTCAGTACTGCGCTCAAAAGATGCAGCCCTGAGGTCTCTCCTGATAGGAGGTAGTTAAGTAGAAATTCACTGCTCAGCTGACCCGGCAGAAGCAAATGTATACCAAAAATGTACCCAGAATGAGCTTTTCAGTGAACAGCAGCCAGGCACATTTTAGCTAGTTTTACTTGTAACTGGGGTTGTAAACGGTTTTCAGGCTCAGTACTGCCCTCAAAAGATGCAGCCCTGAGGTCTCTCCTGATAGGAGGTAGTTAAGTAGAAATTCACTGCTCAGCTGACCCGGCAGAAGCAAATGTATACCAAAAATGTACCCAGAATAAGCTTTTCAGTGAACAGCAGCCAGGCACATTTTAGCTAGTTTTACTTGTAAGTGGGGTTGTAAACGCTTTTCAGGCTCAGTACTGCGCTCAAAAGATGCAGCCCTGATGTCTCTCCTGATAGGAGGTAGTTAAGTAGAAATTCACTGCTCAGCTGACCCGGCAGATGCAAATGTATACCAAAAATGTACCCAGAATGAGCTTTTCAGTGAACAGCAGCCAGGCACATTTTAGCTAGTTTTACTTGTAAGTGGGGTTGGAAACACTTTTCAGGCTCAGTACTGCCCTCAAAAGATGCAGCCCTGAGGTCTCTCTTGATAGGAGATAGTTAAGTAGAAATTCACTGCTCTGCTGACCCGGCATAAGCAAATGTATACCAAAAATGTACCCAGAATGAGCTTTTCAGTGAACAGCAGCCAGGCACATTTTAGCTAGTTTTACTTGTAACTGGGGTTGTAAACGGTTTTCAGGCTCAGTACTGCGCTCAAAAGATGCAGCCCTGAGGTCTCTCCTGATAGGAGGTAGTTATGTAGAAATTCACTGCTCAGCTGACCCGGCAGAAGCAAATGTATACCAAAAATGTACCCAGAATGAGCTTTTCAGTGAACAGCAGCCAGGCACATTTTAGCTAGTTTTACTTGTAAGTTGGGTTGTAAACGCTTTTCAGGCTCAGTACTGCGCTCAAAAGATGCAGCCCTGAGGTCTCTCCTGATAGGAGATAGTTAAGTAGAAATTCACTGCTCAGCTGACCCGGCAGATGCAAATGTATACCAAAAATGTACCCAGAATGAGCTTTTCAGTGAACAGCAGCCAGGCACATTTTAGCTAGTTTTACTTGTAAGTGGGGTTGTAAACGCTTTTCAGGCTCAGTACTGCGCTCAAAAGATGCAGCCCTGAGGTCTCTCCTGATAGGAGGTAGTTAAGTAGAAATTCACTGCTCAGCTGACCCGGCAGAAGCAAATGTATACCAAAAATGTACCAGAATGAGATTTTCAGTGAACAGCAGCCAGGCACATTTTAGCTACTTTTACTTGTAAGTGGGGTTGTAAACGGTTTTCAGGCTCAGTACTGCGCTCAAAAGATGCAGCCCTGAGGTCTCTCCTGATAGGAGGTAGTTAAGTAGAAATTCACTGCTCAGCTGACCCGGCAGAAGCAAATGTATACCAAAAATGTACCCAGAATGAGCTTTTCAGTGAACAGCAGCCAGGCACATTTTAGCTAGTTTTACTTGTAACTGGGGTTGTAAACGGTTTTCAGGCTCAGTACTGCCCTCAAAAGATGCAGCCCTGAGGTCTCTCCTGATAGGAGGTAGTTAAGTAGAAATTCACTGCTCAGCTGACCCGGCAGAAGCAAATGTATACCAAAAATGTACCCAGAATAAGCTTTTCAGTGAACAGCAGCCAGGCACATTTTAGCTAGTTTTACTTGTAAGTGGGGTTGTAAACGCTTTTCAGGCTCAGTACTGCGCTCAAAAGATGCAGCCCTGATGTCTCTCCTGATAGGAGGTAGTTAAGTAGAAATTCACTGCTCAGCTGACCCGGCAGATGCAAATGTATACCAAAAATGTACCCAGAATGAGCTTTTCAGTGAACAGCAGCCAGGCACATTTTAGCTAGTTTTACTTGTAAGTGGGGTTGGAAACACTTTTCAGGCTCAGTACTGCCCTCAAAAGATGCAGCCCTGAGGTCTCTCTTGATAGGAGATAGTTAAGTAGAAATTCACTGCTCTGCTGACCCGGCATAAGCAAATGTATACCAAAAATGTACCCAGAATGAGCTTTTCAGTGAACAGCAGCCAGGCACATTTTAGCTAGTTTTACTTGTAACTGGGGTTGTAAACGGTTTTCAGGCTCAGTACTGCGCTCAAAAGATGCAGCCCTGAGGTCTCTCCTGATAGGAGGTAGTTATGTAGAAATTCACTGCTCAGCTGACCCGGCAGAAGCAAATGTATACCAAAAATGTACCCAGAATGAGCTTTTCAGTGAACAGCAGCCAGGCACATTTTAGCTAGTTTTACTTGTAAGTTGGGTTGTAAACGCTTTTCAGGCTCAGTACTGCGCTCAAAAGATGCAGCCCTGAGGTCTCTCCTGATAGGAGATAGTTAAGTAGAAATTCACTGCTCAGCTGACCCGGCAGATGCAAATGTATACCAAAAATGTACCCAGAATGAGCTTTTCAGTGAACAGCAGCCAGGCACATTTTAGCTAGTTTTACTTGTAAGTGGGGTTGTAAACGCTTTTCAGGCTCAGTACTGCGCTCAAAAGATGCAGCCCTGAGGTCTCTCCTGATAGGAGGTAGTTAAGTAGAAATTCACTGCTCAGCTGACCCGGCAGAAGCAAATGTATACCAAAAATGTACCAGAATGAGATTTTCAGTGAACAGCAGCCAGGCACATTTTAGCTACTTTTACTTGTAAGTGGGGTTGTAAACGGTTTTCAGGCTCAGTACTGCGCTCAAAAGATGCAGCCCTGAGGTCTCTCCTGATAGGAGGTAGTTAAGTAGAAATTCACTGCTCAGCTGACCCGGCAGAAGCAAATGTATACCAAAAATGTACCCAGAATGAGCTTTTCAGTGAACAGCAGCCAGGCACATTTTAGCTAGTTTTACTTGTAACTGGGGTTGTAAACGGTTTTCAGGCTCAGTACTGCCCTCAAAAGATGCAGCCCTGATGTCTCTCCTGATAGGAGGTAGTTAAGTAGAAATTCACTGCTCAGCTGACCCGGCAGATGCAAATGTATACCAAAAATGTACCCAGAATGAGCTTTTCAGTGAACAGCAGCCAGGCACATTTTAGCTAGTTTTACTTGTAAGTGGGGTTGGAAACACTTTTCAGGCTCAGTACTGCCCTCAAAAGATGCAGCCCTGAGGTCTCTCTTGATAGGAGATAGTTAAGTAGAAATTCACTGCTCTGCTGACCCGGCATAAGCAAATGTATACCAAAAATGTACCCAGAATGAGCTTTTCAGTGAACAGCAGCCAGGCACATTTTAGCTAGTTTTACTTGTAACTGGGGTTGTAAACGGTTTTCAGGCTCAGTACTGCGCTCAAAAGATGCAGCCCTGAGGTCTCTCCTGATAGGAGGTAGTTATGTAGAAATTCACTGCTCAGCTGACCCGGCAGAAGCAAATGTATACCAAAAATGTACCCAGAATGAGCTTTTCAGTGAACAGCAGCCAGGCACATTTTAGCTAGTTTTACTTGTAACTGGGGTTGTAAACGGTTTTCAGGCTCAGTACTGCCCTCAAAAGATGCAGCCCTGAGGTCTCTCCTGATAGGAGGTAGTTAAGTAGAAATTCACTGCTCAGCTGACCCGGCAGAAGCAAATGTATACCAAAAATGTACCCAGAATAAGCTTTTCAGTGAACAGCAGCCAGGCACATTTTAGCTAGTTTTACTTGTAAGTGGGGTTGTAAACGCTTTTCAGGCTCAGTACTGCGCTCAAAAGATGCAGCCCTGATGTCTCTCCTGATAGGAGGTAGTTAAGTAGAAATTCACTGCTCAGCTGACCCGGCAGATGCAAATGTATACCAAAAATGTACCCAGAATGAGCTTTTCAGTGAACAGCAGCCAGGCACATTTTAGCTAGTTTTACTTGTAAGTGGGGTTGGAAACACTTTTCAGGCTCAGTACTGCCCTCAAAAGATGCAGCCCTGAGGTCTCTCTTGATAGGAGATAGTTAAGTAGAAATTCACTGCTCTGCTGACCCGGCATAAGCAAATGTATACCAAAAATGTACCCAGAATGAGCTTTTCAGTGAACAGCAGCCAGGCACATTTTAGCTAGTTTTACTTGTAACTGGGGTTGTAAACGGTTTTCAGGCTCAGTACTGCGCTCAAAAGATGCAGCCCTGAGGTCTCTCCTGATAGGAGGTAGTTATGTAGAAATTCACTGCTCAGCTGACCCGGCAGAAGCAAATGTATACCAAAAATGTACCCAGAATGAGCTTTTCAGTGAACAGCAGCCAGGCACATTTTAGCTAGTTTTACTTGTAAGTTGGGTTGTAAACGCTTTTCAGGCTCAGTACTGCGCTCAAAAGATGCAGCCCTGAGGTCTCTCCTGATAGGAGATAGTTAAGTAGAAATTCACTGCTCAGCTGACCCGGCAGATGCAAATGTATACCAAAAATGTACCCAGAATGAGCTTTTCAGTGAACAGCAGCCAGGCACATTTTAGCTAGTTTTACTTGTAAGTGGGGTTGTAAACGCTTTTCAGGCTCAGTACTGCGCTCAAAAGATGCAGCCCTGAGGTCTCTCCTGATAGGAGGTAGTTAAGTAGAAATTCACTGCTCAGCTGACCCGGCAGAAGCAAATGTATACCAAAAATGTACCAGAATGAGATTTTCAGTGAACAGCAGCCAGGCACATTTTAGCTACTTTTACTTGTAAGTGGGGTTGTAAACGGTTTTCAGGCTCAGTACTGCGCTCAAAAGATGCAGCCCTGAGGTCTCTCCTGATAGGAGGTAGTTAAGTAGAAATTCACTGCTCAGCTGACCCGGCAGAAGCAAATGTATACCAAAAATGTACCCAGAATGAGCTTTTCAGTGAACAGCAGCCAGGCACATTTTAGCTAGTTTTACTTGTAACTGGGGTTGTAAACGGTTTTCAGGCTCAGTACTGCCCTCAAAAGATGCAGCCCTGAGGTCTCTCCTGATAGGAGGTAGTTAAGTAGAAATTCACTGCTCAGCTGACCCGGCAGAAGCAAATGTATACCAAAAATGTACCCAGAATAAGCTTTTCAGTGAACAGCAGCCAGGCACATTTTAGCTAGTTTTACTTGTAAGTGGGGTTGTAAACGCTTTTCAGGCTCAGTACTGCGCTCAAAAGATGCAGCCCTGATGTCTCTCCTGATAGGAGGTAGTTAAGTAGAAATTCACTGCTCAGCTGACCCGGCAGATGCAAATGTATACCAAAAATGTACCCAGAATGAGCTTTTCAGTGAACAGCAGCCAGGCACATTTTAGCTAGTTTTACTTGTAAGTGGGGTTGGAAACACTTTTCAGGCTCAGTACTGCCCTCAAAAGATGCAGCCCTGAGGTCTCTCTTGATAGGAGATAGTTAAGTAGAAATTCACTGCTCTGCTGACCCGGCATAAGCAAATGTATACCAAAAATGTACCCAGAATGAGCTTTTCAGTGAACAGCAGCCAGGCACATTTTAGCTAGTTTTACTTGTAACTGGGGTTGTAAACGGTTTTCAGGCTCAGTACTGCGCTCAAAAGATGCAGCCCTGAGGTCTCTCCTGATAGGAGGTAGTTATGTAGAAATTCACTGCTCAGCTGACCCGGCAGAAGCAAATGTATACCAAAAATGTACCCAGAATGAGCTTTTCAGTGAACAGCAGCCAGGCACATTTTAGCTAGTTTTACTTGTAAGTTGGGTTGTAAACGCTTTTCAGGCTCAGTACTGCGCTCAAAAGATGCAGCCCTGAGGTCTCTCCTGATAGGAGATAGTTAAGTAGAAATTCACTGCTCAGCTGACCCGGCAGATGCAAATGTATACCAAAAATGTACCCAGAATGAGCTTTTCAGTGAACAGCAGCCAGGCACATTTTAGCTAGTTTTACTTGTAAGTGGGGTTGTAAACGCTTTTCAGGCTCAGTACTGCGCTCAAAAGATGCAGCCCTGAGGTCTCTCCTGATAGGAGGTAGTTAAGTAGAAATTCACTGCTCAGCTGACCCGGCAGAAGCAAATGTATACCAAAAATGTACCAGAATGAGATTTTCAGTGAACAGCAGCCAGGCACATTTTAGCTACTTTTACTTGTAAGTGGGGTTGTAAACGGTTTTCAGGCTCAGTACTGCGCTCAAAAGATGCAGCCCTGAGGTCTCTCCTGATAGGAGGTAGTTAAGTAGAAATTCACTGCTCAGCTGACCCGGCAGAAGCAAATGTATACCAAAAATGTACCCAGAATGAGCTTTTCAGTGAACAGCAGCCAGGCACATTTTAGCTAGTTTTACTTGTAACTGGGGTTGTAAACGGTTTTCAGGCTCAGTACTGCCCTCAAAAGATGCAGCCCTGACGTCTCCCCTGATAGGAGGTAGTTAAGTAGAAATTCACTGCTCAGCTGACCCGGCAGAAGCAAATGTATACCAAAAATGTACCCAGAATAAGCTTTTCAGTGAACAGCAGCCAGGCACATTTTAGCTAGTTTTACTTGTAAGTGGGGTTGTAAACGCTTTTCAGGCTCAGTACTGCGCTCAAAAGATGCAGCCCTGATGTCTCTCCTGATAGGAGGTAGTTAAGTAGAAATTCACTGCTCAGCTGACCCGGCAGATGCAAATGTATACCAAAAATGTACCCAGAATGAGCTTTTCAGTGAACAGCAGCCAGGCACATTTTAGCTAGTTTTACTTGTAAGTGGGGTTGGAAACACTTTTCAGGCTCAGTACTGCCCTCAAAAGATGCAGCCCTGAGGTCTCTCTTGATAGGAGATAGTTAAGTAGAAATTCACTGCTCTGCTGACCCGGCATAAGCAAATGTATACCAAAAATGTACCCAGAATGAGCTTTTCAGTGAACAGCAGCCAGGCACATTTTAGCTAGTTTTACTTGTAACTGGGGTTGTAAACGGTTTTCAGGCTCAGTACTGCGCTCAAAAGATGCAGCCCTGAGGTCTCTCCTGATAGGAGGTAGTTATGTAGAAATTCACTGCTCAGCTGACCCGGCAGAAGCAAATGTATACCAAAAATGTACCCAGAATGAGCTTTTCAGTGAACAGCAGCCAGGCACATTTTAGCTAGTTTTACTTGTAAGTTGGGTTGTAAACGCTTTTCAGGCTCAGTACTGCGCTCAAAAGATGCAGCCCTGAGGTCTCTCCTGATAGGAGATAGTTAAGTAGAAATTCACTGCTCAGCTGACCCGGCAGATGCAAATGTATACCAAAAATGTACCCAGAATGAGCTTTTCAGTGAACAGCAGCCAGGCACATTTTAGCTAGTTTTACTTGTAAGTGGGGTTGTAAACGCTTTTCAGGCTCAGTACTGCGCTCAAAAGATGCAGCCCTGAGGTCTCTCCTGATAGGAGGTAGTTAAGTAGAAATTCACTGCTCAGCTGACCCGGCAGAAGCAAATGTATACCAAAAATGTACCAGAATGAGATTTTCAGTGAACAGCAGCCAGGCACATTTTAGCTACTTTTACTTGTAAGTGGGGTTGTAAACGGTTTTCAGGCTCAGTACTGCGCTCAAAAGATGCAGCCCTGAGGTCTCTCCTGATAGGAGGTAGTTAAGTAGAAATTCACTGCTCAGCTGACCCGGCAGAAGCAAATGTATACCAAAAATGTACCCAGAATGAGCTTTTCAGTGAACAGCAGCCAGGCACATTTTAGCTAGTTTTACTTGTAACTGGGGTTGTAAACGGTTTTCAGGCTCAGTACTGCCCTCAAAAGATGCAGCCCTGAGGTCTCTCCTGATAGGAGGTAGTTAAGTAGAAATTCACTGCTCAGCTGACCCGGCAGAAGCAAATGTATACCAAAAATGTACCCAGAATAAGCTTTTCAGTGAACAGCAGCCAGGCACATTTTTGCTAGTTTTACTTGTAAGTGGGGTTGTAAACGCTTTTCAGGCTCAGTACTGCGCTCAAAAGATGCAGCCCTGATGTCTCTCCTGATAGGAGGTAGTTAAGTAGAAATTCACTGCTCAGCTGACCCGGCAGATGCAAATGTATACCAAAAATGTACCCAGAATGAGCTTTTCAGTGAACAGCAGCCAGGCACATTTTAGCTAGTTTTACTTGTAAGTGGGGTTGGAAACACTTTTCAGGCTCAGTACTGCCCTCAAAAGATGCAGCCCTGAGGTCTCTCTTGATAGGAGATAGTTAAGTAGAAATTCACTGCTCTGCTGACCCGGCATAAGCAAATGTATACCAAAAATGTACCCAGAATGAGCTTTTCAGTGAACAGCAGCCAGGCACATTTTAGCTAGTTTTACTTGTAACTGGGGTTGTAAACGGTTTTCAGGCTCAGTACTGCGCTCAAAAGATGCAGCCCTGAGGTCTCTCCTGATAGGAGGTAGTTATGTAGAAATTCACTGCTCAGCTGACCCGGCAGAAGCAAATGTATACCAAAAATGTACCCAGAATGAGCTTTTCAGTGAACAGCAGCCAGGCACATTTTAGCTAGTTTTACTTGTAAGTTGGGTTGTAAACGCTTTTCAGGCTCAGTACTGCGCTCAAAAGATGCAGCCCTGAGGTCTCTCCTGATAGGAGATAGTTAAGTAGAAATTCACTGCTCAGCTGACCCGGCAGATGCAAATGTATACCAAAAATGTACCCAGGATGAGCTTTTCAGTGAACAGCAGCCAGGCACATTTTAGCTAGTTTTACTTGTAAGTGGGGTTGTAAACGCTTTTCAGGCTCAGTACTGCGCTCAAAAGATGCAGCCCTGAGGTCTCTCCTGATAGGAGGTAGTTAAGTAGAAATTCACTGCTCAGCTGACCCGGCAGAAGCAAATGTATACCAAAAATGTACCAGAATGAGATTTTCAGTGAACAGCAGCCAGGCACATTTTAGCTACTTTTACTTGTAAGTGGGGTTGTAAACGGTTTTCAGGCTCAGTACTGCGCTCAAAAGATGCAGCCCTGAGGTCTCTCCTGATAGGAGGTAGTTAAGTAGAAATTCACTGCTCAGCTGACCCGGCAGAAGCAAATGTATACCAAAAATGTACCCAGAATGAGCTTTTCAGTGAACAGCAGCCAGGCACATTTTAGCTAGTTTTACTTGTAACTGGGGTTGTAAACGGTTTTCAGGCTCAGTACTGCCCTCAAAAGATGCAGCCCTGAGGTCTCTCCTGATAGGAGGTAGTTAAGTAGAAATTCACTGCTCAGCTGACCCGGCAGAAGCAAATGTATACCAAAAATGTACCCAGAATAAGCTTTTCAGTGAACAGCAGCCAGGCACATTTTAGCTAGTTTTACTTGTAAGTGGGGTTGTAAACGCTTTTCAGGCTCAGTACTGCGCTCAAAAGATGCAGCCCTGATGTCTCTCCTGATAGGAGGTAGTTAAGTAGAAATTCACTGCTCAGCTGACCCGGCAGATGCAAATGTATACCAAAAATGTACCCAGAATGAGCTTTTCAGTGAACAGCAGCCAGGCACATTTTAGCTACTTTTACTTGTAAGTGGGGTTGGAAACACTTTTCAGGCTCAGTACTGCCCTCAAAAGATGCAGCCCTGAGGTCTCTCTTGATAGGAGATAGTTAAGTAGAAATTCACTGCTCTGCTGACCCGGCATAAGCAAATGTATACCAAAAATGTACCCAGAATGAGCTTTTCAGTGAACAGCAGCCAGGCACATTTTAGCTAGTTTTACTTGTAACTGGGGTTGTAAACGGTTTTCAGGCTCAGTACTGCCCTCAAAAGATGCAGCCCTGAGGTCTCTCCTGATAGGAGGTAGTTAAGTAGAAATTCACTGCTCAGCTGACCCGGCAGAAGCAAATGTATACCAAAAATGTACCCAGAATAAGCTTTTCAGTGAACAGCAGCCAGGCACATTTTAGCTAGTTTTACTTGTAAGTGGGGTTGTAAACGCTTTTCAGGCTCAGTACTGCGCTCAAAAGATGCAGCCCTGATGTCTCTCCTGATAGGAGGTAGTTAAGTAGAAATTCACTGCTCAGCTGACCCGGCAGATGCAAATGTATACCAAAAATGTACCCAGAATGAGCTTTTCAGTGAACAGCAGCCAGGCACATTTTAGCTAGTTTTACTTGTAAGTGGGGTTGGAAACACTTTTCAGGCTCAGTACTGCCCTCAAAAGATGCAGCCCTGAGGTCTCTCTTGATAGGAGATAGTTAAGTAGAAATTCACTGCTCTGCTGACCCGGCATAAGCAAATGTATACCAAAAATGTACCCAGAATGAGCTTTTCAGTGAACAGCAGCCAGGCACATTTTAGCTAGTTTTACTTGTAACTGGGGTTGTAAACGGTTTTCAGGCTCAGTACTGCGCTCAAAAGATGCAGCCCTGAGGTCTCTCCTGATAGGAGGTAGTTATGTAGAAATTCACTGCTCAGCTGACCCGGCAGAAGCAAATGTATACCAAAAATGTACCCAGAATGAGCTTTTCAGTGAACAGCAGCCAGGCACATTTTAGCTAGTTTTACTTGTAAGTTGGGTTGTAAACGCTTTTCAGGCTCAGTACTGCGCTCAAAAGATGCAGCCCTGAGGTCTCTCCTGATAGGAGATAGTTAAGTAGAAATTCACTGCTCAGCTGACCCGGCAGATGCAAATGTATACCAAAAATGTACCCAGAATGAGCTTTTCAGTGAACAGCAGCCAGGCACATTTTAGCTAGTTTTACTTGTAAGTGGGGTTGTAAACGCTTTTCAGGCTCAGTACTGCGCTCAAAAGATGCAGCCCTGAGGTCTCTCCTGATAGGAGGTAGTTAAGTAGAAATTCACTGCTCAGCTGACCCGGCAGAAGCAAATGTATACCAAAAATGTACCAGAATGAGATTTTCAGTGAACAGCAGCCAGGCACATTTTAGCTACTTTTACTTGTAAGTGGGGTTGTAAACGGTTTTCAGGCTCAGTACTGCGCTCAAAAGATGCAGCCCTGAGGTCTCTCCTGATAGGAGGTAGTTAAGTAGAAATTCACTGCTCAGCTGACCCGGCAGAAGCAAATGTATACCAAAAATGTACCCAGAATGAGCTTTTCAGTGAACAGCAGCCAGGCACATTTTAGCTAGTTTTACTTGTAACTGGGGTTGTAAACGGTTTTCAGGCTCAGTACTGCCCTCAAAAGATGCAGCCCTGAGGTCTCTCCTGATAGGAGGTAGTTAAGTAGAAATTCACTGCTCAGCTGACCCGGCAGAAGCAAATGTATACCAAAAATGTACCCAGAATAAGCTTTTCAGTGAACAGCAGCCAGGCACATTTTAGCTAGTTTTACTTGTAAGTGGGGTTGTAAACGCTTTTCAGGCTCAGTACTGCGCTCAAAAGATGCAGCCCTGATGTCTCTCCTGATAGGAGGTAGTTAAGTAGAAATTCACTGCTCAGCTGACCCGGCAGATGCAAATGTATACCAAAAATGTACCCAGAATGAGCTTTTCAGTGAACAGCAGCCAGGCACATTTTAGCTAGTTTTACTTGTAAGTGGGGTTGGAAACACTTTTCAGGCTCAGTACTGCCCTCAAAAGATGCAGCCCTGAGGTCTCTCTTGATAGGAGATAGTTAAGTAGAAATTCACTGCTCTGCTGACCCGGCATAAGCAAATGTATACCAAAAATGTACCCAGAATGAGCTTTTCAGTGAACAGCAGCCAGGCACATTTTAGCTAGTTTTACTTGTAACTGGGGTTGTAAACGGTTTTCAGGCTCAGTACTGCGCTCAAAAGATGCAGCCCTGAGGTCTCTCCTGATAGGAGGTAGTTATGTAGAAATTCACTGCTCAGCTGACCCGGCAGAAGCAAATGTATACCAAAAATGTACCCAGAATGAGCTTTTCAGTGAACAGCAGCCAGGCACATTTTAGCTAGTTTTACTTGTAAGTTGGGTTGTAAACGCTTTTCAGGCTCAGTACTGCGCTCAAAAGATGCAGCCCTGAGGTCTCTCCTGATAGGAGATAGTTAAGTAGAAATTCACTGCTCAGCTGACCCGGCAGATGCAAATGTATACCAAAAATGTACCCAGAATGAGCTTTTCAGTGAACAGCAGCCAGGCACATTTTAGCTAGTTTTACTTGTAAGTGGGGTTGTAAACGCTTTTCAGGCTCAGTACTGCGCTCAAAAGATGCAGCCCTGAGGTCTCTCCTGATAGGAGGTAGTTAAGTAGAAATTCACTGCTCAGCTGACCCGGCAGAAGCAAATGTATACCAAAAATGTACCAGAATGAGATTTTCAGTGAACAGCAGCCAGGCACATTTTAGCTACTTTTACTTGTAAGTGGGGTTGTAAACGGTTTTCAGGCTCAGTACTGCGCTCAAAAGATGCAGCCCTGAGGTCTCTCCTGATAGGAGGTAGTTAAGTAGAAATTCACTGCTCAGCTGACCCGGCAGAAGCAAATGTATACCAAAAATGTACCCAGAATGAGCTTTTCAGTGAACAGCAGCCAGGCACATTTTAGCTAGTTTTACTTGTAACTGGGGTTGTAAACGGTTTTCAGGCTCAGTACTGCCCTCAAAAGATGCAGCCCTGAGGTCTCTCTTGATAGGACATAGTTAAGTAGAAATTCACTGCTCTGCTGACCCGGCATAAGCAAATGTATACCAAAAATGTACCCAGAATGAGCTTTTCAGTGAACAGCAGCCAGGCACATTTTAGCTAGTTTTACTTGTAACTGGGGTTGTAAACGGTTTTCAGGCTCAGTACTGCGCTCAAAAGATGCAGCCCTGAGGTCTCTCCTGATAGGAGGTAGTTATGTAGAAATTCACTGCTCAGCTGACCCGGCAGAAGCAAATGTATACCAAAAATGTACCCAGAATGAGCTTTTCAGTGAACAGCAGCCAGGCACATTTTAGCTAGTTTTACTTGTAAGTTGGGTTGTAAACGCTTTTCAGGCTCAGTACTGCGCTCAAAAGATGCAGCCCTGAGGTCTCTCCTGATAGGAGATAGTTAAGTAGAAATTCACTGCTCAGCTGACCCGGCAGATGCAAATGTATACCAAAAATGTACCCAGAATGAGCTTTTCAGTGAACAGCAGCCAGGCACATTTTAGCTAGTTTTACTTGTAAGTGGGGTTGTAAACGCTTTTCAGGCTCAGTACTGCGCTCAAAAGATGCAGCCCTGAGGTCTCTCCTGATAGGAGGTAGTTAAGTAGAAATTCACTGCTCAGCTGACCCGGCAGAAGCAAATGTATACCAAAAATGTACCAGAATGAGATTTTCAGTGAACAGCAGCCAGGCACATTTTAGCTACTTTTACTTGTAAGTGGGGTTGTAAACGGTTTTCAGGCTCAGTACTGCGCTCAAAAGATGCAGCCCTGAGGTCTCTCCTGATAGGAGGTAGTTAAGTAGAAATTCACTGCTCAGCTGACCCGGCAGAAGCAAATGTATACCAAAAATGTACCCAGAATGAGCTTTTCAGTGAACAGCAGCCAGGCACATTTTAGCTAGTTTTACTTGTAACTGGGGTTGTAAACGGTTTTCAGGCTCAGTACTGCCCTCAAAAGATGCAGCCCTGAGGTCTCTCCTGATAGGAGGTAGTTAAGTAGAAATTCACTGCTCAGCTGACCCGGCAGAAGCAAATGTATACCAAAAATGTACCCAGAATAAGCTTTTCAGTGAACAGCAGCCAGGCACATTTTAGCTAGTTTTACTTGTAAGTGGGGTTGTAAACGCTTTTCAGGCTCAGTACTGCGCTCAAAAGATGCAGCCCTGATGTCTCTCCTGATAGGAGGTAGTTAAGTAGAAATTCACTGCTCAGCTGACCCGGCAGATGCAAATGTATACCAAAAATGTACCCAGAATGAGCTTTTCAGTGAACAGCAGCCAGGCACATTTTAGCTAGTTTTACTTGTAAGTGGGGTTGGAAACACTTTTCAGGCTCAGTACTGCCCTCAAAAGATGCAGCCCTGAGGTCTCTCTTGATAGGAGATAGTTAAGTAGAAATTCACTGCTCTGCTGACCCGGCATAAGCAAATGTATACCAAAAATGTACCCAGAATGAGCTTTTCAGTGAACAGCAGCCAGGCACATTTTAGCTAGTTTTACTTGTAACTGGGGTTGTAAACGGTTTTCAGGCTCAGTACTGCGCTCAAAAGATGCAGCCCTGAGGTCTCTCCTGATAGGAGGTAGTTATGTAGAAATTCACTGCTCAGCTGACCCGGCAGAAGCAAATGTATACCAAAAATGTACCCAGAATGAGCTTTTCAGTGAACAGCAGCCAGGCACATTTTAGCTAGTTTTACTTGTAAGTTGGGTTGTAAACGCTTTTCAGGCTCAGTACTGCGCTCAAAAGATGCAGCCCTGAGGTCTCTCCTGATAGGAGATAGTTAAGTAGAAATTCACTGCTCAGCTGACCCGGCAGATGCAAATGTATACCAAAAATGTACCCAGAATGAGCTTTTCAGTGAACAGCAGCCAGGCACATTTTAGCTAGTTTTACTTGTAAGTGGGGTTGTAAACGCTTTTCAGGCTCAGTACTGCGCTCAAAAGATGCAGCCCTGAGGTCTCTCCTGATAGGAGGTAGTTAAGTAGAAATTCACTGCTCAGCTGACCCGGCAGAAGCAAATGTATACCAAAAATGTACCAGAATGAGATTTTCAGTGAACAGCAGCCAGGCACATTTTAGCTACTTTTACTTGTAAGTGGGGTTGTAAACGGTTTTCAGGCTCAGTACTGCGCTCAAAAGATGCAGCCCTGAGGTCTCTCCTGATAGGAGGTAGTTAAGTAGAAATTCACTGCTCAGCTGACCCGGCAGAAGCAAATGTATACCAAAAATGTACCCAGAATGAGCTTTTCAGTGAACAGCAGCCAGGCACATTTTAGCTAGTTTTACTTGTAACTGGGGTTGTAAACGGTTTTCAGGCTCAGTACTGCCCTCAAAAGATGCAGCCCTGAGGTCTCTCCTGATAGGAGGTAGTTAAGTAGAAATTCACTGCTCAGCTGACCCGGCAGAAGCAAATGTATACCAAAAATGTACCCAGAATAAGCTTTTCAGTGAACAGCAGCCAGGCACATTTTAGCTAGTTTTACTTGTAAGTGGGGTTGTAAACGCTTTTCAGGCTCAGTACTGCGCTCAAAAGATGCAGCCCTGATGTCTCTCCTGATAGGAGGTAGTTAAGTAGAAATTCACTGCTCAGCTGACCCGGCAGATGCAAATGTATACCAAAAATGTACCCAGAATGAGCTTTTCAGTGAACAGCAGCCAGGCACATTTTAGCTAGTTTTACTTGTAAGTGGGGTTGGAAACACTTTTCAGGCTCAGTACTGCCCTCAAAAGATGCAGCCCTGAGGTCTCTCTTGATAGGAGATAGTTAAGTAGAAATTCACTGCTCTGCTGACCCGGCATAAGCAAATGTATACCAAAAATGTACCCAGAATGAGCTTTTCAGTGAACAGCAGCCAGGCACATTTTAGCTAGTTTTACTTGTAACTGGGGTTGTAAACGGTTTTCAGGCTCAGTACTGCGCTCAAAAGATGCAGCCCTGAGGTCTCTCCTGATAGGAGGTAGTTATGTAGAAATTCACTGCTCAGCTGACCCGGCAGAAGCAAATGTATACCAAAAATGTACCCAGAATGAGCTTTTCAGTGAACAGCAGCCAGGCACATTTTAGCTAGTTTTACTTGTAAGTTGGGTTGTAAACGCTTTTCAGGCTCAGTACTGCGCTCAAAAGATGCAGCCCTGAGGTCTCTCCTGATAGGAGATAGTTAAGTAGAAATTCACTGCTCAGCTGACCCGGCAGATGCAAATGTATACCAAAAATGTACCCAGAATGAGCTTTTCAGTGAACAGCAGCCAGGCACATTTTAGCTAGTTTTACTTGTAAGTGGGGTTGTAAACGCTTTTCAGGCTCAGTACTGCGCTCAAAAGATGCAGCCCTGAGGTCTCTCCTGATAGGAGGTAGTTAAGTAGAAATTCACTGCTCAGCTGACCCGGCAGAAGCAAATGTATACCAAAAATGTACCAGAATGAGATTTTCAGTGAACAGCAGCCACAGGCACATTTTAGCTACTTTTACTTGTAAGTGGGGTTGTAAACGGTTTTCAGGCTCAGTACTGCGCTCAAAAGATGCAGCCCTGAGGTCTCTCCTGATAGGAGGTAGTTAAGTAGAAATTCACTGCTCAGCTGACCCGGCAGAAGCAAATGTATACCAAAAATGTACCCAGAATGAGCTTTTCAGTGAACAGCAGCCAGGCACATTTTAGCTAGTTTTACTTGTAACTGGGGTTGTAAACGGTTTTCAGGCTCAGTACTGCCCTCAAAAGATGCAGCCCTGAGGTCTCTCCTGATAGGAGGTAGTTAAGTAGAAATTCACTGCTCAGCTGACCCGGCAGAAGCAAATGTATACCAAAAATGTACCCAGAATAAGCTTTTCAGTGAACAGCAGCCAGGCACATTTTAGCTAGTTTTACTTGTAAGTGGGGTTGTAAACGCTTTTCAGGCTCAGTACTGCGCTCAAAAGATGCAGCCCTGATGTCTCTCCTGATAGGAGGTAGTTAAGTAGAAATTCACTGCTCAGCTGACCCGGCAGATGCAAATGTATACCAAAAATGTACCCAGAATGAGCTTTTCAGTGAACAGCAGCCAGGCACATTTTAGCTAGTTTTACTTGTAAGTGGGGTTGGAAACACTTTTCAGGCTCAGTACTGCCCTCAAAAGATGCAGCCCTGAGGTCTCTCTTGATAGGAGATAGTTAAGTAGAAATTCACTGCTCTGCTGACCCGGCATAAGCAAATGTATACCAAAAATGTACCCAGAATGAGCTTTTCAGTGAACAGCAGCCAGGCACATTTTAGCTAGTTTTACTTGTAACTGGGGTTGTAAACGGTTTTCAGGCTCAGTACTGCGCTCAAAAGATGCAGCCCTGAGGTCTCTCCTGATAGGAGGTAGTTATGTAGAAATTCACTGCTCAGCTGACCCGGCAGAAGCAAATGTATACCAAAAATGTACCCAGAATGAGCTTTTCAGTGACCAGCAGCCAGGCACATTTTAGCTAGTTTTACTTGTAAGTTGGGTTGTAAACGCTTTTCAGGCTCAGTACTGCGCTCAAAAGATGCAGCCCTGAGGTCTCTCCTGATAGGAGATAGTTAAGTAGAAATTCACTGCTCAGCTGACCCGGCAGATGCAAATGTATACCAAAAATGTACCCAGAATGAGCTTTTCAGTGAACAGCAGCCAGGCACATTTTAGCTAGTTTTACTTGTAAGTGGGGTTGTAAACGCTTTTCAGGCTCAGTACTGCGCTCAAAAGATGCAGCCCTGAGGTCTCTCCTGATAGGAGGTAGTTAAGTAGAAATTCACTGCTCAGCTGACCCGGCAGAAGCAAATGTATCCAAAAATGTACCAGAATGAGATTTTCAGTGAACAGCAGCCAGGCACATTTTAGCTACTTTTACTTGTAAGTGGGGTTGTAAACGGTTTTCAGGCTCAGTACTGCGCTCAAAAGATGCAGCCCTGAGGTCTCTCCTGATAGGAGGTAGTTAAGTAGAAATTCACTGCTCAGCTGACCCGGCAGAAGCAAATGTATACCAAAAATGTACCCAGAATGAGCTTTTCAGTGAACAGCAGCCAGGCACATTTTAGCTAGTTTTACTTGTAACTGGGGTTGTAAACGGTTTTCAGGCTCAGTACTGCCCTCAAAAGATGCAGCCCTGAGGTCTCTCCTGATAGGAGGTAGTTAAGTAGAAATTCACTGCTCAGCTGACCCGGCAGAAGCAAATGTATACCAAAAATGTACCCAGAATAAGCTTTTCAGTGAACAGCAGCCAGGCACATTTTAGCTAGTTTTACTTGTAAGTGGGGTTGTAAACGCTTTTCAGGCTCAGTACTGCGCTCAAAAGATGCAGCCCTGATGTCTCTCCTGATAGGAGGTAGTTAAGTAGAAATTCACTGCTCAGCTGACCCGGCAGATGCAAATGTATACCAAAAATGTACCCAGAATGAGCTTTTCAGTGAACAGCAGCCAGGCACATTTTAGCTAGTTTTACTTGTAAGTGGGGTTGGAAACACTTTTCAGGCTCAGTACTGCCCTCAAAAGATGCAGCCCTGAGGTCTCTCTTGATAGGAGATAGTTAAGTAGAAATTCACTGCTCTGCTGACCCGGCAAGCAAATGTATACCAAAAATGTACCCAGAATGAGCTTTTCAGTGAACAGCAGCCAGGCACATTTTAGCTAGTTTTACTTGTAACTGGGGTTGTAAACGGTTTTCAGGCTCAGTACTGCGCTCAAAAGATGCAGCCCTGAGGTCTCTCCTGATAGGAGGTAGTTATGTAGAAATTCACTGCTCAGCTGACCCGGCAGAAGCAAATGTATACCAAAAATGTACCCAGAATGAGCTTTTCAGTGAACAGCAGCCAGGCACATTTTAGCTAGTTTTACTTGTAAGTTGGGTTGTAAACGCTTTTCAGGCTCAGTACTGCGCTCAAAAGATGCAGCCCTGAGGTCTCTCCTGATAGGAGATAGTTAAGTAGAAATTCACTGCTCAGCTGACCCGGCAGATGCAAATGTATACCAAAAATGTACCCAGAATGAGCTTTTCAGTGAACAGCAGCCAGGCACATTTTAGCTAGTTTTACTTGTAAGTGGGGTTGTAAACGCTTTTCAGGCTCAGTACTGCGCTCAAAAGATGCAGCCCTGAGGTCTCTCCTGATAGGAGGTAGTTAAGTAGAAATTCACTGCTCAGCTGACCCGGCAGAAGCAAATGTATACCAAAAATGTACCAGAATGAGATTTTCAGTGAACAGCAGCCAGGCACATTTTAGCTACTTTTACTTGTAAGTGGGGTTGTAAACGGTTTTCAGGCTCAGTACTGCGCTCAAAAGATGCAGCCCTGAGGTCTCTCCTGATAGGAGGTAGTTAAGTAGAAATTCACTGCTCAGCTGACCCGGCAGAAGCAAATGTATACCAAAAATGTACCCAGAATGAGCTTTTCAGTGAACAGCAGCCAGGCACATTTTAGCTAGTTTTACTTGTAACTGGGGTTGTAAACGGTTTTCAGGCTCAGTACTGCCCTCAAAAGATGCAGCCCTGAGGTCTCTCCTGATAGGAGGTAGTTAAGTAGAAATTCACTGCTCAGCTGACCCGGCAGAAGCAAATGTATACCAAAAATGTACCCAGAATAAGCTTTTCAGTGAACAGCAGCCAGGCACATTTTAGCTAGTTTTACTTGTAAGTGGGGTTGTAAACGCTTTTCAGGCTCAGTACTGCGCTCAAAAGATGCAGCCCTGATGTCTCTCCTGATAGGAGGTAGTTAAGTAGAAATTCACTGCTCAGCTGACCCGGCAGATGCAAATGTATACCAAAAATGTACCCAGAATGAGCTTTTCAGTGAACAGCAGCCAGGCACATTTTAGCTAGTTTTACTTGTAAGTGGGGTTGGAAACACTTTTCAGGCTCAGTACTGCCCTCAAAAGATGCAGCCCTGAGGTCTCTCTTGATAGGAGATAGTTAAGTAGAAATTCACTGCTCTGCTGACCCGGCATAAGCAAATGTATACCAAAAATGTACCCAGAATGAGCTTTTCAGTGAACAGCAGCCAGGCACATTTTAGCTAGTTTTACTTGTAACTGGGGTTGTAAACGGTTTTCAGGCTCAGTACTGCGCTCAAAAGATGCAGCCCTGAGGTCTCTCCTGATAGGAGGTAGTTATGTAGAAATTCACTGCTCAGCTGACCCGGCAGAAGCAAATGTATACCAAAAATGTACCCAGAATGAGCTTTTCAGTGAACAGCAGCCAGGCACATTTTAGCTAGTTTTACTTGTAAGTTGGGTTGTAAACGCTTTTCAGGCTCAGTACTGCGCTCAAAAGATGCAGCCCTGAGGTCTCTCCTGATAGGAGATAGTTAAGTAGAAATTCACTGCTCAGCTGACCCGGCAGATGCAAATGTATACCAAAAATGTACCCAGAATGAGCTTTTCAGTGAACAGCAGCCAGGCACATTTTAGCTAGTTTTACTTGTAAGTGGGGTTGTAAACGCTTTTCAGGCTCAGTACTGCGCTCAAAAGATGCAGCCCTGAGGTCTCTCCTGATAGGAGGTAGTTAAGTAGAAATTCACTGCTCAGCTGACCCGGCAGAAGCAAATGTATACCAAAAATGTACCAGAATGAGATTTTCAGTGAACAGCAGCCAGGCACATTTTAGCTACTTTTACTTGTAAGTGGGGTTGTAAACGGTTTTCAGGCTCAGTACTGCGCTCAAAAGATGCAGCCCTGAGGTCTCTCCTGATAGGAGATAGTTAAGTAGAAATTCACTGCTCAGCTGACCCGGCAGAAGCAAATGTATACCAAAAATGTACCCAGAATGAGCTTTTCAGTGAACAGCAGCCAGGCACATTTTAGCTAGTTTTACTTGTAACTGGGGTTGTAAACGGTTTTCAGGCTCAGTACTGCCCTCAAAAGATGCAGCCCTGAGGTCTCTCCTGATAGGAGGTAGTTAAGTAGAAATTCACTGCTCAGCTGACCCGGCAGAAGCAAATGTATACCAAAAATGTACCCAGAATAAGCTTTTCAGTGAACAGCAGCCAGGCACATTTTAGCTAGTTTTACTTGTAAGTGGGGTTGTAAACGCTTTTCAGGCTCAGTACTGCGCTCAAAAGATGCAGCCCTGATGTCTCTCCTGATAGGAGGTAGTTAAGTAGAAATTCACTGCTCAGCTGACCCGGCAGATGCAAATGTATACCAAAAATGTACCCAGAATGAGCTTTTCAGTGAACAGCAGCCAGGCACATTTTAGCTAGTTTTACTTGTAAGTGGGGTTGGAAACACTTTTCAGGCTCAGTACTGCCCTCAAAAGATGCAGCCCTGAGGTCTCTCTTGATAGGAGATAGTTAAGTAGAAATTCACTGCTCTGCTGACCCGGCATAAGCAAATGTATACCAAAAATGTACCCAGAATGAGCTTTTCAGTGAACAGCAGCCAGGCACATTTTAGCTAGTTTTACTTGTAACTGGGGTTGTAAACGGTTTTCAGGCTCAGTACTGCGCTCAAAAGATGCAGCCCTGAGGTCTCTCCTGATAGGAGGTAGTTATGTAGAAATTCACTGCTCAGCTGACCCGGCAGAAGCAAATGTATACCAAAAATGTACCCAGAATGAGCTTTTCAGTGAACAGCAGCCAGGCACATTTTAGCTAGTTTTACTTGTAAGTTGGGTTGTAAACGCTTTTCAGGCTCAGTACTGCGCTCAAAAGATGCAGCCCTGAGGTCTCTCCTGATAGGAGATAGTTAAGTAGAAATTCACTGCTCAGCTGACCCGGCAGATGCAAATGTATACCAAAAATGTACCCAGAATGAGCTTTTCAGTGAACAGCAGCCAGGCACATTTTAGCTAGTTTTACTTGTAAGTGGGGTTGTAAACGCTTTTCAGGCTCAGTACTGCGCTCAAAAGATGCAGCCCTGAGGTCTCTCCTGATAGGAGGTAGTTAAGTAGAAATTCACTGCTCAGCTGACCCGGCAGAAGCAAATGTATACCAAAAATGTACCAGAATGAGATTTTCAGTGAACAGCAGCCAGGCACATTTTAGCTACTTTTACTTGTAAGTGGGGTTGTAAACGGTTTTCAGGCTCAGTACTGCGCTCAAAAGATGCAGCCCTGAGGTCTCTCCTGATAGGAGGTAGTTAAGTAGAAATTCACTGCTCAGCTGACCCGGCAGAAGCAAATGTATACCAAAAATGTACCCAGAATGAGCTTTTCAGTGAACAGCAGCCAGGCACATTTTAGCTAGTTTTACTTGTAACTGGGGTTGTAAACGGTTTTCAGGCTCAGTACTGCCCTCAAAAGATGCAGCCCTGAGGTCTCTCCTGATAGGAGGTAGTTAAGTAGAAATTCACTGCTCAGCTGACCCGGCAGAAGCAAATGTATACCAAAAATGTACCCAGAATAAGCTTTTCAGTGAACAGCAGCCAGGCACATTTTAGCTAGTTTTACTTGTAAGTGGGGTTGTAAACGCATTTCAGGCTCAGTACTGCGCTCAAAAGATGCAGCCCTGATGTCTCTCCTGATAGGAGGTAGTTA
Source organism: Lissotriton vulgaris (assembly GCF_964263255.1). NCBI lineage: Eukaryota > Metazoa > Chordata > Amphibia > Caudata > Salamandridae > Lissotriton > Lissotriton vulgaris. The sequence continues at coordinate 938,927 of NW_028246658.1, forward strand.
AGTAGAAATTCACTGCTCAGCTGACCCGGCAGATGCAAATGTATACCAAAAATGTACCCAGAATGAGCTTTTCAGTGAACAGCAGCCAGGCACATTTTAGCTAGTTTTACTTGTAAGTGGGGTTGGAAACACTTTTCAGGCTCAGTACTGCCCTCAAAAGATGCAGCCCTGAGGTCTCTCTTGATAGGAGATAGTTAAGTAGAAATTCACTGCTCTGCTGACCCGGCATAAGCAAATGTATACCAAAAATGTACCCAGAATGAGCTTTTCGGTGAACAGCAGCCAGGCACATTTTAGCTAGTTTTACTTGTAACTGGGGTTGTAAACGGTTTTCAGGCTCAGTACTGCGCTCAAAAGATGCAGCCCTGAGGTCTCTCCTGATAGGAGGTAGTTATGTAGAAATTCACTGCTCAGCTGACCCGGCAGAAGCAAATGTATACCAAAAATGTACCCAGAATGAGCTTTTCAGTGAACAGCAGCCAGGCACATTTTAGCTAGTTTTACTTGTAAGTTGGGTTGTAAACGCTTTTCAGGCTCAGTACTGCGCTCAAAAGATGCAGCCCTGAGGTCTCTCCTGATAGGAGATAGTTAAGTAGAAATTCACTGCTCAGCTGACCCGGCAGATGCAAATGTATACCAAAAATGTACCCAGAATGAGCTTTTCAGTGAACAGCAGCCAGGCACATTTTAGCTAGTTTTACTTGTAAGTGGGGTTGTAAACGCTTTTCAGGCTCAGTACTGCGCTCAAAAGATGCAGCCCTGAGGTCTCTCCTGATAGGAGGTAGTTAAGTAGAAATTCACTGCTCAGCTGACCCGGCAGAAGCAAATGTATACCAAAAATGTACCAGAATGAGATTTTCAGTGAACAGCAGCCAGGCACATTTTAGCTACTTTTACTTGTAAGTGGGGTTGTAAACGGTTTTCAGGCTCAGTACTGCGCTCAAAAGATGCAGCCCTGAGGTCTCTCCTGATAGGAGGTAGTTAAGTAGAAATTCACTGCTCAGCTGACCCGGCAGAAGCAAATGTATACCAAAAATGTACCCAGAATGAGCTTTTCAGTGAACAGCAGCCAGGCACATTTTAGCTAGTTTTACTTGTAACTGGGGTTGTAAACGGTTTTCAGGCTCAGTACTGCCCTCAAAAGATGCAGCCCTGAGGTCTCTCCTGATAGGAGGTAGTTAAGTAGAAATTCACTGCTCAGCTGACCCGGCAGAAGCAAATGTATACCAAAAATGTACCCAGAATAAGCTTTTCAGTGAACAGCAGCCAGGCACATTTTAGCTAGTTTTACTTGTAAGTGGGGTTGTAAACGCTTTTCAGGCTCAGTACTGCGCTCAAAAGATGCAGCCCTGATGTCTCTCCTGATAGGAGGTAGTTAAGTAGAAATTCACTGCTCAGCTGACCCGGCAGATGCAAATGTATACCAAAAATGTACCCAGAATGAGCTTTTCAGTGAACAGCAGCCAGGCACATTTTAGCTAGTTTTACTTGTAAGTGGGGTTGGAAACACTTTTCAGGCTCAGTACTGCCCTCAAAAGATGCAGCCCTGAGGTCTCTCTTGATAGGAGATAGTTAAGTAGAAATTCACTGCTCTGCTGACCCGGCATAAGCAAATGTATACCAAAAATGTACCCAGAATGAGCTTTTCAGTGAACAGCAGCCAGGCACATTTTAGCTAGTTTTACTTGTAACTGGGGTTGTAAACGGTTTTCAGGCTCAGTACTGCGCTCAAAAGATGCAGCCCTGAGGTCTCTCCTGATAGGAGGTAGTTATGTAGAAATTCACTGCTCAGCTGACCCGGCAGAAGCAAATGTATACCAAAAATGTACCCAGAATGAGCTTTTCAGTGAACAGCAGCCAGGCACATTTTAGCTAGTTTTACTTGTAAGTTGGGTTGTAAACGCTTTTCAGGCTCAGTACTGCGCTCAAAAGATGCAGCCCTGAGGTCTCTCCTGATAGGAGATAGTTAAGTAGAAATTCACTGCTCAGCTGACCCGGCAGATGCAAATGTATACCAAAAATGTACCCAGAATGAGCTTTTCAGTGAACAGCAGCCAGGCACATTTTAGCTAGTTTTACTTGTAAGTGGGGTTGTAAACGCTTTTCAGGCTCAGTACTGCGCTCAAAAGATGCAGCCCTGAGGTCTCTCCTGATAGGAGGTAGTTAAGTAGAAATTCACTGCTCAGCTGACCCGGCAGAAGCAAATGTATACCAAAAATGTACCAGAATGAGATTTTCAGTGAACAGCAGCCAGGCACATTTTAGCTACTTTTACTTGTAAGTGGGGTTGTAAACGGTTTTCAGGCTCAGTACTGCGCTCAAAAGATGCAGCCCTGAGGTCTCTCCTGATAGGAGGTAGTTAAGTAGAAATTCACTGCTCAGCTGACCCGGCAGAAGCAAATGTATACCAAAAATGTACCCAGAATGAGCTTTTCAGTGAACAGCAGCCAGGCACATTTTAGCTAGTTTTACTTGTAACTGGGGTTGTAAACGGTTTTCAGGCTCAGTACTGCCCTCAAAAGATGCAGCCCTGAGGTCTCTCCTGATAGGAGGTAGTTAAGTAGAAATTCACTGCTCAGCTGACCCGGCAGAAGCAAATGTATACCAAAAATGTACCCAGAATAAGCTTTTCAGTGAACAGCAGCCAGGCACATTTTAGCTAGTTTTACTTGTAAGTGGGGTTGTAAACGCTTTTCAGGCTCAGTACTGCGCTCAAAAGATGCAGCCCTGATGTCTCTCCTGATAGGAGGTAGTTAAGTAGAAATTCACTGCTCAGCTGACCCGGCAGATGCAAATGTATACCAAAAATGTACCCAGAATGAGCTTTTCAGTGAACAGCAGCCAGGCACATTTTAGCTAGTTTTACTTGTAAGTGGGGTTGGAAACACTTTTCAGGCTCAGTACTGCCCTCAAAAGATGCAGCCCTGAGGTCTCTCTTGATAGGAGATAGTTAAGTAGAAATTCACTGCTCTGCTGACCCGGCATAAGCAAATGTATACCAAAAATGTACCCAGAATGAGCTTTTCAGTGAACAGCAGCCAGGCACATTTTAGCTAGTTTTACTTGTAACTGGGGTTGTAAACGGTTTTCAGGCTCAGTACTGCGCTCAAAAGATGCAGCCCTGAGGTCTCTCCTGATAGGAGGTAGTTATGTAGAAATTCACTGCTCAGCTGACCCGGCAGAAGCAAATGTATACCAAAAATGTACCCAGAATGAGCTTTTCAGTGAACAGCAGCCAGGCACATTTTAGCTAGTTTTACTTGTAACTGGGGTTGTAAACGGTTTTCAGGCTCAGTACTGCCCTCAAAAGATGCAGCCCTGAGGTCTCTCCTGATAGGAGGTAGTTAAGTAGAAATTCACTGCTCAGCTGACCCGGCAGAAGCAAATGTATACCAAAAATGTACCCAGAATAAGCTTTTCAGTGAACAGCAGCCAGGCACATTTTAGCTAGTTTTACTTGTAAGTGGGGTTGTAAACGCTTTTCAGGCTCAGTACTGCGCTCAAAAGATGCAGCCCTGATGTCTCTCCTGATAGGAGGTAGTTAAGTAGAAATTCACTGATCAGCTGACCCGGCAGATGCAAATGTATACCAAAAATGTACCCAGAATGAGCTTTTCAGTGAACAGCAGCCAGGCACATTTTAGCTAGTTTTACTTGTAAGTGGGGTTGGAAACACTTTTCAGGCTCAGTACTGCCCTCAAAAGATGCAGCCCTGAGGTCTCTCTTGATAGGAGATAGTTAAGTAGAAATTCACTGCTCTGCTGACCCGGCATAAGCAAATGTATACCAAAAATGTACCCAGAATGAGCTTTTCAGTGAACAGCAGCCAGGCACATTTTAGCTAGTTTTACTTGTAACTGGGGTTGTAAACGGTTTTCAGGCTCAGTACTGCGCTCAAAAGATGCAGCCCTGAGGTCTCTCCTGATAGGAGGTAGTTATGTAGAAATTCACTGCTCAGCTGACCCGGCAGAAGCAAATGTATACCAAAAATGTACCCAGAATGAGCTTTTCAGTGAACAGCAGCCAGGCACATTTTAGCTAGTTTTACTTGTAAGTTGGGTTGTAAACGCTTTTCAGGCTCAGTACTGCGCTCAAAAGATGCAGCCCTGAGGTCTCTCCTGATAGGAGATAGTTAAGTAGAAATTCACTGCTCAGCTGACCCGGCAGATGCAAATGTATACCAAAAATGTACCCAGAATGAGCTTTTCAGTGAACAGCAGCCAGGCACATTTTAGCTAGTTTTACTTGTAAGTGGGGTTGTAAACGCTTTTCAGGCTCAGTACTGCGCTCAAAAGATGCAGCCCTGAGGTCTCTCCTGAAAGGAGGTAGTTAAGTAGAAATTCACTGCTCAGCTGACCCGGCAGAAGCAAATGTATACCAAAAATGTACCAGAATGAGATTTTCAGTGAACAGCAGCCAGGCACATTTTAGCTACTTTTACTTGTAAGTGGGGTTGTAAACGGTTTTCAGGCTCAGTACTGCGCTCAAAAGATGCAGCCCTGAGTTCTCTCCTGATAGGAGGTAGTTAAGTAGAAATTCACTGCTCAGCTGACCCGGCAGAAGCAAATGTATACCAAAAATGTACCCAGAATGAGCTTTTCAGTGAACAGCAGCCAGGCACATTTTAGCTAGTTTTACTTGTAACTGGGGTTGTAAACGGTTTTCAGGCTCAGTACTGCCCTCAAAAGATGCAGCCCTGAGGTCTCTCCTGATAGGAGGTAGTTAAGTAGAAATTCACTGCTCAGCTGACCCGGCAGAAGCAAATGTATACCAAAAATGTACCCAGAATAAGCTTTTCAGTGAACAGCAGCCAGGCACATTTTAGCTAGTTTTACTTGTAAGTGGGGTTGTAAACGCTTTTCAGGCTCAGTACTGCGCTCAAAAGATGCAGCCCTGATGTCTCTCCTGATAGGAGGTAGTTAAGTAGAAATTCACTGCTCAGCTGACCCGGCAGATGCAAATGTATACCAAAAATGTACCCAGAATGAGCTTTTCAGTGAACAGCAGCCAGGCACATTTTAGCTAGTTTTACTTGTAAGTGGGGTTGGAAACACTTTTCAGGCTCAGTACTGCCCTCAAAAGATGCAGCCCTGAGGTCTCTCTTGATAGGAGATAGTTAAGTAGAAATTCACTGCTCTGCTGACCCGGCATAAGCAAATGTATACCAAAAATGTACCCAGAATGAGCTTTTCAGTGAACAGCAGCCAGGCACATTTTAGCTAGTTTTACTTGTAACTGGGGTTGTAAACGGTTTTCAGGCTCAGTACTGCGCTCAAAAGATGCAGCCCTGAGGTCTCTCCTGATAGGAGGTAGTTATGTAGAAATTCACTGCTCAGCTGACCCGGCAGAAGCAAATGTATACCAAAAATGTACCCAGAATGAGCTTTTCAGTGAACAGCAGCCAGGCACATTTTAGCTAGTTTTACTTGTAAGTTGGGTTGTAAACGCTTTTCAGGCTCAGTACTGCGCTCAAAAGATGCAGCCCTGAGGTCTCTCCTGATAGGAGATAGTTAAGTAGAAATTCACTGCTCAGCTGACCCGGCAGATGCAAATGTATACCAAAAATGTACCCAGAATGAGCTTTTCAGTGAACAGCAGCCAGGCACATTTTAGCTAGTTTTACTTGTAAGTGGGGTTGTAAACGCTTTTCAGGCTCAGTACTGCGCTCAAAAGATGCAGCCCTGAGGTCTCTCCTGATAGGAGGTAGTTAAGTAGAAATTCACTGCTCAGCTGACCCGGCAGAAGCAAATGTATACCAAAAATGTACCAGAATGAGATTTTCAGTGAACAGCAGCCAGGCACATTTTAGCTACTTTTACTTGTAAGTGGGGTTGTAAACGGTTTTCAGGCTCAGTACTGCGCTCAAAAGATGCAGCCCTGAGGTCTCTCCTGATAGGAGGTAGTTAAGTAGAAATTCACTGCTCAGCTGACCCGGCAGAAGCAAATGTATACCAAAAATGTACCCAGAATGAGCTTTTCAGTGAACAGCAGCCAGGCACATTTTAGCTAGTTTTACTTGTAACTGGGGTTGTAAACGGTTTTCAGGCTCAGTACTGCCCTCAAAAGATGCAGCCCTGAGGTCTCTCCTGATAGGAGGTAGTTAAGTAGAAATTCACTGCTCAGCTGTCCCGGCAGAAGCAAATGTATACCAAAAATGTACCCAGAATAAGCTTTTCAGTGAACAGCAGCCAGGCACATTTTAGCTAGTTTTACTTGTAAGTGGGGTTGTAAACGCTTTTCAGGCTCAGTACTGCGCTCAAAAGATGCAGCCCTGATGTCTCTCCTGATAGGAGGTAGTTAAGTAGAAATTCACTGCTCAGCTGACCCGGCAGATGCAAATGTATACCAAAAATGTACCCAGAATGAGCTTTTCAGTGAACAGCAGCCAGGCACATTTTAGCTAGTTTTACTTGTAAGTGGGGTTGGAAACACTTTTCAGGCTCAGTACTGCCCTCAAAAGATGCAGCCCTGAGGTCTCTCTTGATAGGAGATAGTTAAGTAGAAATTCACTGCTCTGCTGACCCGGCATAAGCAAATGTATACCAAAAATGTACCCAGAATGAGCTTTTCAGTGAACAGCAGCCAGGCACATTTTAGCTAGTTTTACTTGTAACTGGGGTTGTAAACGGTTTTCAGGCTCAGTACTGCGCTCAAAAGATGCAGCCCTGAGGTCTCTCCTGATAGGAGGTAGTTATGTAGAAATTCACTGCTCAGCTGACCCGGCAGAAGCAAATGTATACCAAAAATGTACCCAGAATGAGCTTTTCAGTGAACAGCAGCCAGGCACATTTTAGCTAGTTTTACTTGTAAGTTGGGTTGTAAACGCTTTTCAGGCTCAGTACTGCGCTCAAAAGATGCAGCCCTGAGGTCTCTCCTGATAGGAGATAGTTAAGTAGAAATTCACTGCTCAGCTGACCCGGCAGATGCAAATGTATACCAAAAATGTACCCAGAATGAGCTTTTCAGTGAACAGCAGCCAGGCACATTTTAGCTAGTTTTACTTGTAAGTGGGGTTGTAAACGCTTTTCAGGCTCAGTACTGCGCTCAAAAGATGCAGCCCTGAGGTCTCTCCTGATAGGAGGTAGTTAAGTAGAAATTCACTGCTCAGCTGACCCGGCAGAAGCAAATGTATACCAAAAATGTACCAGAATGAGATTTTCAGTGAACAGCAGCCAGGCACATTTTAGCTACTTTTACTTGTAAGTGGGGTTGTAAACGGTTTTCAGGCTCAGTACTGCGCTCAAAAGATGCAGCCCTGAGGTCTCTCCTGATAGGAGGTAGTTAAGTAGAAATTCACTGCTCAGCTGACCCGGCAGAAGCAAATGTATACCAAAAATGTACCCAGAATGAGCTTTTCAGTGAACAGCAGCCAGGCACATTTTAGCTAGTTTTACTTGTAACTGGGGTTGTAAACGGTTTTCAGGCTCAGTACTGCCCTCAAAAGATGCAGCCCTGAGGTCTCTCCTGATAGGAGGTAGTTAAGTAGAAATTCACTGCTCAGCTGACCCGGCAGAAGCAAATGTATACCAAAAATGTACCCAGAATAAGCTTTTCAGTGAACAGCAGCCAGGCACATTTTAGCTAGTTTTACTTGTAAGTGGGGTTGTAAACGCTTTTCAGGCTCAGTACTGCGCTCAAAAGATGCAGCCCTGATGTCTCTCCTGATAGGAGGTAGTTAAGTAGAAATTCACTGCTCAGCTGACCCGGCAGATGCAAATGTATACCAAAAATGTACCCAGAATGAGCTTTTCAGTGAACAGCAGCCAGGCACATTTTAGCTAGTTTTACTTGTAAGTGGGGTTGGAAACACTTTTCAGGCTCAGTACTGCCCTCAAAAGATGCAGCCCTGAGGTCTCTCTTGATAGGAGATAGTTAAGTAGAAATTCACTGCTCTGCTGACCCGGCATAAGCAAATGTATACCAAAAATGTACCCAGATTGAGCTTTTCAGTGAACAGCAGCCAGGCACATTTTAGCTAGTTTTACTTGTAACTGGGGTTGTAAACGGTTTTCAGGCTCAGTACTGCGCTCAAAAGATGCAGCCCTGAGGTCTCTCCTGATAGGAGGTAGTTATGTAGAAATTCACTGCTCAGCTGACCCGGCAGAAGCAAATGTATACCAAAAATGTACCCAGAATGAGCTTTTCAGTGAACAGCAGCCAGGCACATTTTAGCTAGTTTTACTTGTAAGTTGGGTTGTAAACGCTTTTCAGGCTCAGTACTGCGCTCAAAAGATGCAGCCCTGAGGTCTCTCCTGATAGGAGATAGTTAAGTAGAAATTCACTGCTCAGCTGACCCGGCAGATGCAAATGTATACCAAAAATGTACCCAGAATGAGCTTTTCAGTGAACAGCAGCCAGGCACATTTTAGCTAGTTTTACTTGTAAGTGGGGTTGTAAACGCTTTTCAGGCTCAGTACTGCGCTCAAAAGATGCAGCCCTGAGGTCTCTCCTGATAGGAGGTAGTTAAGTAGAAATTCACTGCTCAGCTGACCTGGCAGAAGCAAATGTATACCAAAAATGTACCAGAATGAGATTTTCAGTGAACAGCAGCCAGGCACATTTTAGCTACTTTTACTTGTAAGTGGGGTTGTAAACGGTTTTCAGGCTCAGTACTGCGCTCAAAAGATGCAGCCCTGAGGTCTCTCCTGATAGGAGGTAGTTAAGTAGAAATTCACTGCTCAGCTGACCCGGCAGAAGCAAATGTATACCAAAAATGTACCCAGAATGAGCTTTTCAGTGAACAGCAGCCAGGCACATTTTAGCTAGTTTTACTTGTAACTGGGGTTGTAAACGGTTTTCAGGCTCAGTACTGCCCTCAAAAGATGCAGCCCTGAGGTCTCTCCTGATAGGAGGTAGTTAAGTAGAAATTCACTGCTCAGCTGACCCGGCAGAAGCAAATGTATACCAAAAATGTACCCAGAATAAGCTTTTCAGTGAACAGCAGCCAGGCACATTTTAGCTAGTTTTACTTGTAAGTGGGGTTGTAAACGCTTTTCAGGCTCAGTACTGCGCTCAAAAGATGCAGCCCTGATGTCTCTCCTGATAGGAGGTAGTTAAGTAGAAATTCACTGCTCAGCTGACCCGGCAGATGCAAATGTATACCAAAAATGTACCCAGAATGAGCTTTTCAGTGAACAGCAGCCAGGCACATTTTAGCTAGTTTTACTTGTAAGTGGGGTTGGAAACACTTTTCAGGCTCAGTACTGCCCTCAAAAGATGCAGCCCTGAGGTCTCTCTTGATAGGAGATAGTTAAGTAGAAATTCACTGCTCTGCTGACCCGGCATAAGCAAATGTATACCAAAAATGTACCCAGAATGAGCTTTTCAGTGAACAGCAGCCAGGCACATTTTAGCTAGTTTTACTTGTAACTGGGGTTGTAAACGGTTTTCAGGCTCAGTACTGCGCTCAAAAGATGCAGCCCTGAGGTCTCTCCTGATAGGAGGTAGTTATGTAGAAATTCACTGCTCAGCTGACCCGGCAGAAGCAAATGTATACCAAAAATGTACCCAGAATGAGCTTTTCAGTGAACAGCAGCCAGGCACATTTTAGCTAGTTTTACTTGTAAGTTGGGTTGTAAACGCTTTTCAGGCTCAGTACTGCGCTCAAAAGATGCAGCCCTGAGGTCTCTCCTGATAGGAGATAGTTAAGTAGAAATTCACTGCTCAGCTGACCCGGCAGATGCAAATGTATACCAAAAATGTACCCAGAATGAGCTTTTCAGTGAACAGCAGCCAGGCACATTTTAGCTAGTTTTACTTGTAAGTGGGGTTGTAAACGCTTTTCAGGCTCAGTACTGCGCTCAAAAGATGCAGCCCTGAGGTCTCTCCTGATAGGAGGTAGTTAAGTAGAAATTCACTGCTCAGCTGACCCGGCAGAAGCAAATGTATACCAAAAATGTACCAGAATGAGATTTTCAGTGAACAGCAGCCAGGCACATTTTAGCTACTTTTACTTGTAAGTGGGGTTGTAAACGGTTTTCAGGCTCAGTACTGCGCTCAAAAGATGCAGCCCTGAGGTCTCTCCTGATAGGAGGTAGTTAAGTAGAAATTCACTGCTCAGCTGACCCGGCAGAAGCAAATGTATACCAAAAATGTACCCAGAATGAGCTTTTCAGTGAACAGCAGCCAGGCACATTTTAGCTAGTTTTACTTGTAACTGGGGTTGTAAACGGTTTTCAGGCTCAGTACTGCCCTCAAAAGATGCAGCCCTGAGGTCTCTCCTGATAGGAGGTAGTTAAGTAGAAATTCACTGCTCAGCTGACCCGGCAGAAGCAAATGTATACCAAAAATGTACCCAGAATAAGCTTTTCAGTGAACAGCAGCCAGGCACATTTTAGCTAGTTTTACTTGTAAGTGGGGTTGTAAACGCTTTTCAGGCTCAGTACTGCGCTCAAAAGATGCAGCCCTGATGTCTCTCCTGATAGGAGGTAGTTAAGTAGAAATTCACTGCTCAGCTGACCCGGCAGATGCAAATGTATACCAAAAATGTACCCAGAATGAGCTTTTCAGTGAACAGCAGCCAGGCACATTTTAGCTAGTTTTACTTGTAAGTGGGGTTGGAAACACTTTTCAGGCTCAGTACTGCCCTCAAAAGATGCAGCCCTGAGGTCTCTCTTGATAGGAGATAGTTAAGTAGAAATTCACTGCTCTGCTGACCCGGCATAAGCAAATGTATACCAAAAATGTACCCAGAATGAGCTTTTCAGTGAACAGCAGCCAGGCACATTTTAGCTAGTTTTACTTGTAACTGGGGTTGTAAACGGTTTTCAGGCTCAGTACTGCGCTCAAAAGATGCAGCCCTGAGGTCTCTCCTGATAGGAGGTAGTTATGTAGAAATTCACTGCTCAGCTGACCCGGCAGAAGCAAATGTATACCAAAAATGTACCCAGAATGAGCTTTTCAGTGAACAGCAGCCAGGCACATTTTAGCTAGTTTTACTTGTAACTGGGGTTGTAAACGGTTTTCAGGCTCAGTACTGCCCTCAAAAGATGCAGCCCTGAGGTCTCTCCTGATAGGAGGTAGTTAAGTAGAAATTCACTGCTCAGCTGACCCGGCAGAAGCAAATGTATACCAAAAATGTACCCAGAATAAGCTTTTCAGTGAACAGCAGCCAGGCACATTTTAGCTAGTTTTACTTGTAAGTGGGGTTGTAAACGCTTTTCAGGCTCAGTACTGCGCTCAAAAGATGCAGCCCTGATGTCTCTCCTGATAGGAGGTAGTTAAGTAGAAATTCACTGATCAGCTGACCCGGCAGATGCAAATGTATACCAAAAATGTACCCAGAATGAGCTTTTCAGTGAACAGCAGCCAGGCACATTTTAGCTAGTTTTACTTGTAAGTGGGGTTGGAAACACTTTTCAGGCTCAGTACTGCCCTCAAAAGATGCAGCCCTGAGGTCTCTCTTGATAGGAGATAGTTAAGTAGAAATTCACTGCTCTGCTGACCCGGCATAAGCAAATGTATACCAAAAATGTACCCAGAATGAGCTTTTCAGTGAACAGCAGCCAGGCACATTTTAGCTAGTTTTACTTGTAACTGGGGTTGTAAACGGTTTTCAGGCTCAGTACTGCGCTCAAAAGATGCAGCCCTGAGGTCTCTCCTGATAGGAGGTAGTTATGTAGAAATTCACTGCTCAGCTGACCCGGCAGAAGCAAATGTATACCAAAAATGTACCCAGAATGAGCTTTTCAGTGAACAGCAGCCAGGCACATTTTAGCTAGTTTTACTTGTAAGTTGGGTTGTAAACGCTTTTCAGGCTCAGTACTGCGCTCAAAAGATGCAGCCCTGAGGTCTCTCCTGATAGGAGATAGTTAAGTAGAAATTCACTGCTCAGCTGACCCGGCAGATGCAAATGTATACCAAAAATGTACCCAGAATGAGCTTTTCAGTGAACAGCAGCCAGGCACATTTTAGCTAGTTTTACTTGTAAGTGGGGTTGTAAACGCTTTTCAGGCTCAGTACTGCGCTCAAAAGATGCAGCCCTGAGGTCTCTCCTGAAAGGAGGTAGTTAAGTAGAAATTCACTGCTCAGCTGACCCGGCAGAAGCAAATGTATACCAAAAATGTACCAGAATGAGATTTTCAGTGAACAGCAGCCAGGCACATTTTAGCTACTTTTACTTGTAAGTGGGGTTGTAAACGGTTTTCAGGCTCAGTACTGCGCTCAAAAGATGCAGCCCTGAGGTCTCTCCTGATAGGAGGTAGTTAAGTAGAAATTCACTGCTCAGCTGACCCGGCAGAAGCAAATGTATACCAAAAATGTACCCAGAATGAGCTTTTCAGTGAACAGCAGCCAGGCACATTTTAGCTAGTTTTACTTGTAACTGGGGTTGTAAACGGTTTTCAGGCTCAGTACTGCCCTCAAAAGATGCAGCCCTGAGGTCTCTCCTGATAGGAGGTAGTTAAGTAGAAATTCACTGCTCAGCTGACCCGGCAGAAGCAAATGTATACCAAAAATGTACCCAGAATAAGCTTTTCAGTGAACAGCAGCCAGGCACATTTTAGCTAGTTTTACTTGTAAGTGGGGTTGTAAACGCTTTTCAGGCTCAGTACTGCGCTCAAAAGATGCAGCCCTGATGTCTCTCCTGATAGGAGGTAGTTAAGTAGAAATTCACTGCTCAGCTGACCCGGCAGATGCAAATGTATACCAAAAATGTACCCAGAATGAGCTTTTCAGTGAACAGCAGCCAGGCACATTTTAGCTAGTTTTACTTGTAAGTGGGGTTGGAAACACTTTTCAGGCTCAGTACTGCCCTCAAAAGATGCAGCCCTGAGGTCTCTCTTGATAGGAGATAGTTAAGTAGAAATTCACTGCTCTGCTGACCCGGCATAAGCAAATGTATACCAAAAATGTACCCAGAATGAGCTTTTCAGTGAACAGCAGCCAGGCACATTTTAGCTAGTTTTACTTGTAACTGGGGTTGTAAACGGTTTTCAGGCTCAGTACTGCGCTCAAAAGATGCAGCCCTGAGGTCTCTCCTGATAGGAGGTAGTTATGTAGAAATTCACTGCTCAGCTGACCCGGCAGAAGCAAATGTATACCAAAAATGTACCCAGAATGAGCTTTTCAGTGAACAGCAGCCAGGCACATTTTAGCTAGTTTTACTTGTAAGTTGGGTTGTAAACGCTTTTCAGGCTCAGTACTGCGCTCAAAAGATGCAGCCCTGAGGTCTCTCCTGATAGGAGATAGTTAAGTAGAAATTCACTGCTCAGCTGACCCGGCAGATGCAAATGTATACCAAAAATGTACCCAGAATGAGCTTTTCAGTGAACAGCAGCCAGGCACATTTTAGCTAGTTTTACTTGTAAGTGGGGTTGTAAACGCTTTTCAGGCTCAGTACTGCGCTCAAAAGATGCAGCCCTGAGGTCTCTCCTGATAGGAGGTAGTTAAGTAGAAATTCACTGCTCAGCTGACCCGGCAGAAGCAAATGTATACCAAAAATGTACCAGAATGAGATTTTCAGTGAACAGCAGCCAGGCACATTTTAGCTACTTTTACTTGTAAGTGGGGTTGTAAACGGTTTTCAGGCTCAGTACTGCGCTCAAAAGATGCAGCCCTGAGGTCTCTCCTGATAGGAGGTAGTTAAGTAGAAATTCACTGCTCAGCTGACCCGGCAGAAGCAAATGTATACCAAAAATGTACCCAGAATGAGCTTTTCAGTGAACAGCAGCCAGGCACATTTTAGCTAGTTTTACTTGTAACTGGGGTTGTAAACGGTTTTCAGGCTCAGTACTGCCCTCAAAAGATGCAGCCCTGAGGTCTCTCCTGATAGGAGGTAGTTAAGTAGAAATTCACTGCTCAGCTGTCCCGGCAGAAGCAAATGTATACCAAAAATGTACCCAGAATAAGCTTTTCAGTGAACAGCAGCCAGGCACATTTTAGCTAGTTTTACTTGTAAGTGGGGTTGTAAACGCTTTTCAGGCTCAGTACTGCGCTCAAAAGATGCAGCCCTGATGTCTCTCCTGATAGGAGGTAGTTAAGTAGAAATTCACTGCTCAGCTGACCCGGCAGATGCAAATGTATACCAAAAATGTACCCAGAATGAGCTTTTCAGTGAACAGCAGCCAGGCACATTTTAGCTAGTTTTACTTGTAAGTGGGGTTGGAAACACTTTTCAGGCTCAGTACTGCCCTCAAAAGATGCAGCCCTGAGGTCTCTCTTGATAGGAGATAGTTAAGTAGAAATTCACTGCTCTGCTGACCCGGCATAAGCAAATGTATACCAAAAATGTACCCAGAATGAGCTTTTCAGTGAACAGCAGCCAGGCACATTTTAGCTAGTTTTACTTGTAACTGGGGTTGTAAACGGTTTTCAGGCTCAGTACTGCGCTCAAAAGATGCAGCCCTGAGGTCTCTCCTGATAGGAGGTAGTTATGTAGAAATTCACTGCTCAGCTGACCCGGCAGAAGCAAATGTATACCAAAAATGTACCCAGAATGAGCTTTTCAGTGAACAGCAGCCAGGCACATTTTAGCTAGTTTTACTTGTAAGTTGGGTTGTAAACGCTTTTCAGGCTCAGTACTGCGCTCAAAAGATGCAGCCCTGAGGTCTCTCCTGATAGGAGATAGTTAAGTAGAAATTCACTGCTCAGCTGACCCGGCAGATGCAAATGTATACCAAAAATGTACCCAGAATGAGCTTTTCAGTGAACAGCAGCCAGGCACATTTTAGCTAGTTTTACTTGTAAGTGGGGTTGTAAACGCTTTTCAGGCTCAGTACTGCGCTCAAAAGATGCAGCCCTGAGGTCTCTCCTGATAGGAGGTAGTTAAGTAGAAATTCACTGCTCAGCTGACCCGGCAGAAGCAAATGTATACCAAAAATGTACCAGAATGAGATTTTCAGTGAACAGCAGCCAGGCACATTTTAGCTACTTTTACTTGTAAGTGGGGTTGTAAACGGTTTTCAGGCTCAGTACTGCGCTCAAAAGATGCAGCCCTGAGGTCTCTCCTGATAGGAGGTAGTTAAGTAGAAATTCACTGCTCAGCTGACCCGGCAGAAGCAAATGTATACCAAAAATGTACCCAGAATGAGCTTTTCAGTGAACAGCAGCCAGGCACATTTTAGCTAGTTTTACTTGTAACTGGGGTTGTAAACGGTTTTCAGGCTCAGTACTGCCCTCAAAAGATGCAGCCCTGAGGTCTCTCCTGATAGGAGGTAGTTAAGTAGAAATTCACTGCTCAGCTGACCCGGCAGAAGCAAATGTATACCAAAAATGTACCCAGAATAAGCTTTTCAGTGAACAGCAGCCAGGCACATTTTAGCTAGTTTTACTTGTAAGTGGGGTTGTAAACGCTTTTCAGGCTCAGTACTGCGCTCAAAAGATGCAGCCCTGATGTCTCTCCTGATAGGAGGTAGTTAAGTAGAAATTCACTGCTCAGCTGACCCGGCAGAAGCAAATGTATACCAAAAATGTACCAGAATGAGATTTTCAGTGAACAGCAGCCAGGCACATTTTAGCTACTTTTACTTGTAAGTGGGGTTGTAAACGGTTTTCAGGCTCAGTACTGCGCTCAAAAGATGCAGCCCTGAGGTCTCTCCTGATAGGAGGTAGTTAAGTAGAAATTCACTGCTCAGCTGACCCGGCAGAAGCAAATGTATACCAAAAATGTACCCAGAATGAGCTTTTCAGTGAACAGCAGCCAGGCACATTTTAGCTAGTTTTACTTGTAACTGGGGTTGTAAACGGTTTTCAGGCTCAGTACTGCCCTCAAAAGATGCAGCCCTGAGGTCTCTCCTGATAGGAGGTAGTTAAGTAGAAATTCACTGCTCAGCTGACCCGGCAGAAGCAAATGTATACCAAAAATGTACCCAGAATAAGCTTTTCAGTGAACAGCAGCCAGGCACATTTTAGCTAGTTTTACTTGTAAGTGGGGTTGTAAACGCTTTTCAGGCTCAGTACTGCGCTCAAAAGATGCAGCCCTGATGTCTCTCCTGATAGGAGGTAGTTAAGTAGAAATTCACTGCTCAGCTGACCCGGCAGATGCAAATGTATACCAAAAATGTACCCAGAATGAGCTTTTCAGTAAACAGCAGCCAGGCACATTTTAGCTAGTTTTACTTGTAAGTGGGGTTGGAAACACTTTTCAGGCTCAGTACTGCCCTCAAAAGATGCAGCCCTGAGGTCTCTCTTGATAGGAGATAGTTAAGTAGAAATTCACTGCTCTGCTGACCCGGCATAAGCAAATGTATACCAAAAATGTACCCAGAATGAGCTTTTCAGTGAACAGCAGCCAGGCACATTTTAGCTAGTTTTACTTGTAACTGGGGTTGTAAACGCTTTTCAGGCTCAGTACTGCGCTCAAAAGATGCAGCCCTGAGGTCTCTCCTGATAGGAGATAGTTAAGTAGAAATTCACTGCTCAGCTGACCCGGCAGAAGCAAATGTATACCAAAAATGTACCAGAATGAGATTTTCAGTGAACAGCAGCCAGGCACATTTTAGCTACTTTTACTTGTAAGTGGGGTTGTAAACGGTTTTCAGGCTCAGTACTGCGCTCAAAAGATGCAGCCCTGAGGTCTCTCCTGATAGGAGGTAGTTAAGTAGAAATTCACTGCTCAGCTGACCCGGCAGAAGCAAATGTATACCAAAAATGTACCCAGAATGAGCTTTTCAGTGAACAGCAGCCAGGCACATTTTAGCTAGTTTTACTTGTAACTGGGGTTGTAAACGGTTTTCAGGCTCAGTACTGCCCTCAAAAGATGCAGCCCTGAGGTCTCTCCTGATAGGAGGTAGTTAAGTAGAAATTCACTGCTCAGCTGACCCGGCAGAAGCAAATGTATACCAAAAATGTACCCAGAATAAGCTTTTCAGTGAACAGCAGCCAGGCACATTTTAGCTAGTTTTACTTGTAAGTGGGGTTGTAAACGCTTTTCAGGCTCAGTACTGCGCTCAAAAGATGCAGCCCTGATGTCTCTCCTGATAGGAGGTAGTTAAGTAGAAATTCACTGCTCAGCTGACCCGGCAGATGCAAATGTATACCAAAAATGTACCCAGAATGAGCTTTTCAGTGAACAGCAGCCAGGCACATTTTAGCTAGTTTTACTTGTAAGTGGGGTTGGAAACACTTTTCAGGCTCAGTACTGCCCTCAAAAGATGCAGCCCTGAGGTCTCTCTTGATAGGAGATAGTTAAGTAGAAATTCACTGCTCTGCTGACCCGGCATAAGCAAATGTATACCAAAAATGTACCCAGAATGAGCTTTTCAGTGAACAGCAGCCAGGCACATTTTAGCTAGTTTTACTTGTAACTGGGGTTGTAAACGGTTTTCAGGCTCAGTACTGCGCTCAAAAGATGCAGCCCTGAGGTCTCTCCTGATAGGAGGTAGTTATGTAGAAATTCACTGCTCAGCTGACCCGGCAGAAGCAAATGTATACCAAAAATGTACCCAGAATGAGCTTTTCAGTGAACAAGCCAGGCACATTTTAGCTAGTTTTACTTGTAAGTTGGGTTGTAAACGCTTTTCAGGCTCAGTACTGCGCTCAAAAGATGCAGCCCTGAGGTCTCTCCTGATAGGAGATAGTTAAGTAGAAATTCACTGCTCAGCTGACCCGGCAGATGCAAATGTATACCAAAAATGTACCCAGAATGAGCTTTTCAGTGAACAGCAGCCAGGCACATTTTAGCTAGTTTTACTTGTAAGTGGGGTTGTAAACGCTTTTCAGGCTCAGTACTGCGCTCAAAAGATGCAGCCCTGAGGTCTCTCCTGATAGGAGGTAGTTAAGTAGAAATTCACTGCTCAGCTGACCCGGCAGAAGCAAATGTATACCAAAAATGTACCAGAATGAGATTTTCAGTGAACAGCAGCCAGGCACATTTTAGCTACTTTTACTTGTAAGTGGGGTTGTAAACGGTTTTCAGGCTCAGTACTGCGCTCAAAAGATGCAGCCCTGAGGTCTCTCCTGATAGGAGGTAGTTAAGTAGAAATTCACTGCTCAGCTGACCCGGCAGAAGCAAATGTATACCAAAAATGTACCCAGAATGAGCTTTTCAGTGAACAGCAGCCAGGCACATTTTAGCTAGTTTTACTTGTAACTGGGGTTGTAAACGGTTTTCAGGCTCAGTACTGCCCTCAAAAGATGCAGCCCTGAGGTCTCTCCTGATAGGAGGTAGTTAAGTAGAAATTCACTGCTCAGCTGACCCGGCAGAAGCAAATGTATACCAAAAATGTACCCAGAATAAGCTTTTCAGTGAACAGCAGCCAGGCACATTTTAGCTAGTTTTACTTGTAAGTGGGGTTGTAAACGCTTTTCAGGCTCAGTACTGCGCTCAAAAGATGCAGCCCTGATGTCTCTCCTGATAGGAGGTAGTTAAGTAGAAATTCACTGCTCAGCTGACCCGGCAGATGCAAATGTATACCAAAAATGTACCCAGAATGAGCTTTTCAGTGAACAGCAGCCAGGCACATTTTAGCTAGTTTTACTTGTAAGTGGGGTTGGAAACACTTTTCAGGCTCAGTACTGCCCTCAAAAGATGCAGCCCTGAGGTCTCTCTTGATAGGAGATAGTTAAGTAGAAATTCACTGCTCTGCTGACCCGGCATAAGCAAATGTATACCAAAAATGTACCCAGAATGAGCTTTTCAGTGAACAGCAGCCAGGCACATTTTAGCTAGTTTTACTTGTAACTGGGGTTGTAAACGGTTTTCAGGCTCAGTACTGCGCTCAAAAGATGCAGCCCTGAGGTCTCTCCTGATAGGAGGTAGTTATGTAGAAATTCACTGCTCAGCTGACCCGGCAGAAGCAAATGTATACCAAAAATGTACCCAGAATGAGCTTTTCAGTGAACAGCAGCCAGGCACATTTTAGCTAGTTTTACTTGTAAGTTGGGTTGTAAACGCTTTTCAGGCTCAGTACTGCGCTCAAAAGATGCAGCCCTGAGGTCTCTCCTGATAGGAGATAGTTAAGTAGAAATTCACTGCTCAGCTGACCCGGCAGATGCAAATGTATACCAAAAATGTACCCAGAATGAGCTTTTCAGTGAACAGCAGCCAGGCACATTTTAGCTAGTTTTACTTGTAAGTGGGGTTGTAAACGCTTTTCAGGCTCAGTACTGCGCTCAAAAGATGCAGCCCTGAGGTCTCTCCTGATAGGAGGTAGTTAAGTAGAAATTCACTGCTCAGCTGACCCGGCAGAAGCAAATGTATACCAAAAATGTACCAGAATGAGATTTTCAGTGAACAGCAGCCAGGCACATTTTAGCTAGTTTTACTTGTAAGTGGGGTTGTAAACGCTTTTCAGGCTCAGTACTGCGCTCAAAAGATGCAGCCCTGATGTCTCTCTTGATAGGAGATAGTTAAGTAGAAATTCACTGCTCTGCTGACCCGGCATAAGCAAATGTATACCAAAAATGTACCCAGAATGAGCTTTTCAGTGAACAGCAGCCAGGCACATTTTAGCTAGTTTTACTTGTAACTGGGGTTGTAAACGGTTTTCAGGCTCAGTACTGCGCTCAAAAGATGCAGCCCTGAGGTCTCTCCTGATAGGAGGTAGTTATGTAGAAATTCACTGCTCAGCTGACCCGGCAGAAGCAAATGTATACCAAAAATGTACCCAGAATGAGCTTTTCAGTGACCAGCAGCCAGGCACATTTTAGCTAGTTTTACTTGTAAGTTGGGTTGTAAACGGTTTTCAGGCTCAGTACTGCGCTCAAAAGATGCAGCCCTGAGGTCTCTCCTGATAGGAGGTAGTTAAGTAGAAATTCACTGCTCAGCTGACCCGGCAGAAGCAAATGTATACCAAAAATGTACCCAGAATGAGCTTTTCAGTGAACAGCAGCCAGGCACATTTTAGCTAGTTTTACTTGTAACTGGGGTTGTAAACGGTTTTCAGGCTCAGTACTGCCCTCAAAAGATGCAGCCCTGAGGTCTCTCCTGATAGGAGGTAGTTAAGTAGAAATTCACTGCTCAGCTGACCCGGCAGAAGCAAATGTATACCAAAAATGTACCCAGAATAAGCTTTTCAGTGAACAGCAGCCAGGCACATTTTAGCTAGTTTTACTTGTAAGTGGGGTTGTAAACGCTTTTCAGGCTCAGTACTGCGCTCAAAAGATGCAGCCCTGATGTCTCTCCTGATAGGAGGTAGTTAAGTAGAAATTCACTGCTCAGCTGACCCGGCAGATGCAAATGTATACCAAAAATGTACCCAGAATGAGCTTTTCAGTGAACAGCAGCCAGGCACATTTTAGCTAGTTTTACTTGTAAGTGGGGTTGGAAACACTTTTCAGGCTCAGTACTGCCCTCAAAAGATGCAGCCCTGAGGTCTCTCTTGATAGGAGATAGTTAAGTAGAAATTCACTGCTCTGCTGACCCGGCATAAGCAAATGTATACCAAAAATGTACCCAGAATGAGCTTTTCAGTGAACAGCAGCCAGGCACATTTTAGCTAGTTTTACTTGTAACTGGGGTTGTAAACGGTTTTCAGGCTCAGTACTGCGCTCAAAAGATGCAGCCCTGAGGTCTCTCCTGATAGGAGGTAGTTATGTAGAAATTCACTGCTCAGCTGACCCGGCAGAAGCAAATGTATACCAAAAATGTACCCAGAATGAGCTTTTCAGTGACCAGCAGCCAGGCACATTTTAGCTAGTTTTACTTGTAAGTTGGGTTGTAAACGCTTTTCAGGCTCAGTACTGCGCTCAAAAGATGCAGCCCTGAGGTCTCTCCTGATAGGAGATAGTTAAGTAGAAATTCACTGCTCAGCTGACCCGGCAGATGCAAATGTATACCAAAAATGTACCCAGAATGAGCTTTTCAGTGAACAGCAGCCAGGCACATTTTAGCTAGTTTTACTTGTAAGTGGGGTTGTAAACGCTTTTCAGGCTCAGTACTGCGCTCAAAAGATGCAGCCCTGAGGTCTCTCCTGATAGGAGGTAGTTAAGTAGAAATTCACTGCTCAGCTGACCCGGCAGAAGCAAATGTATCCAAAAATGTACCAGAATGAGATTTTCAGTGAACAGCAGCCAGGCACATTTTAGCTACTTTTACTTGTAAGTGGGGTTGTAAACGGTTTTCAGGCTCAGTACTGCGCTCAAAAGATGCAGCCCTGAGGTCTCTCCTGATAGGAGGTAGTTAAGTAGAAATTCACTGCTCAGCTGACCCGGCAGAAGCAAATGTATACCAAAAATGTACCCAGAATGAGCTTTTCAGTGAACAGCAGCCAGGCACATTTTAGCTAGTTTTACTTGTAACTGGGGTTGTAAACGGTTTTCAGGCTCAGTACTGCCCTCAAAAGATGCAGCCCTGAGGTCTCTCCTGATAGGAGGTAGTTAAGTAGAAATTCACTGCTCAGCTGACCCGGCAGAAGCAAATGTATACCAAAAATGTACCCAGAATAAGCTTTTCAGTGAACAGCAGCCAGGCACATTTTAGCTAGTTTTACTTGTAAGTGGGGTTGTAAACGCTTTTCAGGCTCAGTACTGCGCTCAAAAGATGCAGCCCTGATGTCTCTCCTGATAGGAGGTAGTTAAGTAGAAATTCACTGCTCAGCTGACCCGGCAGATGCAAATGTATACCAAAAATGTACCCAGAATGAGCTTTTCAGTGAACAGCAGCCAGGCACATTTTAGCTAGTTTTACTTGTAAGTGGGGTTGGAAACACTTTTCAGGCTCAGTACTGCCCTCAAAAGATGCAGCCCTGAGGTCTCTCTTGATAGGAGATAGTTAAGTAGAAATTCACTGCTCTGCTGACCCGGCAAGCAAATGTATACCAAAAATGTACCCAGAATGAGCTTTTCAGTGAACAGCAGCCAGGCACATTTTAGCTAGTTTTACTTGTAACTGGGGTTGTAAACGGTTTTCAGGCTCAGTACTGCGCTCAAAAGATGCAGCCCTGAGGTCTCTCCTGATAGGAGGTAGTTATGTAGAAATTCACTGCTCAGCTGACCCGGCAGAAGCAAATGTATACCAAAAATGTACCCAGAATGAGCTTTTCAGTGAACAGCAGCCAGGCACATTTTAGCTAGTTTTACTTGTAAGTTGGGTTGTAAACGCTTTTCAGGCTCAGTACTGCGCTCAAAAGATGCAGCCCTGAGGTCTCTCCTGATAGGAGATAGTTAAGTAGAAATTCACTGCTCAGCTGACCCGGCAGATGCAAATGTATACCAAAAATGTACCCAGAATGAGCTTTTCAGTGAACAGCAGCCAGGCACATTTTAGCTAGTTTTACTTGTAAGTGGGGTTGTAAACGCTTTTCAGGCTCAGTACTGCGCTCAAAAGATGCAGCCCTGAGGTCTCTCCTGATAGGAGGTAGTTAAGTAGAAATTCACTGCTCAGCTGACCCGGCAGAAGCAAATGTATACCAAAAATGTACCAGAATGAGATTTTCAGTGAACAGCAGCCAGGCACATTTTAGCTACTTTTACTTGTAAGTGGGGTTGTAAACGGTTTTCAGGCTCAGTACTGCGCTCAAAAGATGCAGCCCTGAGGTCTCTCCTGATAGGAGGTAGTTAAGTAGAAATTCACTGCTCAGCTGACCCGGCAGAAGCAAATGTATACCAAAAATGTACCCAGAATGAGCTTTTCAGTGAACAGCAGCCAGGCACATTTTAGCTAGTTTTACTTGTAACTGGGGTTGTAAACGGTTTTCAGGCTCAGTACTGCCCTCAAAAGATGCAGCCCTGAGGTCTCTCCTGATAGGAGGTAGTTAAGTAGAAATTCACTGCTCAGCTGACCCGGCAGAAGCAAATGTATACCAAAAATGTACCCAGAATAAGCTTTTCAGTGAACAGCAGCCAGGCACATTTTAGCTAGTTTTACTTGTAAGTGGGGTTGTAAACGCTTTTCAGGCTCAGTACTGCGCTCAAAAGATGCAGCCCTGATGTCTCTCCTGATAGGAGGTAGTTAAGTAGAAATTCACTGCTCAGCTGACCCGGCAGATGCAAATGTATACCAAAAATGTACCCAGAATGAGCTTTTCAGTGAACAGCAGCCAGGCACATTTTAGCTAGTTTTACTTGTAAGTGGGGTTGGAAACACTTTTCAGGCTCAGTACTGCCCTCAAAAGATGCAGCCCTGAGGTCTCTCTTGATAGGAGATAGTTAAGTAGAAATTCACTGCTCTGCTGACCCGGCATAAGCAAATGTATACCAAAAATGTACCCAGAATGAGCTTTTCAGTGAACAGCAGCCAGGCACATTTTAGCTAGTTTTACTTGTAACTGGGGTTGTAAACGGTTTTCAGGCTCAGTACTGCGCTCAAAAGATGCAGCCCTGAGGTCTCTCCTGATAGGAGGTAGTTATGTAGAAATTCACTGCTCAGCTGACCCGGCAGAAGCAAATGTATACCAAAAATGTACCCAGAATGAGCTTTTCAGTGAACAGCAGCCAGGCACATTTTAGCTAGTTTTACTTGTAAGTTGGGTTGTAAACGCTTTTCAGGCTCAGTACTGCGCTCAAAAGATGCAGCCCTGAGGTCTCTCCTGATAGGAGATAGTTAAGTAGAAATTCACTGCTCAGCTGACCCGGCAGATGCAAATGTATACCAAAAATGTACCCAGAATGAGCTTTTCAGTGAACAGCAGCCAGGCACATTTTAGCTAGTTTTACTTGTAAGTGGGGTTGTAAACGCTTTTCAGGCTCAGTACTGCGCTCAAAAGATGCAGCCCTGAGGTCTCTCCTGATAGGAGGTAGTTAAGTAGAAATTCACTGCTCAGCTGACCCGGCAGAAGCAAATGTATACCAAAAATGTACCAGAATGAGATTTTCAGTGAACAGCAGCCAGGCACATTTTAGCTACTTTTACTTGTAAGTGGGGTTGTAAACGGTTTTCAGGCTCAGTACTGCGCTCAAAAGATGCAGCCCTGAGGTCTCTCCTGATAGGAGGTAGTTAAGTAGAAATTCACTGCTCAGCTGACCCGGCAGAAGCAAATGTATACCAAAAATGTACCCAGAATGAGCTTTTCAGTGAACAGCAGCCAGGCACATTTTAGCTAGTTTTACTTGTAACTGGGGTTGTAAACGGTTTTCAGGCTCAGTACTGCCCTCAAAAGATGCAGCCCTGAGGTCTCTCCTGATAGGAGGTAGTTAAGTAGAAATTCACTGCTCAGCTGACCCGGCAGAAGCAAATGTATACCAAAAATGTACCCAGAATAAGCTTTTCAGTGAACAGCAGCCAGGCACATTTTAGCTAGTTTTACTTGTAAGTGGGGTTGTAAACGCTTTTCAGGCTCAGTACTGCGCTCAAAAGATGCAGCCCTGATGTCTCTCCTGATAGGAGGTAGTTAAGTAGAAATTCACTGCTCAGCTGACCCGGCAGATGCAAATGTATACCAAAAATGTACCCAGAATGAGCTTTTCAGTGAACAGCAGCCAGGCACATTTTAGCTAGTTTTACTTGTAAGTGGGGTTGGAAACACTTTTCAGGCTCAGTACTGCCCTCAAAAGATGCAGCCCTGAGGTCTCTCTTGATAGGAGATAGTTAAGTAGAAATTCACTGCTCTGCTGACCCGGCATAAGCAAATGTATACCAAAAATGTACCCAGAATGAGCTTTTCAGTGAACAGCAGCCAGGCACATTTTAGCTAGTTTTACTTGTAACTGGGGTTGTAAACGGTTTTCAGGCTCAGTACTGCGCTCAAAAGATGCAGCCCTGAGGTCTCTCCTGATAGGAGGTAGTTATGTAGAAATTCACTGCTCAGCTGACCCGGCAGAAGCAAATGTATACCAAAAATGTACCCAGAATGAGCTTTTCAGTGAACAGCAGCCAGGCACATTTTAGCTAGTTTTACTTGTAAGTTGGGTTGTAAACGCTTTTCAGGCTCAGTACTGCGCTCAAAAGATGCAGCCCTGAGGTCTCTCCTGATAGGAGATAGTTAAGTAGAAATTCACTGCTCAGCTGACCCGGCAGATGCAAATGTATACCAAAAATGTACCCAGAATGAGCTTTTCAGTGAACAGCAGCCAGGCACATTTTAGCTAGTTTTACTTGTAAGTGGGGTTGTAAACGCTTTTCAGGCTCAGTACTGCGCTCAAAAGATGCAGCCCTGAGGTCTCTCCTGATAGGAGGTAGTTAAGTAGAAATTCACTGCTCAGCTGACCCGGCAGAAGCAAATGTATACCAAAAATGTACCAGAATGAGATTTTCAGTGAACAGCAGCCAGGCACATTTTAGCTACTTTTACTTGTAAGTGGGGTTGTAAACGGTTTTCAGGCTCAGTACTGCGCTCAAAAGATGCAGCCCTGAGGTCTCTCCTGATAGGAGGTAGTTAAGTAGAAATTCACTGCTCAGCTGACCCGGCAGAAGCAAATGTATACCAAAAATGTACCCAGAATGAGCTTTTCAGTGAACAGCAGCCAGGCACATTTTAGCTAGTTTTACTTGTAACTGGGGTTGTAAACGGTTTTCAGGCTCAGTACTGCCCTCAAAAGATGCAGCCCTGAGGTCTCTCCTGATAGGAGGTAGTTAAGTAGAAATTCACTGCTCAGCTGACCCGGCAGAAGCAAATGTATACCAAAAATGTACCCAGAATAAGCTTTTCAGTGAACAGCAGCCAGGCACATTTTAGCTAGTTTTACTTGTAAGTGGGGTTGTAAACGCATTTCAGGCTCAGTACTGCGCTCAAAAGATGCAGCCCTGATGTCTCTCCTGATAGGAGGTAGTTAAGTAGAAATTCACTGCTCAGCTGACCCGGCAGATGCAAATGTATACCAAAAATGTACCCAGAATGAGCTTTTCAGTGAACAGCAGCCAGGCACATTTTAGCTAGTTTTACTTGTAAGTGGGGTTGGAAACACTTTTCAGGCTCAGTACTGCCCTCAAAAGATGCAGCCCTGAGGTCTCTCTTGATAGGAGATAGTTAAGTAGAAATTCACTGCTCTGCTGACCCGGCATAAGCAAATGTATACCAAAAATGTACCCAGAATGAGCTTTTCGGTGAACAGCAGCCAGGCACATTTTAGCTAGTTTTACTTGTAACTGGGGTTGTAAACGGTTTTCAGGCTCAGTACTGCGCTCAAAAGATGCAGCCCTGAGGTCTCTCCTGATAGGAGGTAGTTATGTAGAAATTCACTGCTCAGCTGACCCGGCAGAAGCAAATGTATACCAAAAATGTACCCAGAATGAGCTTTTCAGTGAACAGCAGCCAGGCACATTTTAGCTAGTTTTACTTGTAAGTTGGGTTGTAAACGCTTTTCAGGCTCAGTACTGCGCTCAAAAGATGCAGCCCTGAGGTCTCTCCTGATAGGAGATAGTTAAGTAGAAATTCACTGCTCAGCTGACCCGGCAGATGCAAATGTATACCAAAAATGTACCCAGAATGAGCTTTTCAGTGAACAGCAGCCAGGCACATTTTAGCTAGTTTTACTTGTAAGTGGGGTTGTAAACGCTTTTCAGGCTCAGTACTGCGCTCAAAAGATGCAGCCCTGAGGTCTCTCCTGATAGGAGGTAGTTAAGTAGAAATTCACTGCTCAGCTGACCCGGCAGAAGCAAATGTATACCAAAAATGTACCAGAATGAGATTTTCAGTGAACAGCAGCCAGGCACATTTTAGCTACTTTTACTTGTAAGTGGGGTTGTAAACGGTTTTCAGGCTCAGTACTGCGCTCAAAAGATGCAGCCCTGAGGTCTCTCCTGATAGGAGGTAGTTAAGTAGAAATTCACTGCTCAGCTGACCCGGCAGAAGCAAATGTATACCAAAAATGTACCCAGAATGAGCTTTTCAGTGAACAGCAGCCAGGCACATTTTAGCTAGTTTTACTTGTAACTGGGGTTGTAAACGGTTTTCAGGCTCAGTACTGCCCTCAAAAGATGCAGCCCTGAGGTCTCTCCTGATAGGAGGTAGTTAAGTAGAAATTCACTGCTCAGCTGACCCGGCAGAAGCAAATGTATACCAAAAATGTACCCAGAATAAGCTTTTCAGTGAACAGCAGCCAGGCACATTTTAGCTAGTTTTACTTGTAAGTGGGGTTGTAAACGCTTTTCAGGCTCAGTACTGCGCTCAAAAGATGCAGCCCTGATGTCTCTCCTGATAGGAGGTAGTTAAGTAGAAATTCACTGCTCAGCTGACCCGGCAGATGCAAATGTATACCAAAAATGTACCCAGAATGAGCTTTTCAGTGAACAGCAGCCAGGCACATTTTAGCTAGTTTTACTTGTAAGTGGGGTTGGAAACACTTTTCAGGCTCAGTACTGCCCTCAAAAGATGCAGCCCTGAGGTCTCTCTTGATAGGAGATAGTTAAGTAGAAATTCACTGCTCTGCTGACCCGGCATAAGCAAATGTATACCAAAAATGTACCCAGAATGAGCTTTTCAGTGAACAGCAGCCAGGCACATTTTAGCTAGTTTTACTTGTAACTGGGGTTGTAAACGGTTTTCAGGCTCAGTACTGCGCTCAAAAGATGCAGCCCTGAGGTCTCTCCTGATAGGAGGTAGTTATGTAGAAATTCACTGCTCAGCTGACCCGGCAGAAGCAAATGTATACCAAAAATGTACCCAGAATGAGCTTTTCAGTGAACAGCAGCCAGGCACATTTTAGCTAGTTTTACTTGTAAGTTGGGTTGTAAACGCTTTTCAGGCTCAGTACTGCGCTCAAAAGATGCAGCCCTGAGGTCTCTCCTGATAGGAGATAGTTAAGTAGAAATTCACTGCTCAGCTGACCCGGCAGATGCAAATGTATACCAAAAATGTACCCAGAATGAGCTTTTCAGTGAACAGCAGCCAGGCACATTTTAGCTAGTTTTACTTGTAAGTGGGGTTGTAAACGCTTTTCAGGCTCAGTACTGCGCTCAAAAGATGCAGCCCTGAGGTCTCTCCTGATAGGAGGTAGTTAAGTAGAAATTCACTGCTCAGCTGACCCGGCAGAAGCAAATGTATACCAAAAATGTACCAGAATGAGATTTTCAGTGAACAGCAGCCAGGCACATTTTAGCTACTTTTACTTGTAAGTGGGGTTGTAAACGGTTTTCAGGCTCAGTACTGCGCTCAAAAGATGCAGCCCTGAGGTCTCTCCTGATAGGAGGTAGTTAAGTAGAAATTCACTGCTCAGCTGACCCGGCAGAAGCAAATGTATACCAAAAATGTACCCAGAATGAGCTTTTCAGTGAACAGCAGCCAGGCACATTTTAGCTAGTTTTACTTGTAACTGGGGTTGTAAACGGTTTTCAGGCTCAGTACTGCCCTCAAAAGATGTAGCCCTGAGGTCTCTCCTGATAGGAGGTAGTTAAGTAGAAATTCACTGCTCAGCTGACCCGGCAGAAGCAAATGTATACCAAAAATGTACCCAGAATAAGCTTTTGAGTGAACAGCAGCCAGGCACATTTTAGCTAGTTTTACTTGTAAGTGGGGTTGTAAACGCTTTTCAGGCTCAGTACTGCGCTCAAAAGATGCAGCCCTGATGTCTCTCCTGATAGGAGGTAGTTAAGTAGAAATTCACTGCTCAGCTGACCCGGCAGATGCAAATGTATACCAAAAATGTACCCAGAATGAGCTTTTCAGTGAACAGCAGCCAGGCACATTTTAGCTAGTTTTACTTGTAAGTGGGGTTGGAAACACTTTTCAGGCTCAGTACTGCCCTCAAAAGATGCAGCCCTGAGGTCTCTCTTGATAGGAGATAGTTAAGTAGAAATTCACTGCTCTGCTGACCCGGCATAAGCAAATGTATACCAAAAATGTACCCAGAATGAGCTTTTCAGTGAACAGCAGCCAGGCACATTTTAGCTAGTTTTACTTGTAACTGGGGTTGTAAACGGTTTTCAGGCTCAGTACTGCGCTCAAAAGATGCAGCCCTGAGGTCTCTCCTGATAGGAGGTAGTTATGTAGAAATTCACTGCTCAGCTGACCCGGCAGAAGCAAATGTATACCAAAAATGTACCCAGAATGAGCTTTTCAGTGAACAGCAGCCAGGCACATTTTAGCTAGTTTTACTTGTAACTGGGGTTGTAAACGGTTTTCAGGCTCAGTACTGCCCTCAAAAGATGCAGCCCTGAGGTCTCTCCTGATAGGAGGTAGTTAAGTAGAAATTCACTGCTCAGCTGACCCGGCAGAAGCAAATGTATACCAAAAATGTACCCAGAATAAGCTTTTCAGTGAACAGCAGCCAGGCACATTTTAGCTAGTTTTACTTGTAAGTGGGGTTGTAAACGCTTTTCAGGCTCAGTACTGCGCTCAAAAGATGCAGCCCTGATGTCTCTCCTGATAGGAGGTAGTTAAGTAGAAATTCACTGATCAGCTGACCCGGCAGATGCAAATGTATACCAAAAATGTACCCAGAATGAGCTTTTCAGTGAACAGCAGCCAGGCACATTTTAGCTAGTTTTACTTGTAAGTGGGGTTGGAAACACTTTTCAGGCTCAGTACTGCCCTCAAAAGATGCAGCCCTGAGGTCTCTCTTGATAGGAGATAGTTAAGTAGAAATTCACTGCTCTGCTGACCCGGCATAAGCAAATGTATACCAAAAATGTACCCAGAATGAGCTTTTCAGTGAACAGCAGCCAGGCACATTTTAGCTAGTTTTACTTGTAACTGGGGTTGTAAACGGTTTTCAGGCTCAGTACTGCGCTCAAAAGATGCAGCCCTGAGGTCTCTCCTGATAGGAGGTAGTTATGTAGAAATTCACTGCTCAGCTGACCCGGCAGAAGCAAATGTATACCAAAAATGTACCCAGAATGAGCTTTTCAGTGAACAGCAGCCAGGCACATTTTAGCTAGTTTTACTTGTAAGTTGGGTTGTAAACGCTTTTCAGGCTCAGTACTGCGCTCAAAAGATGCAGCCCTGAGGTCTCTCCTGATAGGAGATAGTTAAGTAGAAATTCACTGCTCAGCTGACCCGGCAGATGCAAATGTATACCAAAAATGTACCCAGAATGAGCTTTTCAGTGAACAGCAGCCAGGCACATTTTAGCTAGTTTTACTTGTAAGTGGGGTTGTAAACGCTTTTCAGGCTCAGTACTGCGCTCAAAAGATGCAGCCCTGAGGTCTCTCCTGAAAGGAGGTAGTTAAGTAGAAATTCACTGCTCAGCTGACCCGGCAGAAGCAAATGTATACCAAAAATGTACCAGAATGAGATTTTCAGTGAACAGCAGCCAGGCACATTTTAGCTACTTTTACTTGTAAGTGGGGTTGTAAACGGTTTTCAGGCTCAGTACTGCGCTCAAAAGATGCAGCCCTGAGTTCTCTCCTGATAGGAGGTAGTTAAGTAGAAATTCACTGCTCAGCTGACCCGGCAGAAGCAAATGTATACCAAAAATGTACCCAGAATGAGCTTTTCAGTGAACAGCAGCCAGGCACATTTTAGCTAGTTTTACTTGTAACTGGGGTTGTAAACGGTTTTCAGGCTCAGTACTGCCCTCAAAAGATGCAGCCCTGAGGTCTCTCCTGATAGGAGGTAGTTAAGTAGAAATTCACTGCTCAGCTGACCCGGCAGAAGCAAATGTATACCAAAAATGTACCCAGAATAAGCTTTTCAGTGAACAGCAGCCAGGCACATTTTAGCTAGTTTTACTTGTAAGTGGGGTTGTAAACGCTTTTCAGGCTCAGTACTGCGCTCAAAAGATGCAGCCCTGATGTCTCTCCTGATAGGAGGTAGTTAAGTAGAAATTCACTGCTCAGCTGACCCGGCAGATGCAAATGTATACCAAAAATGTACCCAGAATGAGCTTTTCAGTGAACAGCAGCCAGGCACATTTTAGCTAGTTTTACTTGTAAGTGGGGTTGGAAACACTTTTCAGGCTCAGTACTGCCCTCAAAAGATGCAGCCCTGAGGTCTCTCTTGATAGGAGATAGTTAAGTAGAAATTCACTGCTCTGCTGACCCGGCATAAGCAAATGTATACCAAAAATGTACCCAGAATGAGCTTTTCAGTGAACAGCAGCCAGGCACATTTTAGCTAGTT
Organism: Lissotriton vulgaris; assembly: GCF_964263255.1. NCBI lineage: Eukaryota > Metazoa > Chordata > Amphibia > Caudata > Salamandridae > Lissotriton > Lissotriton vulgaris. Next base: position 969,739 of record NW_028246658.1, read on the forward strand.
TTACTTGTAACTGGGGTTGTAAACGGTTTTCAGGCTCAGTACTGCGCTCAAAAGATGCAGCCCTGAGGTCTCTCCTGATAGGAGGTAGTTATGTAGAAATTCACTGCTCAGCTGACCCGGCAGAAGCAAATGTATACCAAAAATGTACCCAGAATGAGCTTTTCAGTGAACAGCAGCCAGGCACATTTTAGCTAGTTTTACTTGTAAGTTGGGTTGTAAACGCTTTTCAGGCTCAGTACTGCGCTCAAAAGATGCAGCCCTGAGGTCTCTCCTGATAGGAGATAGTTAAGTAGAAATTCACTGCTCAGCTGACCCGGCAGATGCAAATGTATACCAAAAATGTACCCAGAATGAGCTTTTCAGTGAACAGCAGCCAGGCACATTTTAGCTAGTTTTACTTGTAAGTGGGGTTGTAAACGCTTTTCAGGCTCAGTACTGCGCTCAAAAGATGCAGCCCTGAGGTCTCTCCTGATAGGAGGTAGTTAAGTAGAAATTCACTGCTCAGCTGACCCGGCAGAAGCAAATGTATACCAAAAATGTACCAGAATGAGATTTTCAGTGAACAGCAGCCAGGCACATTTTAGCTACTTTTACTTGTAAGTGGGGTTGTAAACGGTTTTCAGGCTCAGTACTGCGCTCAAAAGATGCAGCCCTGAGGTCTCTCCTGATAGGAGGTAGTTAAGTAGAAATTCACTGCTCAGCTGACCCGGCAGAAGCAAATGTATACCAAAAATGTACCCAGAATGAGCTTTTCAGTGAACAGCAGCCAGGCACATTTTAGCTAGTTTTACTTGTAACTGGGGTTGTAAACGGTTTTCAGGCTCAGTACTGCCCTCAAAAGATGCAGCCCTGAGGTCTCTCCTGATAGGAGGTAGTTAAGTAGAAATTCACTGCTCAGCTGTCCCGGCAGAAGCAAATGTATACCAAAAATGTACCCAGAATAAGCTTTTCAGTGAACAGCAGCCAGGCACATTTTAGCTAGTTTTACTTGTAAGTGGGGTTGTAAACGCTTTTCAGGCTCAGTACTGCGCTCAAAAGATGCAGCCCTGATGTCTCTCCTGATAGGAGGTAGTTAAGTAGAAATTCACTGCTCAGCTGACCCGGCAGATGCAAATGTATACCAAAAATGTACCCAGAATGAGCTTTTCAGTGAACAGCAGCCAGGCACATTTTAGCTAGTTTTACTTGTAAGTGGGGTTGGAAACACTTTTCAGGCTCAGTACTGCCCTCAAAAGATGCAGCCCTGAGGTCTCTCTTGATAGGAGATAGTTAAGTAGAAATTCACTGCTCTGCTGACCCGGCATAAGCAAATGTATACCAAAAATGTACCCAGAATGAGCTTTTCAGTGAACAGCAGCCAGGCACATTTTAGCTAGTTTTACTTGTAACTGGGGTTGTAAACGGTTTTCAGGCTCAGTACTGCGCTCAAAAGATGCAGCCCTGAGGTCTCTCCTGATAGGAGGTAGTTATGTAGAAATTCACTGCTCAGCTGACCCGGCAGAAGCAAATGTATACCAAAAATGTACCCAGAATGAGCTTTTCAGTGAACAGCAGCCAGGCACATTTTAGCTAGTTTTACTTGTAAGTTGGGTTGTAAACGCTTTTCAGGCTCAGTACTGCGCTCAAAAGATGCAGCCCTGAGGTCTCTCCTGATAGGAGATAGTTAAGTAGAAATTCACTGCTCAGCTGACCCGGCAGATGCAAATGTATACCAAAAATGTACCCAGAATGAGCTTTTCAGTGAACAGCAGCCAGGCACATTTTAGCTAGTTTTACTTGTAAGTGGGGTTGTAAACGCTTTTCAGGCTCAGTACTGCGCTCAAAAGATGCAGCCCTGAGGTCTCTCCTGATAGGAGGTAGTTAAGTAGAAATTCACTGCTCAGCTGACCCGGCAGAAGCAAATGTATACCAAAAATGTACCAGAATGAGATTTTCAGTGAACAGCAGCCAGGCACATTTTAGCTACTTTTACTTGTAAGTGGGGTTGTAAACGGTTTTCAGGCTCAGTACTGCGCTCAAAAGATGCAGCCCTGAGGTCTCTCCTGATAGGAGGTAGTTAAGTAGAAATTCACTGCTCAGCTGACCCGGCAGAAGCAAATGTATACCAAAAATGTACCCAGAATGAGCTTTTCAGTGAACAGCAGCCAGGCACATTTTAGCTAGTTTTACTTGTAACTGGGGTTGTAAACGGTTTTCAGGCTCAGTACTGCCCTCAAAAGATGCAGCCCTGAGGTCTCTCCTGATAGGAGGTAGTTAAGTAGAAATTCACTGCTCAGCTGACCCGGCAGAAGCAAATGTATACCAAAAATGTACCCAGAATAAGCTTTTCAGTGAACAGCAGCCAGGCACATTTTAGCTAGTTTTACTTGTAAGTGGGGTTGTAAACGCTTTTCAGGCTCAGTACTGCGCTCAAAAGATGCAGCCCTGATGTCTCTCCTGATAGGAGGTAGTTAAGTAGAAATTCACTGCTCAGCTGACCCGGCAGATGCAAATGTATACCAAAAATGTACCCAGAATGAGCTTTTCAGTGAACAGCAGCCAGGCACATTTTAGCTAGTTTTACTTGTAAGTGGGGTTGGAAACACTTTTCAGGCTCAGTACTGCCCTCAAAAGATGCAGCCCTGAGGTCTCTCTTGATAGGAGTTAGTTAAGTAGAAATTCACTGCTCTGCTGACCCGGCATAAGCAAATGTATACCAAAAATGTACCCAGATTGAGCTTTTCAGTGAACAGCAGCCAGGCACATTTTAGCTAGTTTTACTTGTAACTGGGGTTGTAAACGGTTTTCAGGCTCAGTACTGCGCTCAAAAGATGCAGCCCTGAGGTCTCTCCTGATAGGAGGTAGTTATGTAGAAATTCACTGCTCAGCTGACCCGGCAGAAGCAAATGTATACCAAAAATGTACCCAGAATGAGCTTTTCAGTGAACAGCAGCCAGGCACATTTTAGCTAGTTTTACTTGTAAGTTGGGTTGTAAACGCTTTTCAGGCTCAGTACTGCGCTCAAAAGATGCAGCCCTGAGGTCTCTCCTGATAGGAGATAGTTAAGTAGAAATTCACTGCTCAGCTGACCCGGCAGATGCAAATGTATACCAAAAATGTACCCAGAATGAGCTTTTCAGTGAACAGCAGCCAGGCACATTTTAGCTAGTTTTACTTGTAAGTGGGGTTGTAAACGCTTTTCAGGCTCAGTACTGCGCTCAAAAGATGCAGCCCTGAGGTCTCTCCTGATAGGAGGTAGTTAAGTAGAAATTCACTGCTCAGCTGACCCGGCAGAAGCAAATGTATACCAAAAATGTACCAGAATGAGATTTTCAGTGAACAGCAGCCAGGCACATTTTAGCTACTTTTACTTGTAAGTGGGGTTGTAAACGGTTTTCAGGCTCAGTACTGCGCTCAAAAGATGCAGCCCTGAGGTCTCTCCTGATAGGAGGTAGTTAAGTAGAAATTCACTGCTCAGCTGACCCGGCAGAAGCAAATGTATACCAAAAATGTACCCAGAATGAGCTTTTCAGTGAACAGCAGCCAGGCACATTTTAGCTAGTTTTACTTGTAACTGGGGTTGTAAACGGTTTTCAGGCTCAGTACTGCCCTCAAAAGATGCAGCCCTGAGGTCTCTCCTGATAGGAGGTAGTTAAGTAGAAATTCACTGCTCAGCTGACCCGGCAGAAGCAAATGTATACCAAAAATGTACCCAGAATGAGCTTTTCAGTGAACAGCAGCCAGGCACATTTTAGCTAGTTTTACTTGTAAGTGGGGTTGGAAACACTTTTCAGGCTCAGTACTGCCCTCAAAAGATGCAGCCCTGAGGTCTCTCTTGATAGGAGATAGTTAAGTAGAAATTCACTGCTCTGCTGACCCGGCATAAGCAAATGTATACCAAAAATGTACCCAGAATGAGCTTTTCGGTGAACAGCAGCCAGGCACATTTTAGCTAGTTTTACTTGTAACTGGGGTTGTAAACGGTTTTCAGGCTCAGTACTGCGCTCAAAAGATGCAGCCCTGAGGTCTCTCCTGATAGGAGGTAGTTATGTAGAAATTCACTGCTCAGCTGACCCGGCAGAAGCAAATGTATACCAAAAATGTACCCAGAATGAGCTTTTCAGTGAACAGCAGCCAGGCACATTTTAGCTAGTTTTACTTGTAAGTTGGGTTGTAAACGCTTTTCAGGCTCAGTACTGCGCTCAAAAGATGCAGCCCTGAGGTCTCTCCTGATAGGAGATAGTTAAGTAGAAATTCACTGCTCAGCTGACCCGGCAGATGCAAATGTATACCAAAAATGTACCCAGAATGAGCTTTTCAGTGAACAGCAGCCAGGCACATTTTAGCTAGTTTTACTTGTAAGTGGGGTTGTAAACGCTTTTCAGGCTCAGTACTGCGCTCAAAAGATGCAGCCCTGAGGTCTCTCCTGATAGGAGGTAGTTAAGTAGAAATTCACTGCTCAGCTGACCCGGCAGAAGCAAATGTATACCAAAAATGTACCAGAATGAGATTTTCAGTGAACAGCAGCCAGGCACATTTTAGCTACTTTTACTTGTAAGTGGGGTTGTAAACGGTTTTCAGGCTCAGTACTGCGCTCAAAAGATGCAGCCCTGAGGTCTCTCCTGATAGGAGGTAGTTAAGTAGAAATTCACTGCTCAGCTGACCCGGCAGAAGCAAATGTATACCAAAAATGTACCCAGAATGAGCTTTTCAGTGAACAGCAGCCAGGCACATTTTAGCTAGTTTTACTTGTAACTGGGGTTGTAAACGGTTTTCAGGCTCAGTACTGCCCTCAAAAGATGCAGCCCTGAGGTCTCTCCTGATAGGAGGTAGTTAAGTAGAAATTCACTGCTCAGCTGACCCGGCAGAAGCAAATGTATACCAAAAATGTACCCAGAATAAGCTTTTCAGTGAACAGCAGCCAGGCACATTTTAGCTAGTTTTACTTGTAAGTGGGGTTGTAAACGCTTTTCAGGCTCAGTACTGCGCTCAAAAGATGCAGCCCTGATGTCTCTCCTGATAGGAGGTAGTTAAGTAGAAATTCACTGCTCAGCTGACCCGGCAGATGCAAATGTATACCAAAAATGTACCCAGAATGAGCTTTTCAGTGAACAGCAGCCAGGCACATTTTAGCTAGTTTTACTTGTAAGTGGGGTTGGAAACACTTTTCAGGCTCAGTACTGCCCTCAAAAGATGCAGCCCTGAGGTCTCTCTTGATAGGAGATAGTTAAGTAGAAATTCACTGCTCTGCTGACCCGGCATAAGCAAATGTATACCAAAAATGTACCCAGAATGAGCTTTTCAGTGAACAGCAGCCAGGCACATTTTAGCTAGTTTTACTTGTAACTGGGGTTGTAAACGGTTTTCAGGCTCAGTACTGCGCTCAAAAGATGCAGCCCTGAGGTCTCTCCTGATAGGAGGTAGTTATGTAGAAATTCACTGCTCAGCTGACCCGGCAGAAGCAAATGTATACCAAAAATGTACCCAGAATGAGCTTTTCAGTGAACAGCAGCCAGGCACATTTTAGCTAGTTTTACTTGTAACTGGGGTTGTAAACGGTTTTCAGGCTCAGTACTGCCCTCAAAAGATGCAGCCCTGAGGTCTCTCCTGATAGGAGGTAGTTAAGTAGAAATTCACTGCTCAGCTGACCCGGCAGAAGCAAATGTATACCAAAAATGTACCCAGAATAAGCTTTTCAGTGAACAGCAGCCAGGCACATTTTAGCTAGTTTTACTTGTAAGTGGGGTTGTAAACGCTTTTCAGGCTCAGTACTGCGCTCAAAAGATGCAGCCCTGATGTCTCTCCTGATAGGAGGTAGTTAAGTAGAAATTCACTGATCAGCTGACCCGGCAGATGCAAATGTATACCAAAAATGTACCCAGAATGAGCTTTTCAGTGAACAGCAGCCAGGCACATTTTAGCTAGTTTTACTTGTAAGTGGGGTTGGAAACACTTTTCAGGCTCAGTACTGCCCTCAAAAGATGCAGCCCTGAGGTCTCTCTTGATAGGAGATAGTTAAGTAGAAATTCACTGCTCTGCTGACCCGGCATAAGCAAATGTATACCAAAAATGTACCCAGAATGAGCTTTTCAGTGAACAGCAGCCAGGCACATTTTAGCTAGTTTTACTTGTAACTGGGGTTGTAAACGGTTTTCAGGCTCAGTACTGCGCTCAAAAGATGCAGCCCTGAGGTCTCTCCTGATAGGAGGTAGTTATGTAGAAATTCACTGCTCAGCTGACCCGGCAGAAGCAAATGTATACCAAAAATGTACCCAGAATGAGCTTTTCAGTGAACAGCAGCCAGGCACATTTTAGCTAGTTTTACTTGTAAGTTGGGTTGTAAACGCTTTTCAGGCTCAGTACTGCGCTCAAAAGATGCAGCCCTGAGGTCTCTCCTGATAGGAGATAGTTAAGTAGAAATTCACTGCTCAGCTGACCCGGCAGATGCAAATGTATACCAAAAATGTACCCAGAATGAGCTTTTCAGTGAACAGCAGCCAGGCACATTTTAGCTAGTTTTACTTGTAAGTGGGGTTGTAAACGCTTTTCAGGCTCAGTACTGCGCTCAAAAGATGCAGCCCTGAGGTCTCTCCTGAAAGGAGGTAGTTAAGTAGAAATTCACTGCTCAGCTGACCCGGCAGAAGCAAATGTATACCAAAAATGTACCAGAATGAGATTTTCAGTGAACAGCAGCCAGGCACATTTTAGCTACTTTTACTTGTAAGTGGGGTTGTAAACGGTTTTCAGGCTCAGTACTGCGCTCAAAAGATGCAGCCCTGAGGTCTCTCCTGATAGGAGGTAGTTAAGTAGAAATTCACTGCTCAGCTGACCCGGCAGAAGCAAATGTATACCAAAAATGTACCCAGAATGAGCTTTTCAGTGAACAGCAGCCAGGCACATTTTAGCTAGTTTTACTTGTAACTGGGGTTGTAAACGGTTTTCAGGCTCAGTACTGCCCTCAAAAGATGCAGCCCTGAGGTCTCTCCTGATAGGAGGTAGTTAAGTAGAAATTCACTGCTCAGCTGACCCGGCAGAAGCAAATGTATACCAAAAATGTACCCAGAATAAGCTTTTCAGTGAACAGCAGCCAGGCACATTTTAGCTAGTTTTACTTGTAAGTGGGGTTGTAAACGCTTTTCAGGCTCAGTACTGCGCTCAAAAGATGCAGCCCTGATGTCTCTCCTGATAGGAGGTAGTTAAGTAGAAATTCACTGCTCAGCTGACCCGGCAGATGCAAATGTATACCAAAAATGTACCCAGAATGAGCTTTTCAGTGAACAGCAGCCAGGCACATTTTAGCTAGTTTTACTTGTAAGTGGGGTTGGAAACACTTTTCAGGCTCAGTACTGCCCTCAAAAGATGCAGCCCTGAGGTCTCTCTTGATAGGAGATAGTTAAGTAGAAATTCACTGCTCTGCTGACCCGGCATAAGCAAATGTATACCAAAAATGTACCCAGAATGAGCTTTTCAGTGAACAGCAGCCAGGCACATTTTAGCTAGTTTTACTTGTAACTGGGGTTGTAAACGGTTTTCAGGCTCAGTACTGCGCTCAAAAGATGCAGCCCTGAGGTCTCTCCTGATAGGAGGTAGTTATGTAGAAATTCACTGCTCAGCTGACCCGGCAGAAGCAAATGTATACCAAAAATGTACCCAGAATGAGCTTTTCAGTGAACAGCAGCCAGGCACATTTTAGCTAGTTTTACTTGTAAGTTGGGTTGTAAACGCTTTTCAGGCTCAGTACTGCGCTCAAAAGATGCAGCCCTGAGGTCTCTCCTGATAGGAGATAGTTAAGTAGAAATTCACTGCTCAGCTGACCCGGCAGATGCAAATGTATACCAAAAATGTACCCAGAATGAGCTTTTCAGTGAACAGCAGCCAGGCACATTTTAGCTAGTTTTACTTGTAAGTGGGGTTGTAAACGCTTTTCAGGCTCAGTACTGCGCTCAAAAGATGCAGCCCTGAGGTCTCTCCTGATAGGAGGTAGTTAAGTAGAAATTCACTGCTCAGCTGACCCGGCAGAAGCAAATGTATACCAAAAATGTACCAGAATGAGATTTTCAGTGAACAGCAGCCAGGCACATTTTAGCTACTTTTACTTGTAAGTGGGGTTGTAAACGGTTTTCAGGCTCAGTACTGCGCTCAAAAGATGCAGCCCTGAGGTCTCTCCTGATAGGAGGTAGTTAAGTAGAAATTCACTGCTCAGCTGACCCGGCAGAAGCAAATGTATACCAAAAATGTACCCAGAATGAGCTTTTCAGTGAACAGCAGCCAGGCACATTTTAGCTAGTTTTACTTGTAACTGGGGTTGTAAACGGTTTTCAGGCTCAGTACTGCCCTCAAAAGATGCAGCCCTGAGGTCTCTCCTGATAGGAGGTAGTTAAGTAGAAATTCACTGCTCAGCTGTCCCGGCAGAAGCAAATGTATACCAAAAATGTACCCAGAATAAGCTTTTCAGTGAACAGCAGCCAGGCACATTTTAGCTAGTTTTACTTGTAAGTGGGGTTGTAAACGCTTTTCAGGCTCAGTACTGCGCTCAAAAGATGCAGCCCTGAGGTCTCTCCTGATAGGAGGTAGTTAAGTAGAAATTCACTGCTCAGCTGACCCGGCAGAAGCAAATGTATACCAAAAATGTACCAGAATGAGATTTTCAGTGAACAGCAGCCAGGCACATTTTAGCTACTTTTACTTGTAAGTGGGGTTGTAAACGGTTTTCAGGCTCAGTACTGCGCTCAAAAGATGCAGCCCTGAGGTCTCTCCTGATAGGAGGTAGTTAAGTAGAAATTCACTGCTCAGCTGACCCGGCAGAAGCAAATGTATACCAAAAATGTACCCAGAATGAGCTTTTCAGTGAACAGCAGCCAGGCACATTTTAGCTAGTTTTACTTGTAACTGGGGTTGTAAACGGTTTTCAGGCTCAGTACTGCCCTCAAAAGATGCAGCCCTGAGGTCTCTCCTGATAGGAGGTAGTTAAGTAGAAATTCACTGCTCAGCTGACCCGGCAGAAGCAAATGTATACCAAAAATGTACCCAGAATAAGCTTTTCAGTGAACAGCAGCCAGGCACATTTTAGCTAGTTTTACTTGTAAGTGGGGTTGTAAACGCTTTTCAGGCTCAGTACTGCGCTCAAAAGATGCAGCCCTGATGTCTCTCCTGATAGGAGGTAGTTAAGTAGAAATTCACTGCTCAGCTGACCCGGCAGATGCAAATGTATACCAAAAATGTACCCAGAATGAGCTTTTCAGTGAACAGCAGCCAGGCACATTTTAGCTAGTTTTACTTGTAAGTGGGGTTGGAAACACTTTTCAGGCTCAGTACTGCCCTCAAAAGATGCAGCCCTGAGGTCTCTCTTGATAGGAGATAGTTAAGTAGAAATTCACTGCTCTGCTGACCCGGCATAAGCAAATGTATACCAAAAATGTACCCAGAATGAGCTTTTCAGTGAACAGCAGCCAGGCACATTTTAGCTAGTTTTACTTGTAACTGGGGTTGTAAACGGTTTTCAGGCTCAGTACTGCGCTCAAAAGATGCAGCCCTGAGGTCTCTCCTGATAGGAGGTAGTTATGTAGAAATTCACTGCTCAGCTGACCCGGCAGAAGCAAATGTATACCAAAAATGTACCCAGAATGAGCTTTTCAGTGAACAGCAGCCAGGCACATTTTAGCTAGTTTTACTTGTAAGTTGGGTTGTAAACGCTTTTCAGGCTCAGTACTGCGCTCAAAAGATGCAGCCCTGAGGTCTCTCCTGATAGGAGATAGTTAAGTAGAAATTCACTGCTCAGCTGACCCGGCAGATGCAAATGTATACCAAAAATGTACCCAGAATGAGCTTTTCAGTGAACAGCAGCCAGGCACATTTTAGCTAGTTTTACTTGTAAGTGGGGTTGTAAACGCTTTTCAGGCTCAGTACTGCGCTCAAAAGATGCAGCCCTGAGGTCTCTCCTGATAGGAGGTAGTTAAGTAGAAATTCACTGCTCAGCTGACCCGGCAGAAGCAAATGTATACCAAAAATGTACCAGAATGAGATTTTCAGTGAACAGCAGCCAGGCACATTTTAGCTACTTTTACTTGTAAGTGGGGTTGTAAACGGTTTTCAGGCTCAGTACTGCGCTCAAAAGATGCAGCCCTGAGGTCTCTCCTGATAGGAGGTAGTTAAGTAGAAATTCACTGCTCAGCTGACCCGGCAGAAGCAAATGTATACCAAAAATGTACCCAGAATGAGCTTTTCAGTGAACAGCAGCCAGGCACATTTTAGCTAGTTTTACTTGTAACTGGGGTTGTAAACGGTTTTCAGGCTCAGTACTGCCCTCAAAAGATGCAGCCCTGAGGTCTCTCCTGATAGGAGGTAGTTAAGTAGAAATTCACTGCTCAGCTGACCCGGCAGAAGCAAATGTATACCAAAAATGTACCCAGAATAAGCTTTTCAGTGAACAGCAGCCAGGCACATTTTAGCTAGTTTTACTTGTAAGTGGGGTTGTAAACGCTTTTCAGGCTCAGTACTGCGCTCAAAAGATGCAGCCCTGATGTCTCTCCTGATAGGAGGTAGTTAAGTAGAAATTCACTGCTCAGCTGACCCGGCAGATGCAAATGTATACCAAAAATGTACCCAGAATGAGCTTTTCAGTGAACAGCAGCCAGGCACATTTTAGCTAGTTTTACTTGTAAGTGGGGTTGGAAACACTTTTCAGGCTCAGTACTGCCCTCAAAAGATGCAGCCCTGAGGTCTCTCTTGATAGGAGATAGTTAAGTAGAAATTCACTGCTCTGCTGACCCGGCATAAGCAAATGTATACCAAAAATGTACCCAGATTGAGCTTTTCAGTGAACAGCAGCCAGGCACATTTTAGCTAGTTTTACTTGTAACTGGGGTTGTAAACGGTTTTCAGGCTCAGTACTGCGCTCAAAAGATGCAGCCCTGAGGTCTCTCCTGATAGGAGGTAGTTATGTAGAAATTCACTGCTCAGCTGACCCGGCAGAAGCAAATGTATACCAAAAATGTACCCAGAATGAGCTTTTCAGTGAACAGCAGCCAGGCACATTTTAGCTAGTTTTACTTGTAAGTTGGGTTGTAAACGCTTTTCAGGCTCAGTACTGCGCTCAAAAGATGCAGCCCTGAGGTCTCTCCTGATAGGAGATAGTTAAGTAGAAATTCACTGCTCAGCTGACCCGGCAGATGCAAATGTATACCAAAAATGTACCCAGAATGAGCTTTTCAGTGAACAGCAGCCAGGCACATTTTAGCTAGTTTTACTTGTAAGTGGGGTTGTAAACGCTTTTCAGGCTCAGTACTGCGCTCAAAAGATGCAGCCCTGAGGTCTCTCCTGATAGGAGGTAGTTAAGTAGAAATTCACTGCTCTGCTGACCCGGCAGAAGCAAATGTATACCAAAAATGTACCAGAATGAGATTTTCAGTGAACAGCAGCCAGGCACATTTTAGCTACTTTTACTTGTAAGTGGGGTTGTAAACGGTTTTCAGGCTCAGTACTGCGCTCAAAAGATGCAGCCCTGAGGTCTCTCCTGATAGGAGGTAGTTAAGTAGAAATTCACTGCTCAGCTGACCCGGCAGAAGCAAATGTATACCAAAAATGTACCCAGAATGAGCTTTTCAGTGAACAGCAGCCAGGCACATTTTAGCTAGTTTTACTTGTAACTGGGGTTGTAAACGGTTTTCAGGCTCAGTACTGCCCTCAAAAGATGCAGCCCTGAGGTCTCTCCTGATAGGAGGTAGTTAAGTAGAAATTCACTGCTCAGCTGACCCGGCAGAAGCAAATGTATACCAAAAATGTACCCAGAATAAGCTTTTCAGTGAACAGCAGCCAGGCACATTTTAGCTAGTTTTACTTGTAAGTGGGGTTGTAAACGCTTTTCAGGCTCAGTACTGCGCTCAAAAGATGCAGCCCTGATGTCTCTCCTGATAGGAGGTAGTTAAGTAGAAATTCACTGCTCAGCTGACCCGGCAGATGCAAATGTATACCAAAAATGTACCCAGAATGAGCTTTTCAGTGAACAGCAGCCACGCACATTTTAGCTAGTTTTACTTGTAAGTGGGGTTGGAAACACTTTTCAGGCTCAGTACTGCCCTCAAAAGATGCAGCCCTGAGGTCTCTCTTGATAGGAGATAGTTAAGTAGAAATTCACTGCTCTGCTGACCCGGCATAAGCAAATGTATACCAAAAATGTACCCAGAATGAGCTTTTCAGTGAACAGCAGCCAGGCACATTTTAGCTAGTTTTACTTGTAACTGGGGTTGTAAACGGTTTTCAGGCTCAGTACTGCGCTCAAAAGATGCAGCCCTGAGGTCTCTCCTGATAGGAGGTAGTTATGTAGAAATTCACTGCTCAGCTGACCCGGCAGAAGCAAATGTATACCAAAAATGTACCCAGAATGAGCTTTTCAGTGAACAGCAGCCAGGCACATTTTAGCTAGTTTTACTTGTAAGTTGGGTTGTAAACGCTTTTCAGGCTCAGTACTGCGCTCAAAAGATGCAGCCCTGAGGTCTCTCCTGATAGGAGATAGTTAAGTAGAAATTCACTGCTCAGCTGACCCGGCAGATGCAAATGTATACCAAAAATGTACCCAGAATGAGCTTTTCAGTGAACAGCAGCCAGGCACATTTTAGCTAGTTTTACTTGTAAGTGGGGTTGTAAACGCTTTTCAGGCTCAGTACTGCGCTCAAAAGATGCAGCCCTGATGTCTCTCCTGATAGGAGGTAGTTAAGTAGAAATTCACTGCTCAGCTGACCCGGCAGAAGCAAATGTATACCAAAAATGTACCAGAATGAGATTTTCAGTGAACAGCAGCCAGGCACATTTTAGCTACTTTTACTTGTAAGTGGGGTTGTAAACGGTTTTCAGGCTCAGTACTGCGCTCAAAAGATGCAGCCCTGAGGTCTCTCCTGATAGGAGGTAGTTAAGTAGAAATTCACTGCTCAGCTGACCCGGCAGAAGCAAATGTATACCAAAAATGTACCCAGAATAAGCTTTTCAGTGAACAGCAGCCAGGCACATTTTAGCTAGTTTTACTTGTAACTGGGGTTGTAAACGGTTTTCAGGCTCAGTACTGCGCTCAAAAGATGCAGCCCTGAGGTCTCTCCTGATAGGAGGTAGTTAAGTAGAAATTCACTGCTCAGCTGACCCGGCAGATGCAAATGTATACCAAAAATGTACCCAGAATGAGCTTTTCAGTGAACAGCAGCCAGGCACATTTTAGCTAGTTTTACTTGTAAGTGGGGTTGGAAACACTTTTCAGGCTCAGTACTGCCCTCAAAAGATGCAGCCCTGAGGTCTCTCTTGATAGGAGATAGTTAAGTAGAAATTCACTGCTCTGCTGACCCGGCATAAGCAAATGTATACCAAAAATGTACCCAGAATGAGCTTTTCAGTGAACAGCAGCCAGGCACATTTTAGCTAGTTTTACTTGTAACTGGGGTTGTAAACGGTTTTCAGGCTCAGTACTGCGCTCAAAAGATGCAGCCCTGAGGTCTCTCCTGATAGGAGGTAGTTATGTAGAAATTCACTGCTCAGCTGACCCGGCAGAAGCAAATGTATACCAAAAATGTACCCAGAATGAGCTTTTCAGTGAACAGCAGCCAGGCACATTTTAGCTAGTTTTACTTGTAAGTTGGGTTGTAAACGCTTTTCAGGCTCAGTACTGCGCTCAAAAGATGCAGCCCTGAGGTCTCTCCTGATAGGAGATAGTTAAGTAGAAATTCACTGCTCAGCTGACCCGGCAGATGCAAATGTATACCAAAAATGTACCCAGAATGAGCTTTTCAGTGAACAGCAGCCAGGCACATTTTAGCTAGTTTTACTTGTAAGTGGGGTTGTAAACGCTTTTCAGGCTCAGTACTGCGCTCAAAAGATGCAGCCCTGAGGTCTCTCCTGATAGGAGGTAGTTAAGTAGAAATTCACTGCTCAGCTGACCCGGCAGAAGCAAATGTATACCAAAAATGTACCAGAATGAGATTTTCAGTGAACAGCAGCCAGGCACATTTTAGCTACTTTTACTTGTAAGTGGGGTTGTAAACGGTTTTCAGGCTCAGTACTGCGCTCAAAAGATGCAGCCCTGAGGTCTCTCCTGATAGGAGGTAGTTAAGTAGAAATTCACTGCTCAGCTGACCCGGCAGAAGCAAATGTATACCAAAAATGTACCCAGAATGAGCTTTTCAGTGAACAGCAGCCAGGCACATTTTAGCTAGTTTTACTTGTAAGTGGGGTTGGAAACACTTTTCAGGCTCAGTACTGCCCTCAAAAGATGCAGCCCTGAGGTCTCTCTTGATAGGAGATAGTTAAGTAGAAATTCACTGCTCTGCTGACCCGGCATAAGCAAATGTATACCAAAAATGTACCCAGAATGAGCTTTTCAGTGAACAGCAGCCAGGCACATTTTAGCTAGTTTTACTTGTAACTGGGGTTGTAAACGGTTTTCAGGCTCAGTACTGCGCTCAAAAGATGCAGCCCTGAGGTCTCTCCTGATAGGAGGTAGTTATGTAGAAATTCACTGCTCAGCTGACCCGGCAGAAGCAAATGTATACCAAAAATGTACCCAGAATGAGCTTTTCAGTGAACAGCAGCCAGGCACATTTTAGCTAGTTTTACTTGTAAGTTGGGTTGTAAACGCTTTTCAGGCTCAGTACTGCGCTCAAAAGATGCAGCCCTGAGGTCTCTCCTGATAGGAGATAGTTAAGTAGAAATTCACTACTCAGCTGACCCGGCAGATGCAAATGTATACCAAAAATGTACCCAGAATGAGCTTTTCAGTGAACAGCAGCCAGGCACATTTTAGCTAGTTTTACTTGTAAGTGGGGTTGTAAACGCTTTTCAGGCTCAGTACTGCGCTCAAAAGATGCAGCCCTGAGGTCTCTCCTGATAGGAGGTAGTTAAGTAGAAATTCACTGCTCAGCTGACCCGGCAGAAGCAAATGTATACCAAAAATGTACCAGAATGAGATTTTCAGTGAACAGCAGCCAGGCACATTTTAGCTACTTTTACTTGTAAGTGGGGTTGTAAACGGTTTTCAGGCTCAGTACTGCGCTCAAAAGATGCAGCCCTGAGGTCTCTCCTGATAGGAGGTAGTTAAGTAGAAATTCACTGCTCAGCTGACCCGGCAGAAGCAAATGTATACCAAAAATGTACCCAGAATGAGCTTTTCAGTGAACAGCAGCCAGGCACATTTTAGCTAGTTTTACTTGTAACTGGGGTTGTAAACGGTTTTCAGGCTCAGTACTGCCCTCAAAAGATGCAGCCCTGAGGTCTCTCCTGATAGGAGGTAGTTAAGTAGAAATTCACTGCTCAGCTGACCCGGCAGAAGCAAATGTATACCAAAAATGTACCCAGAATAAGCTTTTCAGTGAACAGCAGCCAGGCACATTTTAGCTAGTTTTACTTGTAAGTGGGGTTGTAAACGCTTTTCAGGCTCAGTACTGCGCTCAAAAGATGCAGCCCTGATGTCTCTCCTGATAGGAGGTAGTTAAGTAGAAATTCACTGCTCAGCTGACCCGGCAGATGCAAATGTATACCAAAAATGTACCCAGAATGAGCTTTTCAGTGAACAGCAGCCAGGCACATTTTAGCTAGTTTTACTTGTAAGTGGGGTTGGAAACACTTTTCAGGCTCAGTACTGCCCTCAAAAGATGCAGCCCTGAGGTCTCTCTTGATAGGAGATAGTTAAGTAGAAATTCACTGCTCTGCTGACCCGGCATAAGCAAATGTATACCAAAAATGTACCCAGAATGAGCTTTTCAGTGAACAGCAGCCAGGCACATTTTAGCTAGTTTTACTTGTAACTGGGGTTGTAAACGGTTTTCAGGCTCAGTACTGCGCTCAAAAGATGCAGCCCTGAGGTCTCTCCTGATAGGAGGTAGTTATGTAGAAATTCACTGCTCAGCTGACCCGGCAGAAGCAAATGTATACCAAAAATGTACCCAGAATGAGCTTTTCAGTGAACAGCAGCCAGGCACATTTTAGCTAGTTTTACTTGTAAGTTGGGTTGTAAACGCTTTTCAGGCTCAGTACTGCGCTCAAAAGATGCAGCCCTGAGGTCTCTCCTGATAGGAGATAGTTAAGTAGAAATTCACTGCTCAGCTGACCCGGCAGATGCAAATGTATACCAAAAATGTACCCAGAATGAGCTTTTCAGTGAACAGCAGCCAGGCACATTTTAGCTAGTTTTACTTGTAAGTGGGGTTGTAAACGCTTTTCAGGCTCAGTACTGCGCTCAAAAGATGCAGCCCTGAGGTCTCTCCTGATAGGAGGTAGTTAAGTAGAAATTCACTGCTCAGCTGACCCGGCAGAAGCAAATGTATACCAAAAATGTACCAGAATGAGATTTTCAGTGAACAGCAGCCAGGCACATTTTAGCTACTTTTACTTGTAAGTGGGGTTGTAAACGGTTTTCAGGCTCAGTACTGCGCTCAAAAGATGCAGCCCTGAGGTCTCTCCTGATAGGAGGTAGTTAAGTAGAAATTCACTGCTCAGCTGACCCGGCAGAAGCAAATGTATACCAAAAATGTACCCAGAATGAGCTTTTCAGTGAACAGCAGCCAGGCACATTTTAGCTAGTTTTACTTGTAACTGGGGTTGTAAACGGTTTTCAGGCTCAGTACTGCCCTCAAAAGATGCAGCCCTGAGGTCTCTCCTGATAGGAGGTAGTTAAGTAGAAATTCACTGCTCAGCTGACCCGGCAGAAGCAAATGTATACCAAAAATGTACCCAGAATAAGCTTTTCAGTGAACAGCAGCCAGGCACATTTTAGCTAGTTTTACTTGTAAGTGGGGTTGTAAACGCTTTTCAGGCTCAGTACTGCGCTCAAAAGATGCAGCCCTGATGTCTCTCCTGATAGGAGGTAGTTAAGTAGAAATTCACTGCTCAGCTGACCCGGCAGATGCAAATGTATACCAAAAATGTACCCAGAATGAGCTTTTCAGTGAACAGCAGCCAGGCACATTTTAGCTAGTTTTACTTGTAAGTGGGGTTGGAAACACTTTTCAGGCTCAGTACTGCCCTCAAAAGATGCAGCCCTGAGGTCTCTCTTGATAGGAGATAGTTAAGTAGAAATTCACTGCTCTGCTGACCCGGCATAAGCAAATGTATACCAAAAATGTACCCAGAATGAGCTTTTCAGTGAACAGCAGCCAGGCACATTTTAGCTAGTTTTACTTGTAACTGGGGTTGTAAACGGTTTTCAGGCTCAGTACTGCGCTCAAAAGATGCAGCCCTGAGGTCTCTCCTGATAGGAGGTAGTTATGTAGAAATTCACTGCTCAGCTGACCCGGCAGAAGCAAATGTATACCAAAAATGTACCCAGAATGAGCTTTTCAGTGAACAGCAGCCAGGCACATTTTAGCTAGTTTTACTTGTAAGTTGGGTTGTAAACGCTTTTCAGGCTCAGTACTGCGCTCAAAAGATGCAGCCCTGAGGTCTCTCCTGATAGGAGATAGTTAAGTAGAAATTCACTGCTCAGCTGACCCGGCAGATGCAAATGTATACCAAAAATGTACCCAGAATGAGCTTTTCAGTGAACAGCAGCCAGGCACATTTTAGCTAGTTTTACTTGTAAGTGGGGTTGTAAACGCTTTTCAGGCTCAGTACTGCGCTCAAAAGATGCAGCCCTGAGGTCTCTCCTGATAGGAGGTAGTTAAGTAGAAATTCACTGCTCAGCTGACCCGGCAGAAGCAAATGTATACCAAAAATGTACCAGAATGAGATTTTCAGTGAACAGCAGCCAGGCACATTTTAGCTACTTTTACTTGTAAGTGGGGTTGTAAACGGTTTTCAGGCTCAGTACTGCGCTCAAAAGATGCAGCCCTGAGGTCTCTCCTGATAGGAGGTAGTTAAGTAGAAATTCACTGCTCAGCTGACCCGGCAGAAGCAAATGTATACCAAAAATGTACCCAGAATGAGCTTTTCAGTGAACAGCAGCCAGGCACATTTTAGCTAGTTTTACTTGTAACTGGGGTTGTAAACGGTTTTCAGGCTCAGTACTGCCCTCAAAAGATGCAGCCCTGAGGTCTCTCCTGATAGGAGGTAGTTAAGTAGAAATTCACTGCTCAGCTGACCCGGCAGAAGCAAATGTATACCAAAAATGTACCCAGAATAAGCTTTTCAGTGAACAGCAGCCAGGCACATTTTAGCTAGTTTTACTTGTAAGTGGGGTTGTAAACGCTTTTCAGGCTCAGTACTGCGCTCAAAAGATGCAGCCCTGATGTCTCTCCTGATAGGAGGTAGTTAAGTAGAAATTCACTGCTCAGCTGACCCGGCAGATGCAAATGTATACCAAAAATGTACCCAGAATGAGCTTTTCAGTGAACAGCAGCCAGGCACATTTTAGCTAGTTTTACTTGTAAGTGGGGTTGGAAACACTTTTCAGGCTCAGTACTGCCCTCAAAAGATGCAGCCCTGAGGTCTCTCTTGATAGGAGATAGTTAAGTAGAAATTCACTGTTCTGCTGACCCGGCATAAGCAAATGTATACCAAAAATGTACCCAGAATGAGCTTTTCAGTGAACAGCAGCCAGGCACATTTTAGCTAGTTTTACTTGTAACTGGGGTTGTAAACGGTTTTCAGGCTCAGTACTGCGCTCAAAAGATGCAGCCCTGAGGTCTCTCCTGATAGGAGGTAGTTATGTAGAAATTCACTGCTCAGCTGACCCGGCAGAAGCAAATGTATACCAAAAATGTACCCAGAATGAGCTTTTCAGTGAACAGCAGCCAGGCACATTTTAGCTAGTTTTACTTGTAAGTTGGGTTGTAAACGCTTTTCAGGCTCAGTACTGCGCTCAAAAGATGCAGCCCTGAGGTCTCTCCTGATAGGAGATAGTTAAGTAGAAATTCACTGCTCAGCTGACCCGGCAGATGCAAATGTATACCAAAAATGTACCCAGAATGAGCTTTTCAGTGAACAGCAGCCAGGCACATTTTAGCTAGTTTTACTTGTAAGTGGGGTTGTAAACGCTTTTCAGGCTCAGTACTGCGCTCAAAAGATGCAGCCCTGAGGTCTCTCCTGATAGGAGGTAGTTAAGTAGAAATTCACTGCTCAGCTGACCCGGCAGAAGCAAATGTATACCAAAAATGTACCAGAATGAGATTTTCAGTGAACAGCAGCCAGGCACATTTTAGCTACTTTTACTTGTAAGTGGGGTTGTAAACGGTTTTCAGGCTCAGTACTGCGCTCAAAAGATGCAGCCCTGAGGTCTCTCCTGATAGGAGGTAGTTAAGTAGAAATTCACTGCTCAGCTGACCCGGCAGAAGCAAATGTATACCAAAAATGTACCCAGAATGAGCTTTTCAGTGAACAGCAGCCAGGCACATTTTAGCTAGTTTTACTTGTAACTGGGGTTGTAAACGGTTTTCAGGCTCAGTACTGCCCTCAAAAGATGCAGCCCTGAGGTCTCTCCTGATAGGAGGTAGTTAAGTAGAAATTCACTGCTCAGCTGACCCGGCAGAAGCAAATGTATACCAAAAATGTACCCAGAATAAGCTTTTCAGTGAACAGCAGCCAGGCACATTTTAGCTAGTTTTACTTGTAAGTGGGGTTGTAAACGCTTTTCAGGCTCAGTACTGCGCTCAAAAGATGCAGCCCTGATGTCTCTCCTGATAGGAGGTAGTTAAGTAGAAATTCACTGCTCAGCTGACCCGGCAGATGCAAATGTATACCAAAAATGTACCCAGAATGAGCTTTTCAGTGAACAGCAGCCAGGCACATTTTAGCTAGTTTTACTTGTAAGTGGGGTTGGAAACACTTTTCAGGCTCAGTACTGCCCTCAAAAGATGCAGCCCTGAGGTCTCTCTTGATAGGAGATAGTTAAGTAGAAATTCACTGCTCTGCTGACCCGGCATAAGCAAATGTATACCAAAAATGTACCCAGAATGAGCTTTTCAGTGAACAGCAGCCAGGCACATTTTAGCTAGTTTTACTTGTAACTGGGGTTGTAAACGGTTTTTAGGCTCAGTACTGCGCTCAAAAGATGCAGCCCTGAGGTCTCTCCTGATAGGAGGTAGTTATGTAGAAATTCACTGCTCAGCTGACCCGGCAGAAGCAAATGTATACCAAAAATGTACCCAGAATGAGCTTTTCAGTGAACAGCAGCCAGGCACATTTTAGCTAGTTTTACTTGTAAGTTGGGTTGTAAACGCTTTTCAGGCTCAGTACTGCGCTCAAAAGATGCAGCCCTGAGGTCTCTCCTGATAGGAGATAGTTAAGTAGAAATTCACTGCTCAGCTGACCCGGCAGATGCAAATGTATACCAAAAATGTACCCAGAATGAGCTTTTCAGTGAACAGCAGCCAGGCACATTTTAGCTAGTTTTACTTGTAAGTGGGGTTGTAAACGCTTTTCAGGCTCAGTACTGCGCTCAAAAGATGCAGCCCTGAGGTCTCTCCTGATAGGAGGTAGTTAAGTAGAAATTCACTGCTCAGCTGACCCGGCAGAAGCAAATGTATACCAAAAATGTACCAGAATGAGATTTTCAGTGAACAGCAGCCAGGCACATTTTAGCTACTTTTACTTGTAAGTGGGGTTGTAAACGGTTTTCAGGCTCAGTACTGCGCTCAAAAGATGCAGCCCTGAGGTCTCTCCTGATAGGAGGTAGTTAAGTAGAAATTCACTGCTCAGCTGACCCGGCAGAAGCAAATGTATACCAAAAATGTACCCAGAATGAGCTTTTCAGTGAACAGCAGCCAGGCACATTTTAGCTAGTTTTACTTGTAACTGGGGTTGTAAACGGTTTTCAGGCTCAGTACTGCCCTCAAAAGATGCAGCCCTGAGGTCTCTCCTGATAGGAGGTAGTTAAGTAGAAATTCACTGCTCAGCTGACCCGGCAGAAGCAAATGTATACCAAAAATGTACCCAGAATAAGCTTTTCAGTGAACAGCAGCCAGGCACATTTTAGCTAGTTTTACTTGTAAGTGGGGTTGTAAACGCTTTTCAGGCTCAGTACTGCGCTCAAAAGATGCAGCCCTGATGTCTCTCCTGATAGGAGGTAGTTAAGTAGAAATTCACTGCTCAGCTGACCCGGCAGATGCAAATGTATACCAAAAATGTACCCAGAATGAGCTTTTCAGTGAACAGCAGCCAGGCACATTTTAGCTAGTTTTACTTGTAAGTGGGGTTGGAAACACTTTTCAGGCTCAGTACTGCCCTCAAAAGATGCAGCCCTGAGGTCTCTCTTGATAGGAGATAGTTAAGTAGAAATTCACTGCTCTGCTGACCCGGCATAAGCAAATGTATACCAAAAATGTACCCAGAATGAGCTTTTCAGTGAACAGCAGCCAGGCACATTTTAGCTAGTTTTACTTGTAACTGGGGTTGTAAACGGTTTTCAGGCTCAGTACTGCGCTCAAAAGATGCAGCCCTGAGGTCTCTCCTGATAGGAGGTAGTTATGTAGAAATTCACTGCTCAGCTGACCCGGCAGAAGCAAATGTATACCAAAAATGTACCCAGAATGAGCTTTTCAGTGAACAGCAGCCAGGCACATTTTAGCTAGTTTTACTTGTAAGTTGGGTTGTAAACGCTTTTCAGGCTCAGTACTGCGCTCAAAAGATGCAGCCCTGAGGTCTCTCCTGATAGGAGATAGTTAAGTAGAAATTCACTGCTCAGCTGACCCGGCAGATGCAAATGTATACCAAAAATGTACCCAGAATGAGCTTTTCAGTGAACAGCAGCCAGGCACATTTTAGCTAGTTTTACTTGTAAGTGGGGTTGTAAACGCTTTTCAGGCTCAGTACTGCGCTCAAAAGATGCAGCCCTGAGGTCTCTCCTGATAGGAGGTAGTTAAGTAGAAATTCACTGCTCAGCTGACCCGGCAGAAGCAAATGTATACCAAAAATGTACCAGAATGAGATTTTCAGTGAACAGCAGCCAGGCACATTTTAGCTACTTTTACTTGTAAGTGGGGTTGTAAACGGTTTTCAGGCTCAGTACTGCGCTCAAAAGATGCAGCCCTGAGGTCTCTCCTGATAGGAGGTAGTTAAGTAGAAATTCACTGCTCAGCTGACCCGGCAGAAGCAAATGTATACCAAAAATGTACCCAGAATGAGCTTTTCAGTGAACAGCAGCCAGGCACATTTTAGCTAGTTTTACTTGTAACTGGGGTTGTAAACGGTTTTCAGGCTCAGTACTGCCCTCAAAAGATGCAGCCCTGAGGTCTCTCCTGATAGGAGGTAGTTAAGTAGAAATTCACTGCTCAGCTGACCCGGCAGAAGCAAATGTATACCAAAAATGTACCCAGAATAAGCTTTTCAGTGAACAGCAGCCAGGCACATTTTAGCTAGTTTTACTTGTAAGTGGGGTTGTAAACGCTTTTCAGGCTCAGTACTGCGCTCAAAAGATGCAGCCCTGATGTCTCTCCTGATAGGAGGTAGTTAAGTAGAAATTCACTGCTCAGCTGACCCGGCAGATGCAAATGTATACCAAAAATGTACCCAGAATGAGCTTTTCAGTGAACAGCAGCCAGGCACATTTTAGCTAGTTTTACTTGTAAGTGGGGTTGGAAACACTTTTCAGGCTCAGTACTGCCCTCAAAAGATGCAGCCCTGAGGTCTCTCTTGATAGGAGATAGTTAAGTAGAAATTCACTGCTCTGCTGACCCGGCATAAGCAAATGTATACCAAAAATGTACCCAGAATGAGCTTTTCAGTGAACAGCAGCCAGGCACATTTTAGCTAGTTTTACTTGTAACTGGGGTTGTAAACGGTTTTCAGGCTCAGTACTGCGCTCAAAAGATGCAGCCCTGAGGTCTCTCCTGATAGGAGGTAGTTATGTAGAAATTCACTGCTCAGCTGACCCGGCAGAAGCAAATGTATACCAAAAATGTACCCAGAATGAGCTTTTCAGTGAACAGCAGCCAGGCACATTTTAGCTAGTTTTACTTGTAAGTTGGGTTGTAAACGCTTTTCAGGCTCAGTACTGCGCTCAAAAGATGCAGCCCTGAGGTCTCTCCTGATAGGAGATAGTTAAGTAGAAATTCACTGCTCAGCTGACCCGGCAGATGCAAATGTATACCAAAAATGTACCCAGAATGAGCTTTTCAGTGAACAGCAGCCAGGCACATTTTAGCTAGTTTTACTTGTAAGTGGGGTTGTAAACGCTTTTCAGGCTCAGTACTGCGCTCAAAAGATGCAGCCCTGAGGTCTCTCCTGATAGGAGGTAGTTAAGTAGAAATTCACTGCTCAGCTGACCCGGCAGAAGCAAATGTATACCAAAAATGTACCAGAATGAGATTTTCAGTGAACAGCAGCCAGGCACATTTTAGCTACTTTTACTTGTAAGTGGGGTTGTAAACGGTTTTCAGGCTCAGTACTGCGCTCAAAAGATGCAGCCCTGAGGTCTCTCCTGATAGGAGGTAGTTAAGTAGAAATTCACTGCTCAGCTGACCCGGCAGAAGCAAATGTATACCAAAAATGTACCCAGAATGAGCTTTTCAGTGAACAGCAGCCAGGCACATTTTAGCTAGTTTTACTTGTAACTGGGGTTGTAAACGGTTTTCAGGCTCAGTACTGCCCTCAAAAGATGCAGCCCTGAGGTCTCTCCTGATAGGAGGTAGTTAAGTAGAAATTCACTGCTCAGCTGACCCGGCAGAAGCAAATGTATACCAAAAATGTACCCAGAATAAGCTTTTCAGTGAACAGCAGCCAGGCACATTTTAGCTAGTTTTACTTGTAAGTGGGGTTGTAAACGCTTTTCAGGCTCAGTACTGCGCTCAAAAGATGCAGCCCTGATGTCTCTCCTGATAGGAGGTAGTTAAGTAGAAATTCACTGCTCAGCTGACCCGGCAGATGCAAATGTATACCAAAAATGTACCCAGAATGAGCTTTTCAGTGAACAGCAGCCAGGCACATTTTAGCTAGTTTTACTTGTAAGTGGGGTTGGAAACACTTTTCAGGCTCAGTACTGCCCTCAAAAGATGCAGCCCTGAGGTCTCTCTTGATAGGAGATAGTTAAGTAGAAATTCACTGCTCTGCTGACCCGGCATAAGCAAATGTATACCAAAAATGTACCCAGAATGAGCTTTTCAGTGAACAGCAGCCAGGCACATTTTAGCTAGTTTTACTTGTAACTGGGGTTGTAAACGGTTTTCAGGCTCAGTACTGCGCTCAAAAGATGCAGCCCTGAGGTCTCTCCTGATAGGAGGTAGTTATGTAGAAATTCACTGCTCAGCTGACCCGGCAGAAGCAAATGTATACCAAAAATGTACCCAGAATGAGCTTTTCAGTGAACAGCAGCCAGGCACATTTTAGCTAGTTTTACTTGTAAGTTGGGTTGTAAACGCTTTTCAGGCTCAGTACTGCGCTCAAAAGATGCAGCCCTGAGGTCTCTCCTGATAGGAGATAGTTAAGTAGAAATTCACTGCTCAGCTGACCCGGCAGATGCAAATGTATACCAAAAATGTACCCAGAATGAGCTTTTCAGTGAACAGCAGCCAGGCACATTTTAGCTAGTTTTACTTGTAAGTGGGGTTGTAAACGCTTTTCAGGCTCAGTACTGCGCTCAAAAGATGCAGCCCTGAGGTCTCTCCTGATAGGAGGTAGTTAAGTAGAAATTCACTGCTCAGCTGACCCGGCAGAAGCAAATGTATACCAAAAATGTACCAGAATGAGATTTTCAGTGAACAGCAGCCAGGCACATTTTAGCTACTTTTACTTGTAAGTGGGGTTGTAAACGGTTTTCAGGCTCAGTACTGCGCTCAAAAGATGCAGCCCTGAGGTCTCTCCTGATAGGAGGTAGTTAAGTAGAAATTCACTGCTCAGCTGACCCGGCAGAAGCAAATGTATACCAAAAATGTACCCAGAATGAGCTTTTCAGTGAACAGCAGCCAGGCACATTTTAGCTAGTTTTACTTGTAACTGGGGTTGTAAACGGTTTTCAGGCTCAGTACTGCCCTCAAAAGATGCAGCCCTGAGGTCTCTCCTGATAGGAGGTAGTTAAGTAGAAATTCACTGCTCAGCTGACCCGGCAGAAGCAAATGTATACCAAAAATGTACCCAGAATAAGCTTTTCAGTGAACAGCAGCCAGGCACATTTTAGCTAGTTTTACTTGTAAGTGGGGTTGTAAACGCTTTTCAGGCTCAGTACTGCGCTCAAAAGATGCAGCCCTGATGTCTCTCCTGATAGGAGGTAGTTAAGTAGAAATTCACTGCTCAGCTGACCCGGCAGATGCAAATGTATACCAAAAATGTACCCAGAATGAGCTTTTCAGTGAACAGCAGCCAGGCACATTTTAGCTAGTTTTACTTGTAAGTGGGGTTGGAAACACTTTTCAGGCTCAGTACTGCCCTCAAAAGATGCAGCCCTGAGGTCTCTCTTGATAGGAGATAGTTAAGTAGAAATTCACTGCTCTGCTGACCCGGCATAAGCAAATGTATACCAAAAATGTACCCAGAATGAGCTTTTCAGTGAACAGCAGCCAGGCACATTTTAGCTAGTTTTACTTGTAACTGGGGTTGTAAACGGTTTTCAGGCTCAGTACTGCGCTCAAAAGATGCAGCCCTGAGGTCTCTCCTGATAGGAGGTAGTTATGTAGAAATTCACTGCTCAGCTGACCCGGCAGAAGCAAATGTATACCAAAAATGTACCCAGAATGAGCTTTTCAGTGAACAGCAGCCAGGCACATTTTAGCTAGTTTTACTTGTAAGTTGGGTTGTAAACGCTTTTCAGGCTCAGTACTGCGCTCAAAAGATGCAGCCCTGAGGTCTCTCCTGATAGGAGATAGTTAAGTAGAAATTCACTGCTCAGCTGACCCGGCAGATGCAAATGTATACCAAAAATGTACCCAGAATGAGCTTTTCAGTGAACAGCAGCCAGGCACATTTTAGCTAGTTTTACTTGTAAGTGGGGTTGTAAACGCTTTTCAGGCTCAGTACTGCGCTCAAAAGATGCAGCCCTGAGGTCTCTCCTGATAGGAGGTAGTTAAGTAGAAATTCACTGCTCAGCTGACCCGGCAGAAGCAAATGTATACCAAAAATGTACCAGAATGAGATTTTCAGTGAACAGCAGCCAGGCACATTTTAGCTACTTTTACTTGTAAGTGGGGTTGTAAACGGTTTTCAGGCTCAGTACTGCGCTCAAAAGATGCAGCCCTGAGGTCTCTCCTGATAGGAGGTAGTTAAGTAGAAATTCACTGCTCAGCTGACCCGGCAGAAGCAAATGTATACCAAAAATGTACCCAGAATGAGCTTTTCAGTGAACAGCAGCCAGGCACATTTTAGCTAGTTTTACTTGTAACTGGGGTTGTAAACGGTTTTCAGGCTCAGTACTGCCCTCAAAAGATGCAGCCCTGAGGTCTCTCCTGATAGGAGGTAGTTAAGTAGAAATTCACTGCTCAGCTGACCCGGCAGATGCAAATGTATACCAAAAATGTACCCAGAATGAGCTTTTCAGTGAACAGCAGCCAGGCACATTTTAGCTAGTTTTACTTGTAAGTGGGGTTGGAAACACTTTTCAGGCTCAGTACTGCCCTCAAAAGATGCAGCCCTGAGGTCTCTCTTGATAGGAGATAGTTAAGTAGAAATTCACTGCTCTGCTGACCCGGCATAAGCAAATGTATACCAAAAATGTACCCAGAATGAGCTTTTCAGTGAACAGCAGCCAGGCACATTTTAGCTAGTTTTACTTGTAACTGGGGTTGTAAACGGTTTTCAGGCTCAGTACTGCGCTCAAAAGATGCAGCCCTGAGGTCTCTCCTGATAGGAGGTAGTTATGTAGAAATTCACTGCTCAGCTGACCCGGCAGAAGCAAATGTATACCAAAAATGTACCCAGAATGAGCTTTTCAGTGAACAGCAGCCAGGCACATTTTAGCTAGTTTTACTTGTAAGTTGGGTTGTAAACGCTTTTCAGGCTCAGTACTGCGCTCAAAAGATGCAGCCCTGAGGTCTCTCCTGATAGGAGATAGTTAAGTAGAAATTCACTGCTCAGCTGACCCGGCAGATGCAAATGTATACCAAAAATGTACCCAGAATGAGCTTTTCAGTGAACAGCAGCCAGGCACATTTTAGCTAGTTTTACTTGTAAGTGGGGTTGTAAACGCTTTTCAGGCTCAGTACTGCGCTCAAAAGATGCAGCCCTGAGGTCTCTCCTGATAGGAGGTAGTTAAGTAGAAATTCACTGCTCAGCTGACCCGGCAGAAGCAAATGTATACCAAAAATGTACCAGAATGAGATTTTCAGTGAACAGCAGCCAGGCACATTTTAGCTACTTTTACTTGTAAGTGGGGTTGTAAACGGTTTTCAGGCTCAGTACTGCGCTCAAAAGATGCAGCCCTGAGGTCTCTCCTGATAGGAGGTAGTTAAGTAGAAATTCACTGCTCAGCTGACCCGGCAGAAGCAAATGTATACCAAAAATGTACCCAGAATGAGCTTTTCAGTGAACAGCAGCCAGGCACATTTTAGCTAGTTTTACTTGTAACTGGGGTTGTAAACGGTTTTCAGGCTCAGTACTGCCCTCAAAAGATGCAGCCCTGAGGTCTCTCCTGATAGGAGGTAGTTAAGTAGAAATTCACTGCTCAGCTGACCCGGCAGAAGCAAATGTATACCAAAAATGTACCCAGAATAAGCTTTTCAGTGAACAGCAGCCAGGCACATTTTAGCTAGTTTTACTTGTAAGTGGGGTTGTAAACGCTTTTCAGGCTCAGTACTGCGCTCAAAAGATGCAGCCCTGATGTCTCTCCTGATAGGAGGTAGTTAAGTAGAAATTCACTGCTCAGCTGACCCGGCAGATGCAAATGTATACCAAAAATGTACCCAGAATGAGCTTTTCAGTGAACAGCAGCCAGGCACATTTTAGCTAGTTTTACTTGTAAGTGGGGTTGGAAACACTTTTCAGGCTCAGTACTGCCCTCAAAAGATGCAGCCCTGAGGTCTCTCTTGATAGGAGATAGTTAAGTAGAAATTCACTGCTCTGCTGACCCGGCATAAGCAAATGTATACCAAAAATGTACCCAGAATGAGCTTTTCAGTGAACAGCAGCCAGGCACATTTTAGCTAGTTTTACTTGTAACTGGGGTTGTAAACGGTTTTCAGGCTCAGTACTGCGCTCAAAAGATGCAGCCCTGAGGTCTCTCCTGATAGGAGGTAGTTATGTAGAAATTCACTGCTCAGCTGACCCGGCAGAAGCAAATGTATACCAAAAATGTACCCAGAATGAGCTTTTCAGTGAACAGCAGCCAGGCACATTTTAGCTAGTTTTACTTGTAAGTTGGGTTGTAAACGCTTTTCAGGCTCAGTACTGCGCTCAAAAGATGCAGCCCTGAGGTCTCTCCTGATAGGAGATAGTTAAGTAGAAATTCACTGCTCAGCTGACCCGGCAGATGCAAATGTATACCAAAAATGTACCCAGAATGAGCTTTTCAGTGAACAGCAGCCAGGCACATTTTAGCTAGTTTTACTTGTAAGTGGGGTTGTAAACGCTTTTCAGGCTCAGTACTGCGCTCAAAAGATGCAGCCCTGAGGTCTCTCCTGATAGGAGGTAGTTAAGTAGAAATTCACTGCTCAGCTGACCCGGCAGAAGCAAATGTATACCAAAAATGTACCAGAATGAGATTTTCAGTGAACAGCAGCCAGGCACATTTTAGCTACTTTTACTTGTAAGTGGGGTTGTAAACGGTTTTCAGGCTCAGTACTGCGCTCAAAAGATGCAGCCCTGAGGTCTCTCCTGATAGGAGGTAGTTAAGTAGAAATTCACTGCTCAGCTGACCCGGCAGAAGCAAATGTATACCAAAAATGTACCCAGAATGAGCTTTTCAGTGAACAGCAGCCAGGCACATTTTAGCTAGTTTTACTTGTAACTGGGGTTGTAAACGGTTTTCAGGCTCAGTACTGCCCTCAAAAGATGCAGCCCTGAGGTCTCTCCTGATAGGAGGTAGTTAAGTAGAAATTCACTGCTCAGCTGACCCGGCAGATGCAAATGTATACCAAAAATGTACCCAGAATGAGCTTTTCAGTGAACAGCAGCCAGGCACATTTTAGCTAGTTTTACTTGTAAGTGGGGTTGGAAACACTTTTCAGGCTCAGTACTGCCCTCAAAAGATGCAGCCCTGAGGTCTCTCTTGATAGGAGATAGTTAAGTAGAAATTCACTGCTCTGCTGACCCGGCATAAGCAAATGTATACCAAAAATGTACCCAGAATGAGCTTTTCAGTGAACAGCAGCCAGGCACATTTTAGCTAGTTTTACTTGTAACTGGGGTTGTAAACGGTTTTCAGGCTCAGTACTGCGCTCAAAAGATGCAGCCCTGAGGTCTCTCCTGATAGGAGGTAGTTATGTAGAAATTCACTGCTCAGCTGACCCGGCAGAAGCAAATGTATACCAAAAATGTACCCAGAATGAGCTTTTCAGTGAACAGCAGCCAGGCACATTTTAGCTAGTTTTACTTGTAAGTTGGGTTGTAAACGCTTTTCAGGCTCAGTACTGCGCTCAAAAGATGCAGCCCTGAGGTCTCTCCTGATAGGAGATAGTTAAGTAGAAATTCACTGCTCAGCTGACCCGGCAGATGCAAATGTATACCAAAAATGTACCCAGAATGAGCTTTTCAGTGAACAGCAGCCAGGCACATTTTAGCTAGTTTTACTTGTAAGTGGGGTTGTAAACGCTTTTCAGGCTCAGTACTGCGCTCAAAAGATGCAGCCCTGAGGTCTCTCCTGATAGGAGGTAGTTAAGTAGAAATTCACTGCTCAGCTGACCCGGCAGAAGCAAATGTATACCAAAAATGTACCAGAATGAGATTTTCAGTGAACAGCAGCCAGGCACATTTTAGCTACTTTTACTTGTAAGTGGGGTTGTAAACGGTTTTCAGGCTCAGTACTGCGCTCAAAAGATGCAGCCCTGAGGTCTCTCCTGATAGGAGGTAGTTAAGTAGAAATTCACTGCTCAGCTGACCCGGCAGAAGCAAATGTATACCAAAAATGTACCCAGAATGAGCTTTTCAGTGAACAGCAGCCAGGCACATTTTAGCTAGTTTTACTTGTAACTGGGGTTGTAAACGGTTTTCAGGCTCAGTACTGCCCTCAAAAGATGCAGCCCTGAGGTCTCTCCTGATAGGAGGTAGTTATGTAGAAATTCACTGCTCAGCTGACCCGGCAGAAGCAAATGTATACCAAAAATGTACCCAGAATGAGCTTTTCAGTGAACAGCAGCCAGGCACATTTTAGCTAGTTTTACTTGTAAGTTGGGTTGTAAACGCTTTTCAGGCTCAGTACTGCGCTCAAAAGATGCAGCCCTGAGGTCTCTCCTGATAGGAGATAGTTAAGTAGAAATTCACTGCTCAGCTGACCCGGCAGATGCAAATGTATACCAAAAATGTACCCAGAATGAGCTTTTCAGTGAACAGCAGCCAGGCACATTTTAGCTAGTTTTACTTGTAAGTGGGGTTGTAAACGCTTTTCAGGCTCAGTACTGCGCTCAAAAGATGCAGCCCTGAGGTCTCTCCTGATAGGAGGTAGTTAAGTAGAAATTCACTGCTCAGCTGACCCGGCAGAAGCAAATGTATACCAAAAATGTACCAGAATGAGATTTTCAGTGAACAGCAGCCAGGCACATTTTAGCTACTTTTACTTGTAAGTGGGGTTGTAAACGGTTTTCAGGCTCAGTACTGCGCTCAAAAGATGCAGCCCTGAGGTCTCTCCTGATAGGAGGTAGTTAAGTAGAAATTCACTGCTCAGCTGACCCGGCAGAAGCAAATGTATACCAAAAATGTACCCAGAATGAGCTTTTCAGTGAACAGCAGCCAGGCACATTTTAGCTAGTTTTACTTGTAACTGGGGTTGTAAACGGTTTTCAGGCTCAGTACTGCCCTCAAAAGATGCAGCCCTGAGGTCTCTCCTGATAGGAGGTAGTTAAGTAGAAATTCACTGCTCAGCTGACCCGGCAGAAGCAAATGTATACCAAAAATGTACCCAGAATAAGCTTTTCAGTGAACAGCAGCCAGGCACATTTTAGCTAGTTTTACTTGTAAGTGGGGTTGTAAACGCTTTTCAGGCTCAGTACTGCGCTCAAAAGATGCAGCCCTGATGTCTCTCCTGATAGGAGGTAGTTAAGTAGAAATTCACTGCTCAGCTGACCCGGCAGATGCAAATGTATACCAAAAATGTACCCAGAATGAGCTTTTCAGTGAACAGCAGCCAGGCACATTTTAGCTAGTTTTACTTGTAAGTGGGGTTGGAAACACTTTTCAGGCTCAGTACTGCCCTCAAAAGATGCAGCCCTGAGGTCTCTCTTGATAGGAGATAGTTAAGTAGAAATTCACTGCTCTGCTGACCCGGCATAAGCAAATGTATACCAAAAATGTACCCAGAATGAGCTTTTCAGTGAACAGCAGCCAGGCACATTTTAGCTAGTTTTACTTGTAACTGGGGTTGTAAACGGTTTTCAGGCTCAGTACTGCGCTCAAAAGATGCAGCCCTGAGGTCTCTCCTGATAGGAGGTAGTTATGTAGAAATTCACTGCTCAGCTGACCCGGCAGAAGCAAATGTATACCAAAAATGTACCCAGAATGAGCTTTTCAGTGAACAGCAGCCAGGCACATTTTAGCTAGTTTTACTTGTAAGTTGGGTTGTAAACGCTTTTCAGGCTCAGTACTGCGCTCAAAAGATGCAGCCCTGAGGTCTCTCCTGATAGGAGATAGTTAAGTAGAAATTCACTGCTCAGCTGACCCGGCAGATGCAAATGTATACCAAAAATGTACCCAGAATGAGCTTTTCAGTGAACAGCAGCCAGGCACATTTTAGCTAGTTTTACTTGTAAGTGGGGTTGTAAACGCTTTTCAGGCTCAGTACTGCGCTCAAAAGATGCAGCCCTGAGGTCTCTCCTGATAGGAGGTAGTTAAGTAGAAATTCACTGCTCAGCTGACCCGGCAGAAGCAAATGTATACCAAAAATGTACCAGAATGAGATTTTCAGTGAACAGCAGCCAGGCACATTTTAGCTACTTTTACTTGTAAGTGGGGTTGTAAACGGTTTTCAGGCTCAGTACTGCGCTCAAAAGATGCAGCCCTGAGGTCTCTCCTGATAGGAGGTAGTTAAGTAGAAATTCACTGCTCAGCTGACCCGGCAGAAGCAAATGTATACCAAAAATGTACCCAGAATGAGCTTTTCAGTGAACAGCAGCCAGGCACATTTTAGCTAGTTTTACTTGTAACTGGGGTTGTAAACGGTTTTCAGGCTCAGTACTGCCCTCAAAAGATGCAGCCCTGAGGTCTCTCCTGATAGGAGGTAGTTAAGTAGAAATTCACTGCTCAGCTGACCCGGCAGAAGCAAATGTATACCAAAAATGTACCCAGAATAAGCTTTTCAGTGAACAGCAGCCAGGCACATTTTAGCTAGTTTTACTTGTAAGTGGGGTTGTAAACGCTTTTCAGGCTCAGTACTGCGCTCAAAAGATGCAGCCCTGATGTCTCTCCTGATAGGAGGTAGTTAAGTAGAAATTCACTGCTCAGCTGACCCGGCAGATGCAAATGTATACCAAAAATGTACCCAGAATGAAGCTTTTCAGTGAACAGCAGCCAGGCACATTTTAGCTAGTTTTACTTGTAAGTGGGGTTGGAAACACTTTTCAGGCTCAGTACTGCCCTCAAAAGATGCAGCCCTGAGGTCTCTCTTGATAGGAGATAGTTAAGTAGAAATTCACTGCTCTGCTGACCCGGCATAAGCAAATGTATACCAAAAATGTACCCAGAATGAGCTTTTCAGTGAACAGCAGCCAGGCACATTTTAGCTAGTTTTACTTGTAACTGGGGTTGTAAACGGTTTTCAGGCTCAGTACTGCGCTCAAAAGATGCAGCCCTGAGGTCTCTCCTGATAGGAGGTAGTTATGTAGAAATTCACTGCTCAGCTGACCCGGCAGAAGCAAATGTATACCAAAAATGTACCCAGAATGAGCTTTTCAGTGAACAGCAGCCAGGCACATTTTAGCTAGTTTTACTTGTAAGTTGGGTTGTAAACGCTTTTCAGGCTCAGTACTGCGCTCAAAAGATGCAGCCCTGAGGTCTCTCCTGATAGGAGATAGTTAAGTAGAAATTCACTGCTCAGCTGACCCGGCAGATGCAAATGTATACCAAAAATGTACCCAGAATGAGCTTTTCAGTGAACAGCAGCCAGGCACATTTTAGCTAGTTTTACTTGTAAGTGGGGTTGTAAACGCTTTTCAGGCTCAGTACTGCGCTCAAAAGATGCAGCCCTGAGGTCTCTCCTGATAGGAGGTAGTTAAGTAGAAATTCACTGCTCAGCTGACCCGGCAGAAGCAAATGTATACCAAAAATGTACCAGAATGAGATTTTCAGTGAACAGCAGCCAGGCACATTTTAGCTACTTTTACTTGTAAGTGGGGTTGTAAACGGTTTTCAGGCTCAGTACTGCGCTCAAAAGATGCAGCCCTGAGGTCTCTCCTGATAGGAGGTAGTTAAGTAGAAATTCACTGCTCAGCTGACCCGGCAGAAGCAAATGTATACCAAAAATGTACCCAGAATGAGCTTTTCAGTGAACAGCAGCCAGGCACATTTTAGCTAGTTTTACTTGTAACTGGGGTTGTAAACGGTTTTCAGGCTCAGTACTGCCCTCAAAAGATGCAGCCCTGAGGTCTCTCCTGATAGGAGGTAGTTAAGTAGAAATTCACTGCTCAGCTGACCCGGCAGAAGCAAATGTATACCAAAAATGTACCCAGAATAAGCT
This sequence comes from Lissotriton vulgaris, assembly GCF_964263255.1. Lineage (NCBI taxonomy): Eukaryota > Metazoa > Chordata > Amphibia > Caudata > Salamandridae > Lissotriton > Lissotriton vulgaris. Next base: position 1,003,364 of record NW_028246658.1, read on the forward strand.
TTTCAGTGAACAGCAGCCAGGCACATTTTAGCTAGTTTTACTTGTAAGTGGGGTTGTAAACGCTTTTCAGGCTCAGTACTGCGCTCAAAAGATGCAGCCCTGATGTCTCTCCTGATAGGAGGTAGTTAAGTAGAAATTCACTGCTCAGCTGACCCGGCAGATGCAAATGTATACCAAAAATGTACCCAGAATGAGCTTTTCAGTGAACAGCAGCCAGGCACATTTTAGCTAGTTTTACTTGTAAGTGGGGTTGGAAACACTTTTCAGGCTCAGTACTGCCCTCAAAAGATGCAGCCCTGAGGTCTCTCTTGATAGGAGATAGTTAAGTAGAAATTCACTGCTCTGCTGACCCGGCATAAGCAAATGTATACCAAAAATGTACCCAGAATGAGCTTTTCAGTGAACAGCAGCCAGGCACATTTTAGCTAGTTTTACTTGTAACTGGGGTTGTAAACGGTTTTCAGGCTCAGTACTGCGCTCAAAAGATGCAGCCCTGAGGTCTCTCCTGATAGGAGGTAGTTATGTAGAAATTCACTGCTCAGCTGACCCGGCAGAAGCAAATGTATACCAAAAATGTACCCAGAATGAGCTTTTCAGTGAACAGCAGCCAGGCACATTTTAGCTAGTTTTACTTGTAAGTTGGGTTGTAAACGCTTTTCAGGCTCAGTACTGCGCTCAAAAGATGCAGCCCTGAGGTCTCTCCTGATAGGAGATAGTTAAGTAGAAATTCACTGCTCAGCTGACCCGGCAGATGCAAATGTATACCAAAAATGTACCCAGAATGAGCTTTTCAGTGAACAGCAGCCAGGCACATTTTAGCTAGTTTTACTTGTAAGTGGGGTTGTAAACGCTTTTCAGGCTCAGTACTGCGCTCAAAAGATGCAGCCCTGAGGTCTCTCCTGATAGGAGGTAGTTAAGTAGAAATTCACTGCTCAGCTGACCCGGCAGAAGCAAATGTATACCAAAAATGTACCAGAATGAGATTTTCAGTGAACAGCAGCCAGGCACATTTTAGCTACTTTTACTTGTAAGTGGGGTTGTAAACGGTTTTCAGGCTCAGTACTGCGCTCAAAAGATGCAGCCCTGAGGTCTCTCCTGATAGGAGGTAGTTAAGTAGAAATTCACTGCTCAGCTGACCCGGCAGAAGCAAATGTATACCAAAAATGTACCCAGAATGAGCTTTTCAGTGAACAGCAGCCAGGCACATTTTAGCTAGTTTTACTTGTAACTGGGGTTGTAAACGGTTTTCAGGCTCAGTACTGCCCTCAAAAGATGCAGCCCTGAGGTCTCTCCTGATAGGAGGTAGTTAAGTAGAAATTCACTGCTCAGCTGACCCGGCAGAAGCAAATGTATACCAAAAATGTACCCAGAATAAGCTTTTCAGTGAACAGCAGCCAGGCACATTTTAGCTAGTTTTACTTGTAAGTGGGGTTGTAAACGCTTTTCAGGCTCAGTACTGCGCTCAAAAGATGCAGCCCTGATGTCTCTCCTGATAGGAGGTAGTTAAGTAGAAATTCACTGCTCAGCTGACCCGGCAGATGCAAATGTATACCAAAAATGTACCCAGAATGAGCTTTTCAGTGAACAGCAGCCAGGCACATTTTAGCTAGTTTTACTTGTAAGTGGGGTTGGAAACACTTTTCAGGCTCAGTACTGCCCTCAAAAGATGCAGCCCTGAGGTCTCTCTTGATAGGAGATAGTTAAGTAGAAATTCACTGCTCTGCTGACCCGGCATAAGCAAATGTATACCAAAAATGTACCCAGAATGAGCTTTTCAGTGAACAGCAGCCAGGCACATTTTAGCTAGTTTTACTTGTAACTGGGGTTGTAAACGGTTTTCAGGCTCAGTACTGCGCTCAAAAGATGCAGCCCTGAGGTCTCTCCTGATAGGAGGTAGTTATGTAGAAATTCACTGCTCAGCTGACCCGGCAGAAGCAAATGTATACCAAAAATGTACCCAGAATGAGCTTTTCAGTGAACAGCAGCCAGGCACATTTTAGCTAGTTTTACTTGTAAGTTGGGTTGTAAACGCTTTTCAGGCTCAGTACTGCGCTCAAAAGATGCAGCCCTGAGGTCTCTCCTGATAGGAGATAGTTAAGTAGAAATTCACTGCTCAGCTGACCCGGCAGATGCAAATGTATACCAAAAATGTACCCAGAATGAGCTTTTCAGTGAACAGCAGCCAGGCACATTTTAGCTAGTTTTACTTGTAAGTGGGGTTGTAAACGCTTTTCAGGCTCAGTACTGCGCTCAAAAGATGCAGCCCTGAGGTCTCTCCTGATAGGAGGTAGTTAAGTAGAAATTCACTGCTCAGCTGACCCGGCAGAAGCAAATGTATACCAAAAATGTACCAGAATGAGATTTTCAGTGAACAGCAGCCAGGCACATTTTAGCTACTTTTACTTGTAAGTGGGGTTGTAAACGGTTTTCAGGCTCAGTACTGCGCTCAAAAGATGCAGCCCTGAGGTCTCTCCTGATAGGAGGTAGTTAAGTAGAAATTCACTGCTCAGCTGACCCGGCAGAAGCAAATGTATACCAAAAATGTACCCAGAATGAGCTTTTCAGTGAACAGCAGCCAGGCACATTTTAGCTAGTTTTACTTGTAACTGGGGTTGTAAACGGTTTTCAGGCTCAGTACTGCCCTCAAAAGATGCAGCCCTGAGGTCTCTCCTGATAGGAGGTAGTTAAGTAGAAATTCACTGCTCAGCTGACCCGGCAGATGCAAATGTATACCAAAAATGTACCCAGAATGAGCTTTTCAGTGAACAGCAGCCAGGCACATTTTAGCTAGTTTTACCTGTAAGTGGGGTTGGAAACACTTTTCAGGCTCAGTACTGCCCTCAAAAGATGCAGCCCTGAGGTCTCTCTTGATAGGAGATAGTTAAGTAGAAATTCACTGCTCTGCTGACCCGGCATAAGCAAATGTATACCAAAAATGTACCCAGAATGAGCTTTTCAGTGAACAGCAGCCAGGCACATTTTAGCTAGTTTTACTTGTAACTGGGGTTGTAAACGGTTTTCAGGCTCAGTACTGCGCTCAAAAGATGCAGCCCTGAGGTCTCTCCTGATAGGAGGTAGTTATGTAGAAATTCACTGCTCAGCTGACCCGGCAGAAGCAAATGTATACCAAAAATGTACCCAGAATGAGCTTTTCAGTGAACAGCAGCCAGGCACATTTTAGCTAGTTTTACTTGTAAGTTGGGTTGTAAACGCTTTTCAGGCTCAGTACTGCGCTCAAAAGATGCAGCCCTGAGGTCTCTCCTGATAGGAGATAGTTAAGTAGAAATTCACTGCTCAGCTGACCCGGCAGATGCAAATGTATACCAAAAATGTACCCAGAATGAGCTTTTCAGTGAACAGCAGCCAGGCACATTTTAGCTAGTTTTACTTGTAAGTGGGGTTGTAAACGCTTTTCAGGCTCAGTACTGCGCTCAAAAGATGCAGCCCTGAGGTCTCTCCTGATAGGAGGTAGTTAAGTAGAAATTCACTGCTCAGCTGACCCGGCAGAAGCAAATGTATACCAAAAATGTACCAGAATGAGATTTTCAGTGAACAGCAGCCAGGCACATTTTAGCTACTTTTACTTGTAAGTGGGGTTGTAAACGGTTTTCAGGCTCAGTACTGCGCTCAAAAGATGCAGCCCTGAGGTCTCTCCTGATAGGAGGTAGTTAAGTAGAAATTCACTGCTCAGCTGACCCGGCAGAAGCAAATGTATACCAAAAATGTACCCAGAATGAGCTTTTCAGTGAACAGCAGCCAGGCACATTTTAGCTAGTTTTACTTGTAACTGGGGTTGTAAACGGTTTTCAGGCTCAGTACTGCCCTCAAAAGATGCAGCCCTGAGGTCTCTCCTGATAGGAGGTAGTTAAGTAGAAATTCACTGCTCAGCTGACCCGGCAGAAGCAAATGTATACCAAAAATGTACCCAGAATAAGCTTTTCAGTGAACAGCAGCCAGGCACATTTTAGCTACTTTTACTTGTAAGTGGGGTTGTAAACGCTTTTCAGGCTCAGTACTGCGCTCAAAAGATGCAGCCCTGATGTCTCTCCTGATAGGAGGTAGTTAAGTAGAAATTCACTGCTCAGCTGACCCGGCAGATGCAAATGTATACCAAAAATGTACCCAGAATGAGCTTTTCAGTGAACAGCAGCCAGGCACATTTTAGCTAGTTTTACTTGTAAGTGGGGTTGGAAACACTTTTCAGGCTCAGTACTGCCCTCAAAAGATGCAGCCCTGAGGTCTCTCTTGATAGGAGATAGTTAAGTAGAAATTCACTGCTCTGCTGACCCGGCATAAGCAAATGTATACCAAAAATGTACCCAGAATGAGCTTTTCAGTGAACAGCAGCCAGGCACATTTTAGCTAGTTTTACTTGTAACTGGGGTTGTAAACGGTTTTCAGGCTCAGTACTGCGCTCAAAAGATGCAGCCCTGAGGTCTCTCCTGATAGGAGGTAGTTATGTAGAAATTCACTGCTCAGCTGACCCGGCAGAAGCAAATGTATACCAAAAATGTACCCAGAATGAGCTTTTCAGTGAACAGCAGCCAGGCACATTTTAGCTAGTTTTACTTGTAAGTTGGGTTGTAAACGCTTTTCAGGCTCAGTACTGCGCTCAAAAGATGCAGCCCTGAGGTCTCTCCTGATAGGAGATAGTTAAGTAGAAATTCACTGCTCAGCTGACCCGGCAGATGCAAATGTATACCAAAAATGTACCAGAATGAGCTTTTCAGTGAACAGCAGCCAGGCACATTTTAGCTACTTTTACTTGTAAGTGGGGTTGTAAACGGTTTTCAGGCTCAGTACTGCGCTCAAAAGATGCAGCCCTGAGGTCTCTCCTGATAGGAGGTAGTTAAGTAGAAATTCACTGCTCAGCTGACCCGGCAGAAGCAAATGTATACCAAAAATGTACCCAGAATGAGCTTTTCAGTGAACAGCAGCCAGGCACATTTTAGCTAGTTTTACTTGTAACTGGGGTTGTAAACGGTTTTCAGGCTCAGTACTGCCCTCAAAAGATGCAGCCCTGAGGTCTCTCCTGATAGGAGGTAGTTAAGTAGAAATTCACTGCTCAGCTGACCCGGCAGAAGCAAATGTATACCAAAAATGTACCCAGAATAAGCTTTTCAGTGAACAGCAGCCAGGCACATTTTAGCTAGTTTTACTTGTAAGTGGGGTTGGAAACACTTTTCAGGCTCAGTACTGCCCTCAAAAGATGCAGCCCTGAGGTCTCTCTTGATAGGAGATAGTTAAGTAGAAATTCACTGCTCTGCTGACCCGGCATAAGCAAATGTATACCAAAAATGTACCCAGAATGAGCTTTTCAGTGAACAGCAGCCAGGCACATTTTAGCTAGTTTTACTTGTAACTGGGGTTGTAAACGGTTTTCAGGCTCAGTACTGCGCTCAAAAGATGCAGCCCTGAGGTCTCTCCTGATAGGAGGTAGTTATGTAGAAATTCACTGCTCAGCTGACCCGGCAGAAGCAAATGTATACCAAAAATGTACCCAGAATGAGCTTTTCAGTGAACAGCAGCCAGGCACATTTTAGCTAGTTTTACTTGTAAGTTGGGTTGTAAACGCTTTTCAGGCTCAGTACTGCGCTCAAAAGATGCAGCCCTGAGGTCTCTCCTGATAGGAGATAGTTAAGTAGAAATTCACTGCTCAGCTGACCCGGCAGATGCAAATGTATACCAAAAATGTACCCAGAATGAGCTTTTCAGTGAACAGCAGCCAGGCACATTTTAGCTAGTTTTACTTGTAAGTGGGGTTGTAAACGCTTTTCAGGCTCAGTACTGCGCTCAAAAGATGCAGCCCTGAGGTCTCTCCTGATAGGAGGTAGTTAAGTAGAAATTCACTGCTCAGCTGACCCGGCAGAAGCAAATGTATACCAAAAATGTACCAGAATGAGATTTTCAGTGAACAGCAGCCAGGCACATTTTAGCTACTTTTACTTGTAAGTGGGGTTGTAAACGGTTTTCAGGCTCAGTACTGCGCTCAAAAGATGCAGCCCTGAGGTCTCTCCTGATAGGAGGTAGTTAAGTAGAAATTCACTGCTCAGCTGACCCGGCAGAAGCAAATGTATACCAAAAATGTACCCAGAATGAGCTTTTCAGTGAACAGCAGCCAGGCACATTTTAGCTAGTTTTACTTGTAACTGGGGTTGTAAACGGTTTTCAGGCTCAGTACTGCCCTCAAAAGATGCAGCCCTGAGGTCTCTCCTGATAGGAGGTAGTTAAGTAGAAATTCACTGCTCAGCTGACCCGGCAGAAGCAAATGTATACCAAAAATGTACCCAGAATAAGCTTTTCAGTGAACAGCAGCCAGGCACATTTTAGCTAGTTTTACTTGTAAGTGGGGTTGTAAACGCTTTTCAGGCTCAGTACTGCGCTCAAAAGATGCAGCCCTGATGTCTCTCCTGATAGGAGGTAGTTAAGTAGAAATTCACTGCTCAGCTGACCCGGCAGATGCAAATGTATACCAAAAATGTACCCAGAATGAGCTTTTCAGTGAACAGCAGCCAGGCACATTTTAGCTAGTTTTACTTGTAAGTGGGGTTGGAAACACTTTTCAGGCTCAGTACTGCCCTCAAAAGATGCAGCCCTGAGGTCTCTCTTGATAGGAGATAGTTAAGTAGAAATTCACTGCTCTGCTGACCCGGCATAAGCAAATGTATACCAAAAATGTACCCAGAATGAGCTTTTCAGTGAACAGCAGCCAGGCACATTTTAGCTAGTTTTACTTGTAACTGGGGTTGTAAACGGTTTTCAGGCTCAGTACTGCGCTCAAAAGATGCAGCCCTGAGGTCTCTCCTGATAGGAGGTAGTTATGTAGAAATTCACTGCTCAGCTGACCCGGCAGAAGCAAATGTATACCAAAAATGTACCCAGAATGAGCTTTTCAGTGAACAGCAGCCAGGCACATTTTAGCTAGTTTTACTTGTAAGTTGGGTTGTAAACGCTTTTCAGGCTCAGTACTGCGCTCAAAAGATGCAGCCCTGAGGTCTCTCCTGATAGGAGATAGTTAAGTAGAAATTCACTGCTCAGCTGACCCGGCAGATGCAAATGTATACCAAAAATGTACCCAGAATGAGCTTTTCAGTGAACAGCAGCCAGGCACATTTTAGCTAGTTTTACTTGTAAGTGGGGTTGTAAACGCTTTTCAGGCTCAGTACTGCGCTCAAAAGATGCAGCCCTGAGGTCTCTCCTGATAGGAGGTAGTTAAGTAGAAATTCACTGCTCAGCTGACCCGGCAGAAGCAAATGTATACCAAAAATGTACCAGAATGAGATTTTCAGTGAACAGCAGCCAGGCACATTTTAGCTACTTTTACTTGTAAGTGGGGTTGTAAACGGTTTTCAGGCTCAGTACTGCGCTCAAAAGATGCAGCCCTGAGGTCTCTCCTGATAGGAGGTAGTTAAGTAGAAATTCACTGCTCAGCTGACCCGGCAGAAGCAAATGTATACCAAAAATGTACCCAGAATGAGCTTTTCAGTGAACAGCAGCCAGGCACATTTTAGCTAGTTTTACTTGTAACTGGGGTTGTAAACGGTTTTCAGGCTCAGTACTGCCCTCAAAAGATGCAGCCCTGAGGTCTCTCCTGATAGGAGGTAGTTAAGTAGAAATTCACTGCTCAGCTGACCCGGCAGATGCAAATGTATACCAAAAATGTACCCAGAATGAGCTTTTCAGTGAACAGCAGCCAGGCACATTTTAGCTAGTTTTACTTGTAAGTGGGGTTGGAAACACTTTTCAGGCTCAGTACTGCCCTCAAAAGATGCAGCCCTGAGGTCTCTCTTGATAGGAGATAGTTAAGTAGAAATTCACTGCTCTGCTGACCCGGCATAAGCAAATGTATACCAAAAATGTACCCAGAATGAGCTTTTCAGTGAACAGCAGCCAGGCACATTTTAGCTAGTTTTACTTGTAACTGGGGTTGTAAACGGTTTTCAGGCTCAGTACTGCGCTCAAAAGATGCAGCCCTGAGGTCTCTCCTGATAGGAGGTAGTTATGTAGAAATTCACTGCTCAGCTGACCCGGCAGAAGCAAATGTATACCAAAAATGTACCCAGAATGAGCTTTTCAGTGAACAGCAGCCAGGCACATTTTAGCTAGTTTTACTTGTAAGTTGGGTTGTAAACGCTTTTCAGGCTCAGTACTGCGCTCAAAAGATGCAGCCCTGAGGTCTCTCCTGATAGGAGATAGTTAAGTAGAAATTCACTGCTCAGCTGACCCGGCAGATGCAAATGTATACCAAAAATGTACCCAGAATGAGCTTTTCAGTGAACAGCAGCCAGGCACATTTTAGCTAGTTTTACTTGTAAGTGGGGTTGTAAACGCTTTTCAGGCTCAGTACTGCGCTCAAAAGATGCAGCCCTGAGGTCTCTCCTGATAGGAGGTAGTTAAGTAGAAATTCACTGCTCAGCTGACCCGGCAGAAGCAAATGTATACCAAAAATGTACCAGAATGAGATTTTCAGTGAACAGCAGCCAGGCACATTTTAGCTACTTTTACTTGTAAGTGGGGTTGTAAACGGTTTTCAGGCTCAGTACTGCGCTCAAAAGATGCAGCCCTGAGGTCTCTCCTGATAGGAGGTAGTTAAGTAGAAATTCACTGCTCAGCTGACCCGGCAGAAGCAAATGTATACCAAAAATGTACCCAGAATGAGCTTTTCAGTGAACAGCAGCCAGGCACATTTTAGCTAGTTTTACTTGTAACTGGGGTTGTAAACGGTTTTCAGGCTCAGTACTGCCCTCAAAAGATGCAGCCCTGAGGTCTCTCCTGATAGGAGGTAGTTATGTAGAAATTCACTGCTCAGCTGACCCGGCAGAAGCAAATGTATACCAAAAATGTACCCAGAATGAGCTTTTCAGTGAACAGCAGCCAGGCACATTTTAGCTAGTTTTACTTGTAAGTTGGGTTGTAAACGCTTTTCAGGCTCAGTACTGCGCTCAAAAGATGCAGCCCTGAGGTCTCTCCTGATAGGAGATAGTTAAGTAGAAATTCACTGCTCAGCTGACCCGGCAGATGCAAATGTATACCAAAAATGTACCCAGAATGAGCTTTTCAGTGAACAGCAGCCAGGCACATTTTAGCTAGTTTTACTTGTAAGTGGGGTTGTAAACGCTTTTCAGGCTCAGTACTGCGCTCAAAAGATGCAGCCCTGAGGTCTCTCCTGATAGGAGGTAGTTAAGTAGAAATTCACTGCTCAGCTGACCCGGCAGAAGCAAATGTATACCAAAAATGTACCAGAATGAGATTTTCAGTGAACAGCAGCCAGGCACATTTTAGCTACTTTTACTTGTAAGTGGGGTTGTAAACGGTTTTCAGGCTCAGTACTGCGCTCAAAAGATGCAGCCCTGAGGTCTCTCCTGATAGGAGGTAGTTAAGTAGAAATTCACTGCTCAGCTGACCCGGCAGAAGCAAATGTATACCAAAAATGTACCCAGAATGAGCTTTTCAGTGAACAGCAGCCAGGCACATTTTAGCTAGTTTTACTTGTAACTGGGGTTGTAAACGGTTTTCAGGCTCAGTACTGCCCTCAAAAGATGCAGCCCTGAGGTCTCTCCTGATAGGAGGTAGTTAAGTAGAAATTCACTGCTCAGCTGACCCGGCAGAAGCAAATGTATACCAAAAATGTACCCAGAATAAGCTTTTCAGTGAACAGCAGCCAGGCACATTTTAGCTAGTTTTACTTGTAAGTGGGGTTGTAAACGCTTTTCAGGCTCAGTACTGCGCTCAAAAGATGCAGCCCTGATGTCTCTCCTGATAGGAGGTAGTTAAGTAGAAATTCACTGCTCAGCTGACCCGGCAGATGCAAATGTATACCAAAAATGTACCCAGAATGAGCTTTTCAGTGAACAGCAGCCAGGCACATTTTAGCTAGTTTTACTTGTAAGTGGGGTTGGAAACACTTTTCAGGCTCAGTACTGCCCTCAAAAGATGCAGCCCTGAGGTCTCTCTTGATAGGAGATAGTTAAGTAGAAATTCACTGCTCTGCTGACCCGGCATAAGCAAATGTATACCAAAAATGTACCCAGAATGAGCTTTTCAGTGAACAGCAGCCAGGCACATTTTAGCTAGTTTTACTTGTAACTGGGGTTGTAAACGGTTTTCAGGCTCAGTACTGCGCTCAAAAGATGCAGCCCTGAGGTCTCTCCTGATAGGAGGTAGTTATGTAGAAATTCACTGCTCAGCTGACCCGGCAGAAGCAAATGTATACCAAAAATGTACCCAGAATGAGCTTTTCAGTGAACAGCAGCCAGGCACATTTTAGCTAGTTTTACTTGTAAGTTGGGTTGTAAACGCTTTTCAGGCTCAGTACTGCGCTCAAAAGATGCAGCCCTGAGGTCTCTCCTGATAGGAGATAGTTAAGTAGAAATTCACTGCTCAGCTGACCCGGCAGATGCAAATGTATACCAAAAATGTACCCAGAATGAGCTTTTCAGTGAACAGCAGCCAGGCACATTTTAGCTAGTTTTACTTGTAAGTGGGGTTGTAAACGCTTTTCAGGCTCAGTACTGCGCTCAAAAGATGCAGCCCTGAGGTCTCTCCTGATAGGAGGTAGTTAAGTAGAAATTCACTGCTCAGCTGACCCGGCAGAAGCAAATGTATACCAAAAATGTACCAGAATGAGATTTTCAGTGAACAGCAGCCAGGCACATTTTAGCTACTTTTACTTGTAAGTGGGGTTGTAAACGGTTTTCAGGCTCAGTACTGCGCTCAAAAGATGCAGCCCTGAGGTCTCTCCTGATAGGAGGTAGTTAAGTAGAAATTCACTGCTCAGCTGACCCGGCAGAAGCAAATGTATACCAAAAATGTACCCAGAATGAGCTTTTCAGTGAACAGCAGCCAGGCACATTTTAGCTAGTTTTACTTGTAACTGGGGTTGTAAACGGTTTTCAGGCTCAGTACTGCCCTCAAAAGATGCAGCCCTGAGGTCTCTCCTGATAGGAGGTAGTTAAGTAGAAATTCACTGCTCAGCTGACCCGGCAGAAGCAAATGTATACCAAAAATGTACCCAGAATAAGCTTTTCAGTGAACAGCAGCCAGGCACATTTTAGCTAGTTTTACTTGTAAGTGGGGTTGTAAACGCTTTTCAGGCTCAGTACTGCGCTCAAAAGATGCAGCCCTGATGTCTCTCCTGATAGGAGGTAGTTAAGTAGAAATTCACTGCTCAGCTGACCCGGCAGATGCAAATGTATACCAAAAATGTACCCAGAATGAGCTTTTCAGTGAACAGCAGCCAGGCACATTTTAGCTAGTTTTACTTGTAAGTGGGGTTGGAAACACTTTTCAGGCTCAGTACTGCCCTCAAAAGATGCAGCCCTGAGGTCTCTCTTGATAGGAGATAGTTAAGTAGAAATTCACTGCTCTGCTGACCCGGCATAAGCAAATGTATACCAAAAATGTACCCAGAATGAGCTTTTCAGTGAACAGCAGCCAGGCACATTTTAGCTAGTTTTACTTGTAACTGGGGTTGTAAACGGTTTTCAGGCTCAGTACTGCGCTCAAAAGATGCAGCCCTGAGGTCTCTCCTGATAGGAGGTAGTTATGTAGAAATTCACTGCTCAGCTGACCCGGCAGAAGCAAATGTATACCAAAAATGTACCCAGAATGAGCTTTTCAGTGAACAGCAGCCAGGCACATTTTAGCTAGTTTTACTTGTAAGTTGGGTTGTAAACGCTTTTCAGGCTCAGTACTGCGCTCAAAAGATGCAGCCCTGAGGTCTCTCCTGATAGGAGATAGTTAAGTAGAAATTCACTGCTCAGCTGACCCGGCAGATGCAAATGTATACCAAAAATGTACCCAGAATGAGCTTTTCAGTGAACAGCAGCCAGGCACATTTTAGCTAGTTTTACTTGTAAGTGGGGTTGTAAACGCTTTTCAGGCTCAGTACTGCGCTCAAAAGATGCAGCCCTGAGGTCTCTCCTGATAGGAGGTAGTTAAGTAGAAATTCACTGCTCAGCTGACCCGGCAGAAGCAAATGTATACCAAAAATGTACCAGAATGAGATTTTCAGTGAACAGCAGCCAGGCACATTTTAGCTACTTTTACTTGTAAGTGGGGTTGTAAACGGTTTTCAGGCTCAGTACTGCGCTCAAAAGATGCAGCCCTGAGGTCTCTCCTGATAGGAGGTAGTTAAGTAGAAATTCACTGCTCAGCTGACCCGGCAGAAGCAAATGTATACCAAAAATGTACCCAGAATGAGCTTTTCAGTGAACAGCAGCCAGGCACATTTTAGCTAGTTTTACTTGTAACTGGGGTTGTAAACGGTTTTCAGGCTCAGTACTGCCCTCAAAAGATGCAGCCCTGAGGTCTCTCCTGATAGGAGGTAGTTAAGTAGAAATTCACTGCTCAGCTGACCCGGCAGAAGCAAATGTATACCAAAAATGTACCCAGAATAAGCTTTTCAGTGAACAGCAGCCAGGCACATTTTAGCTAGTTTTACTTGTAAGTGGGGTTGTAAACGCTTTTCAGGCTCAGTACTGCGCTCAAAAGATGCAGCCCTGATGTCTCTCCTGATAGGAGGTAGTTAAGTAGAAATTCACTGCTCAGCTGACCCGGCAGATGCAAATGTATACCAAAAATGTACCCAGAATGAGCTTTTCAGTGAACAGCAGCCAGGCACATTTTAGCTAGTTTTACTTGTAAGTGGGGTTGGAAACACTTTTCAGGCTCAGTACTGCCCTCAAAAGATGCAGCCCTGAGGTCTCTCCTGATAGGAGGTAGTTAAGTAGAAATTCACTGCTCAGCTGACCCGGCAGAAGCAAATGTATACCAAAAATGTACCCAGAATAAGCTTTTCAGTGAACAGCAGCCAGGCACATTTTAGCTAGTTTTACTTGTAAGTGGGGTTGTAAACGCTTTTCAGGCTCAGTACTGCGCTCAAAAGATGCAGCCCTGATGTCTCTCCTGATAGGAGGTAGTTAAGTAGAAATTCACTGCTCAGCTGACCCGGCAGATGCAAATGTATACCAAAAATGTACCCAGAATGAGCTTTTCAGTGAACAGCAGCCAGGCACATTTTAGCTAGTTTTACTTGTAAGTGGGGTTGGAAACACTTTTCAGGCTCAGTACTGCCCTCAAAAGATGCAGCCCTGAGGTCTCTCTTGATAGGAGATAGTTAAGTAGAAATTCACTGCTCTGCTGACCCGGCATAAGCAAATGTATACCAAAAATGTACCCAGAATGAGCTTTTCAGTGAACAGCAGCCAGGCACATTTTAGCTAGTTTTACTTGTAACTGGGGTTGTAAACGGTTTTCAGGCTCAGTACTGCGCTCAAAAGATGCAGCCCTGAGGTCTCTCCTGATAGGAGGTAGTTATGTAGAAATTCACTGCTCAGCTGACCCGGCAGAAGCAAATGTATACCAAAAATGTACCCAGAATGAGCTTTTCAGTGAACAGCAGCCAGGCACATTTTAGCTAGTTTTACTTGTAAGTTGGGTTGTAAACGCTTTTCAGGCTCAGTACTGCGCTCAAAAGATGCAGCCCTGAGGTCTCTCCTGATAGGAGATAGTTAAGTAGAAATTCACTGCTCAGCTGACCCGGCAGATGCAAATGTATACCAAAAATGTACCCAGAATGAGCTTTTCAGTGAACAGCAGCCAGGCACATTTTAGCTAGTTTTACTTGTAAGTGGGGTTGTAAACGCTTTTCAGGCTCAGTACTGCGCTCAAAAGATGCAGCCCTGAGGTCTCTCCTGATAGGAGGTAGTTAAGTAGAAATTCACTGCTCAGCTGACCCGGCAGAAGCAAATGTATACCAAAAATGTACCAGAATGAGATTTTCAGTGAACAGCAGCCAGGCACATTTTAGCTACTTTTACTTGTAAGTGGGGTTGTAAACGGTTTTCAGGCTCAGTACTGCGCTCAAAAGATGCAGCCCTGAGGTCTCTCCTGATAGGAGGTAGTTAAGTAGAAATTCACTGCTCAGCTGACCCGGCAGAAGCAAATGTATACCAAAAATGTACCCAGAATGAGCTTTTCAGTGAACAGCAGCCAGGCACATTTTAGCTAGTTTTACTTGTAACTGGGGTTGTAAACGGTTTTCAGGCTCAGTACTGCCCTCAAAAGATGCAGCCCTGAGGTCTCTCCTGATAGGAGGTAGTTAAGTAGAAATTCACTGCTCAGCTGACCCGGCAGATGCAAATGTATACCAAAAATGTACCCAGAATGAGCTTTTCAGTGAACAGCAGCCAGGCACATTTTAGCTAGTTTTACTTGTAAGTGGGGTTGGAAACACTTTTCAGGCTCAGTACTGCCCTCAAAAGATGCAGCCCTGAGGTCTCTCTTGATAGGAGATAGTTAAGTAGAAATTCACTGCTCTGCTGACCCGGCATAAGCAAATGTATACCAAAAATGTACCCAGAATGAGCTTTTCAGTGAACAGCAGCCAGGCACATTTTAGCTAGTTTTACTTGTAACTGGGGTTGTAAACGGTTTTCAGGCTCAGTACTGCGCTCAAAAGATGCAGCCCTGAGGTCTCTCCTGATAGGAGGTAGTTATGTAGAAATTCACTGCTCAGCTGACCCGGCAGAAGCAAATGTATACCAAAAATGTACCCAGAATGAGCTTTTCAGTGAACAGCAGCCAGGCACATTTTAGCTAGTTTTACTTGTAAGTGGGGTTGTAAACGCTTTTCAGGCTCAGTACTGCGCTCAAAAGATGCAGCCCTGAGGTCTCTCCTGATAGGAGGTAGTTAAGTAGAAATTCACTGCTCAGCTGACCCGGCAGAAGCAAATGTATACCAAAAATGTACCAGAATGAGATTTTCAGTGAACAGCAGCCAGGCACATTTTAGCTACTTTTACTTGTAAGTGGGGTTGTAAACGGTTTTCAGGCTCAGTACTGCGCTCAAAAGATGCAGCCCTGAGGTCTCTCCTGATAGGAGGTAGTTAAGTAGAAATTCACTGCTCAGCTGACCCGGCAGAAGCAAATGTATACCAAAAATGTACCCAGAATGAGCTTTTCAGTGAACAGCAGCCAGGCACATTTTAGCTAGTTTTACTTGTAACTGGGGTTGTAAACGGTTTTCAGGCTCAGTACTGCCCTCAAAAGATGCAGCCCTGAGGTCTCTCCTGATAGGAGGTAGTTAAGTAGAAATTCACTGCTCAGCTGACCCGGCAGAAGCAAATGTATACCAAAAATGTACCCAGAATAAGCTTTTCAGTGAACAGCAGCCAGGCACATTTTAGCTAGTTTTACTTGTAAGTGGGGTTGTAAACGCTTTTCAGGCTCAGTACTGCGCTCAAAAGATGCAGCCCTGATGTCTCTCCTGATAGGAGGTAGTTAAGTAGAAATTCACTGCTCAGCTGACCCGGCAGATGCAAATGTATACCAAAAATGTACCCAGAATGAGCTTTTCAGTGAACAGCAGCCAGGCACATTTTAGCTAGTTTTACTTGTAAGTGGGGTTGGAAACACTTTTCAGGCTCAGTACTGCCCTCAAAAGATGCAGCCCTGAGGTCTCTCTTGATAGGAGATAGTTAAGTAGAAATTCACTGCTCTGCTGACCCGGCATAAGCAAATGTATACCAAAAATGTACCCAGAATGAGCTTTTCAGTGAACAGCAGCCAGGCACATTTTAGCTAGTTTTACTTGTAACTGGGGTTGTAAACGGTTTTCAGGCTCAGTACTGCGCTCAAAAGATGCAGCCCTGAGGTCTCTCCTGATAGGAGGTAGTTATGTAGAAATTCACTGCTCAGCTGACCCGGCAGAAGCAAATGTATACCAAAAATGTACCCAGAATGAGCTTTTCAGTGAACAGCAGCCAGGCACATTTTAGCTAGTTTTACTTGTAAGTTGGGTTGTAAACGCTTTTCAGGCTCAGTACTGCGCTCAAAAGATGCAGCCCTGAGGTCTCTCCTGATAGGAGATAGTTAAGTAGAAATTCACTGCTCAGCTGACCCGGCAGATGCAAATGTATACCAAAAATGTACCCAGAATGAGCTTTTCAGTGAACAGCAGCCAGGCACATTTTAGCTAGTTTTACTTGTAAGTGGGGTTGTAAACGCTTTTCAGGCTCAGTACTGCGCTCAAAAGATGCAGCCCTGAGGTCTCTCCTGATAGGAGGTAGTTAAGTAGAAATTCACTGCTCAGCTGACCCGGCAGAAGCAAATGTATACCAAAAATGTACCAGAATGAGATTTTCAGTGAACAGCAGCCAGGCACATTTTAGCTACTTTTACTTGTAAGTGGGGTTGTAAACGGTTTTCAGGCTCAGTACTGCGCTCAAAAGATGCAGCCCTGAGGTCTCTCCTGATAGGAGGTAGTTAAGTAGAAATTCACTGCTCAGCTGACCCGGCAGAAGCAAATGTATACCAAAAATGTACCCAGAATGAGCTTTTCAGTGAACAGCAGCCAGGCACATTTTAGCTAGTTTTACTTGTAACTGGGGTTGTAAACGGTTTTCAGGCTCAGTACTGCCCTCAAAAGATGCAGCCCTGAGGTCTCTCCTGATAGGAGGTAGTTAAGTAGAAATTCACTGCTCAGCTGACCCGGCAGAAGCAAATGTATACCAAAAATGTACCCAGAATAAGCTTTTCAGTGAACAGCAGCCAGGCACATTTTAGCTAGTTTTACTTGTAAGTGGGGTTGTAAACGCTTTTCAGGCTCAGTACTGCGCTCAAAAGATGCAGCCCTGATGTCTCTCCTGATAGGAGGTAGTTAAGTAGAAATTCACTGCTCAGCTGACCCGGCAGATGCAAATGTATACCAAAAATGTACCCAGAATGAGCTTTTCAGTGAACAGCAGCCAGGCACATTTTAGCTAGTTTTACTTGTAAGTGGGGTTGGAAACACTTTTCAGGCTCAGTACTGCCCTCAAAAGATGCAGCCCTGAGGTCTCTCTTGATAGGAGATAGTTAAGTAGAAATTCACTGCTCTGCTGACCCGGCATAAGCAAATGTATACCAAAAATGTACCCAGAATGAGCTTTTCAGTGAACAGCAGCCAGGCACATTTTAGCTAGTTTTACTTGTAACTGGGGTTGTAAACGGTTTTCAGGCTCAGTACTGCGCTCAAAAGATGCAGCCCTGAGGTCTCTCCTGATAGGAGGTAGTTATGTAGAAATTCACTGCTCAGCTGACCCGGCAGAAGCAAATGTATACCAAAAATGTACCCAGAATGAGCTTTTCAGTGAACAGCAGCCAGGCACATTTTAGCTAGTTTTACTTGTAAGTTGGGTTGTAAACGCTTTTCAGGCTCAGTACTGCGCTCAAAAGATGCAGCCCTGAGGTCTCTCCTGATAGGAGATAGTTAAGTAGAAATTCACTGCTCAGCTGACCCGGCAGATGCAAATGTATACCAAAAATGTACCCAGAATGAGCTTTTCAGTGAACAGCAGCCAGGCACATTTTAGCTAGTTTTACTTGTAAGTGGGGTTGTAAACGCTTTTCAGGCTCAGTACTGCGCTCAAAAGATGCAGCCCTGAGGTCTCTCCTGATAGGAGGTAGTTAAGTAGAAATTCACTGCTCAGCTGACCCGGCAGAAGCAAATGTATACCAAAAATGTACCAGAATGAGATTTTCAGTGAACAGCAGCCAGGCACATTTTAGCTACTTTTACTTGTAAGTGGGGTTGTAAACGGTTTTCAGGCTCAGTACTGCGCTCAAAAGATGCAGCCCTGAGGTCTCTCCTGATAGGAGGTAGTTAAGTAGAAATTCACTGCTCAGCTGACCCGGCAGAAGCAAATGTATACCAAAAATGTACCCAGAATGAGCTTTTCAGTGAACAGCAGCCAGGCACATTTTAGCTAGTTTTACTTGTAACTGGGGTTGTAAACGGTTTTCAGGCTCAGTACTGCCCTCAAAAGATGCAGCCCTGAGGTCTCTCCTGATAGGAGGTAGTTAAGTAGAAATTCACTGCTCAGCTGACCCGGCAGAAGCAAATGTATACCAAAAATGTACCCAGAATAAGCTTTTCAGTGAACAGCAGCCAGGCACATTTTAGCTAGTTTTACTTGTAAGTGGGGTTGTAAACGCTTTTCAGGCTCAGTACTGCGCTCAAAAGATGCAGCCCTGATGTCTCTCCTGATAGGAGGTAGTTAAGTAGAAATTCACTGCTCAGCTGACCCGGCAGATGCAAATGTATACCAAAAATGTACCCAGAATGAGCTTTTCAGTGAACAGCAGCCAGGCACATTTTAGCTAGTTTTACTTGTAAGTGGGGTTGGAAACACTTTTCAGGCTCAGTACTGCCCTCAAAAGATGCAGCCCTGAGGTCTCTCTTGATAGGAGATAGTTAAGTAGAAATTCACTGCTCTGCTGACCCGGCATAAGCAAATGTATACCAAAAATGTACCCAGAATGAGCTTTTCAGTGAACAGCAGCCAGGCACATTTTAGCTAGTTTTACTTGTAACTGGGGTTGTAAACGGTTTTCAGGCTCAGTACTGCGCTCAAAAGATGCAGCCCTGAGGTCTCTCCTGATAGGAGGTAGTTATGTAGAAATTCACTGCTCAGCTGACCCGGCAGAAGCAAATGTATACCAAAAATGTACCCAGAATGAGCTTTTCAGTGAACAGCAGCCAGGCACATTTTAGCTAGTTACTTGTAAGTTGGGTTGTAAACGCTTTTCAGGCTCAGTACTGCGCTCAAAAGATGCAGCCCTGAGGTCTCTCCTGATAGGAGATAGTTAAGTAGAAATTCACTGCTCAGCTGACCCGGCAGATGCAAATGTATACCAAAAATGTACCCAGAATGAGCTTTTCAGTGAACAGCAGCCAGGCACATTTTAGCTAGTTTTACTTGTAAGTGGGGTTGTAAACGCTTTTCAGGCTCAGTACTGCGCTCAAAAGATGCAGCCCTGAGGTCTCTCCTGATAGGAGGTAGTTAAGTAGAAATTCACTGCTCAGCTGACCCGGCAGAAGCAAATGTATACCAAAAATGTACCAGAATGAGATTTTCAGTGAACAGCAGCCAGGCACATTTTAGCTACTTTTACTTGTAAGTGGGGTTGTAAACGGTTTTCAGGCTCAGTACTGCGCTCAAAAGATGCAGCCCTGAGGTCTCTCCTGATAGGAGGTAGTTAAGTAGAAATTCACTGCTCAGCTGACCCGGCAGAAGCAAATGTATACCAAAAATGTACCCAGAATGAGCTTTTCAGTGAACAGCAGCCAGGCACATTTTAGCTAGTTTTACTTGTAACTGGGGTTGTAAACGGTTTTCAGGCTCAGTACTGCCCTCAAAAGATGCAGCCCTGAGGTCTCTCCTGATAGGAGGTAGTTAAGTAGAAATTCACTGCTCAGCTGACCCGGCAGATGCAAATGTATACCAAAAATGTACCCAGAATGAGCTTTTCAGTGAACAGCAGCCAGGCACATTTTAGCTAGTTTTACTTGTAAGTGGGGTTGGAAACACTTTTCAGGCTCAGTACTGCCCTCAAAAGATGCAGCCCTGAGGTCTCTCTTGATAGGAGATAGTTAAGTAGAAATTCACTGCTCTGCTGACCCGGCATAAGCAAATGTATACCAAAAATGTACCCAGAATGAGCTTTTCAGTGAACAGCAGCCAGGCACATTTTAGCTAGTTTTACTTGTAACTGGGGTTGTAAACGGTTTTCAGGCTCAGTACTGCGCTCAAAAGATGCAGCCCTGAGGTCTCTCCTGATAGGAGGTAGTTATGTAGAAATTCACTGCTCAGCTGACCCGGCAGAAGCAAATGTATACCAAAAATGTACCCAGAATGAGCTTTTCAGTGAACAGCAGCCAGGCACATTTTAGCTAGTTTTACTTGTAAGTTGGGTTGTAAACGCTTTTCAGGCTCAGTACTGCGCTCAAAAGATGCAGCCCTGAGGTCTCTCCTGATAGGAGATAGTTAAGTAGAAATTCACTGCTCAGCTGACCCGGCAGATGCAAATGTATACCAAAAATGTACCCAGAATGAGCTTTTCAGTGAACAGCAGCCAGGCACATTTTAGCTAGTTTTACTTGTAAGTGGGGTTGTAAACGCTTTTCAGGCTCAGTACTGCGCTCAAAAGATGCAGCCCTGAGGTCTCTCCTGATAGGAGGTAGTTAAGTAGAAATTCACTGCTCAGCTGACCCGGCAGAAGCAAATGTATACCAAAAATGTACCAGAATGAGATTTTCAGTGAACAGCAGCCAGGCACATTTTAGCTACTTTTACTTGTAAGTGGGGTTGTAAACGGTTTTCAGGCTCAGTACTGCGCTCAAAAGATGCAGCCCTGAGGTCTCTCCTGATAGGAGGTAGTTAAGTAGAAATTCACTGCTCAGCTGACCCGGCAGAAGCAAATGTATACCAAAAATGTACCCAGAATGAGCTTTTCAGTGAACAGCAGCCAGGCACATTTTAGCTAGTTTTACTTGTAACTGGGGTTGTAAACGGTTTTCAGGCTCAGTACTGCCCTCAAAAGATGCAGCCCTGAGGTCTCTCCTGATAGGAGGTAGTTAAGTAGAAATTCACTGCTCAGCTGACCCGGCAGATGCAAATGTATACCAAAAATGTACCCAGAATGAGCTTTTCAGTGAACAGCAGCCAGGCACATTTTAGCTAGTTTTACTTGTAAGTGGGGTTGGAAACACTTTTCAGGCTCAGTACTGCCCTCAAAAGATGCAGCCCTGAGGTCTCTCTTGATAGGAGATAGTTAAGTAGAAATTCACTGCTCTGCTGACCCGGCATAAGCAAATGTATACCAAAAATGTACCCAGAATGAGCTTTTCAGTGAACAGCAGCCAGGCACATTTTAGCTAGTTTTACTTGTAACTGGGGTTGTAAACGGTTTTCAGGCTCAGTACTGCGCTCAAAAGATGCAGCCCTGAGGTCTCTCCTGATAGGAGGTAGTTATGTAGAAATTCACTGCTCAGCTGACCCGGCAGAAGCAAATGTATACCAAAAATGTACCCAGAATGAGCTTTTCAGTGAACAGCAGCCAGGCACATTTTAGCTAGTTTTACTTGTAAGTTGGGTTGTAAACGCTTTTCAGGCTCAGTACTGCGCTCAAAAGATGCAGCCCTGAGGTCTCTCCTGATAGGAGATAGTTAAGTAGAAATTCACTGCTCAGCTGACCCGGCAGATGCAAATGTATACCAAAAATGTACCCAGAATGAGCTTTTCAGTGAACAGCAGCCAGGCACATTTTAGCTAGTTTTACTTGTAAGTGGGGTTGTAAACGCTTTTCAGGCTCAGTACTGCGCTCAAAAGATGCAGCCCTGA
Source organism: Lissotriton vulgaris (assembly GCF_964263255.1). Lineage (NCBI taxonomy): Eukaryota > Metazoa > Chordata > Amphibia > Caudata > Salamandridae > Lissotriton > Lissotriton vulgaris. The sequence continues at coordinate 1,024,528 of NW_028246658.1, forward strand.
GGTCTCTCCTGATAGGAGGTAGTTAAGTAGAAATTCACTGCTCAGCTGACCCGGCAGAAGCAAATGTATACCAAAAATGTACCAGAATGAGATTTTCAGTGAACAGCAGCCAGGCACATTTTAGCTACTTTTACTTGTAAGTGGGGTTGTAAACGGTTTTCAGGCTCAGTACTGCGCTCAAAAGATGCAGCCCTGAGGTCTCTCCTGATAGGAGGTAGTTAAGTAGAAATTCACTGCTCAGCTGACCCGGCAGAAGCAAATGTATACCAAAAATGTACCCAGAATGAGCTTTTCAGTGAACAGCAGCCAGGCACATTTTAGCTAGTTTTACTTGTAACTGGGGTTGTAAACGGTTTTCAGGCTCAGTACTGCCCTCAAAAGATGCAGCCCTGAGGTCTCTCCTGATAGGAGGTAGTTAAGTAGAAATTCACTGCTCAGCTGACCCGGCAGAAGCAAATGTATACCAAAAATGTACCCAGAATAAGCTTTTCAGTGAACAGCAGCCAGGCACATTTTAGCTAGTTTTACTTGTAAGTGGGGTTGTAAACGCTTTTCAGGCTCAGTACTGCGCTCAAAAGATGCAGCCCTGATGTCTCTCCTGATAGGAGGTAGTTAAGTAGAAATTCACTGCTCAGCTGACCCGGCAGATGCAAATGTATACCAAAAATGTACCCAGAATGAGCTTTTCAGTGAACAGCAGCCAGGCACATTTTAGCTAGTTTTACTTGTAAGTGGGGTTGGAAACACTTTTCAGGCTCAGTACTGCCCTCAAAAGATGCAGCCCTGAGGTCTCTCTTGATAGGAGATAGTTAAGTAGAAATTCACTGCTCTGCTGACCCGGCATAAGCAAATGTATACCAAAAATGTACCCAGAATGAGCTTTTCAGTGAACAGCAGCCAGGCACATTTTAGCTAGTTTTACTTGTAACTGGGGTTGTAAACGGTTTTCAGGCTCAGTACTGCGCTCAAAAGATGCAGCCCTGAGGTCTCTCCTGATAGGAGGTAGTTATGTAGAAATTCACTGCTCAGCTGACCCGGCAGAAGCAAATGTATACCAAAAATGTACCCAGAATGAGCTTTTCAGTGAACAGCAGCCAGGCACATTTTAGCTAGTTACTTGTAAGTTGGGTTGTAAACGCTTTTCAGGCTCAGTACTGCGCTCAAAAGATGCAGCCCTGAGGTCTCTCCTGATAGGAGATAGTTAAGTAGAAATTCACTGCTCAGCTGACCCGGCAGATGCAAATGTATACCAAAAATGTACCCAGAATGAGCTTTTCAGTGAACAGCAGCCAGGCACATTTTAGCTAGTTTTACTTGTAAGTGGGGTTGTAAACGCTTTTCAGGCTCAGTACTGCGCTCAAAAGATGCAGCCCTGAGGTCTCTCCTGATAGGAGGTAGTTAAGTAGAAATTCACTGCTCAGCTGACCCGGCAGAAGCAAATGTATACCAAAAATGTACCAGAATGAGATTTTCAGTGAACAGCAGCCAGGCACATTTTAGCTACTTTTACTTGTAAGTGGGGTTGTAAACGGTTTTCAGGCTCAGTACTGCGCTCAAAAGATGCAGCCCTGAGGTCTCTCCTGATAGGAGGTAGTTAAGTAGAAATTCACTGCTCAGCTGACCCGGCAGAAGCAAATGTATACCAAAAATGTACCCAGAATGAGCTTTTCAGTGAACAGCAGCCAGGCACATTTTAGCTAGTTTTACTTGTAAGTTGGGTTGTAAACGCTTTTCAGGCTCAGTACTGCGCTCAAAAGATGCAGCCCTGAGGTCTCTCCTGATAGGAGATAGTTAAGTAGAAATTCACTGCTCAGCTGACCCGGCAGATGCAAATGTATACCAAAAATGTACCCAGAATGAGCTTTTCAGTGAACAGCAGCCAGGCACATTTTAGCTAGTTTTACTTGTAAGTGGGGTTGTAAACGCTTTTCAGGCTCAGTACTGCGCTCAAAAGATGCAGCCCTGAGGTCTCTCCTGATAGGAGGTAGTTAAGTAGAAATTCACTGCTCAGCTGACCCGGCAGAAGCAAATGTATACCAAAAATGTACCAGAATGAGATTTTCAGTGAACAGCAGCCAGGCACATTTTAGCTACTTTTACTTGTAAGTGGGGTTGTAAACGGTTTTCAGGCTCAGTACTGCGCTCAAAAGATGCAGCCCTGAGGTCTCTCCTGATAGGAGGTAGTTAAGTAGAAATTCACTGCTCAGCTGACCCGGCAGAAGCAAATGTATACCAAAAATGTACCCAGAATGAGCTTTTCAGTGAACAGCAGCCAGGCACATTTTAGCTAGTTTTACTTGTAACTGGGGTTGTAAACGGTTTTCAGGCTCAGTACTGCCCTCAAAAGATGCAGCCCTGAGGTCTCTCCTGATAGGAGGTAGTTAAGTAGAAATTCACTGCTCAGCTGACCCGGCAGAAGCAAATGTATACCAAAAATGTACCCAGAATAAGCTTTTCAGTGAACAGCAGCCAGGCACATTTTAGCTAGTTTTACTTGTAAGTGGGGTTGTAAACGCTTTTCAGGCTCAGTACTGCGCTCAAAAGATGCAGCCCTGATGTCTCTCCTGATAGGAGGTAGTTAAGTAGAAATTCACTGCTCAGCTGACCCGGCAGATGCAAATGTATACCAAAAATGTACCCAGAATGAGCTTTTCAGTGAACAGCAGCCAGGCACATTTTAGCTAGTTTTACTTGTAAGTGGGGTTGGAAACACTTTTCAGGCTCAGTACTGCCCTCAAAAGATGCAGCCCTGAGGTCTCTCTTGATAGGAGATAGTTAAGTAGAAATTCACTGCTCTGCTGACCCGGCATAAGCAAATGTATACCAAAAATGTACCCAGAATGAGCTTTTCAGTGAACAGCAGCCAGGCACATTTTAGCTAGTTTTACTTGTAACTGGGGTTGTAAACGGTTTTCAGGCTCAGTACTGCGCTCAAAAGATGCAGCCCTGAGGTCTCTCCTGATAGGAGGTAGTTATGTAGAAATTCACTGCTCAGCTGACCCGGCAGAAGCAAATGTATACCAAAAATGTACCCAGAATGAGCTTTTCAGTGAACAGCAGCCAGGCACATTTTAGCTAGTTTTACTTGTAAGTTGGGTTGTAAACGCTTTTCAGGCTCAGTACTGCGCTCAAAAGATGCAGCCCTGAGGTCTCTCCTGATAGGAGATAGTTAAGTAGAAATTCACTGCTCAGCTGACCCGGCAGATGCAAATGTATACCAAAAATGTACCCAGAATGAGCTTTTCAGTGAACAGCAGCCAGGCACATTTTAGCTAGTTTTACTTGTAAGTGGGGTTGTAAACGCTTTTCAGGCTCAGTACTGCGCTCAAAAGATGCAGCCCTGAGGTCTCTCCTGATAGGAGGTAGTTAAGTAGAAATTCACTGCTCAGCTGACCCGGCAGAAGCAAATGTATACCAAAAATGTACCAGAATGAGATTTTCAGTGAACAGCAGCCAGGCACATTTTAGCTACTTTTACTTGTAAGTGGGGTTGTAAACGGTTTTCAGGCTCAGTACTGCGCTCAAAAGATGCAGCCCTGAGGTCTCTCCTGATAGGAGGTAGTTAAGTAGAAATTCACTGCTCAGCTGACCCGGCAGAAGCAAATGTATACCAAAAATGTACCCAGAATGAGCTTTTCAGTGAACAGCAGCCAGGCACATTTTAGCTAGTTTTACTTGTAACTGGGGTTGTAAACGGTTTTCAGGCTCAGTACTGCCCTCAAAAGATGCAGCCCTGAGGTCTCTCCTGATAGGAGGTAGTTAAGTAGAAATTCACTGCTCAGCTGACCCGGCAGAAGCAAATGTATACCAAAAATGTACCCAGAATAAGCTTTTCAGTGAACAGCAGCCAGGCACATTTTAGCTAGTTTTACGTGTAAGTGGGGTTGTAAACGCTTTTCAGGCTCAGTACTGCGCTCAAAAGATGCAGCCCTGATGTCTCTCCTGATAGGAGGTAGTTAAGTAGAAATTCACTGCTCAGCTGACCCGGCAGATGCAAATGTATACCAAAAATGTACCCAGAATGAGCTTTTCAGTGAACAGCAGCCAGGCACATTTTAGCTAGTTTTACTTGTAAGTGGGGTTGGAAACACTTTTCAGGCTCAGTACTGCCCTCAAAAGATGCAGCCCTGAGGTCTCTCTTGATAGGAGATAGTTAAGTAGAAATTCACTGCTCTGCTGACCCGGCATAAGCAAATGTATACCAAAAATGTACCCAGAATGAGCTTTTCAGTGAACAGCAGCCAGGCACATTTTAGCTAGTTTTACTTGTAACTGGGGTTGTAAACGGTTTTCAGGCTCAGTACTGCGCTCAAAAGATGCAGCCCTGAGGTCTCTCCTGATAGGAGGTAGTTATGTAGAAATTCACTGCTCAGCTGACCCGGCAGAAGCAAATGTATACCAAAAATGTACCCAGAATGAGCTTTTCAGTGAACAGCAGCCAGGCACATTTTAGCTAGTTTTACTTGTAAGTTGGGTTGTAAACGCTTTTCAGGCTCAGTACTGCGCTCAAAAGATGCAGCCCTGATGTCTCTCCTGATAGGAGGTAGTTAAGTAGAAATTCACTGCTCAGCTGACCCGGCAGATGCAAATGTATACCAAAAATGTACCCAGAATGAGCTTTTCAGTGAACAGCAGCCAGGCACATTTTAGCTAGTTTTACTTGTAAGTGGGGTTGGAAACACTTTTCAGGCTCAGTACTGCCCTCAAAAGATGCAGCCCTGAGGTCTCTCTTGATAGGAGATAGTTAAGTAGAAATTCACTGCTCTGCTGACCCGGCATAAGCAAATGTATACCAAAAATGTACCCAGAATGAGCTTTTCAGTGAACAGCAGCCAGGCACATTTTAGCTAGTTTTACTTGTAACTGGGGTTGTAAACGGTTTTCAGGCTCAGTACTGCGCTCAAAAGATGCAGCCCTGAGGTCTCTCCTGATAGGAGGTAGTTATGTAGAAATTCACTGCTCAGCTGACCCGGCAGAAGCAAATGTATACCAAAAATGTACCCAGAATGAGCTTTTCAGTGAACAGCAGCCAGGCACATTTTAGCTAGTTTTACTTGTAAGTTGGGTTGTAAACGCTTTTCAGGCTCAGTACTGCGCTCAAAAGATGCAGCCCTGAGGTCTCTCCTGATAGGAGATAGTTAAGTAGAAATTCACTGCTCAGCTGACCCGGCAGATGCAAATGTATACCAAAAATGTACCCAGAATGAGCTTTTCAGTGAACAGCAGCCAGGCACATTTTAGCTAGTTTTACTTGTAAGTGGGGTTGTAAACGCTTTTCAGGCTCAGTACTGCGCTCAAAAGATGCAGCCCTGAGGTCTCTCCTGATAGGAGGTAGTTAAGTAGAAATTCACTGCTCAGCTGACCCGGCAGAAGCAAATGTATACCAAAAATGTACCAGAATGAGATTTTCAGTGAACAGCAGCCAGGCACATTTTAGCTACTTTTACTTGTAAGTGGGGTTGTAAACGGTTTTCAGGCTCAGTACTGCGCTCAAAAGATGCAGCCCTGAGGTCTCTCCTGATAGGAGGTAGTTAAGTAGAAATTCACTGCTCAGCTGACCCGGCAGAAGCAAATGTATACCAAAAATGTACCCAGAATGAGCTTTTCAGTGAACAGCAGCCAGGCACATTTTAGCTAGTTTTACTTGTAACTGGGGTTGTAAACGGTTTTCAGGCTCAGTACTGCCCTCAAAAGATGCAGCCCTGAGGTCTCTCCTGATAGGAGGTAGTTAAGTAGAAATTCACTGCTCAGCTGACCCGGCAGAAGCAAATGTATACCAAAAATGTACCCAGAATAAGCTTTTCAGTGAACAGCAGCCAGGCACATTTTAGCTAGTTTTACTTGTAAGTGGGGTTGTAAACGCTTTTCAGGCTCAGTACTGCGCTCAAAAGATGCAGCCCTGATGTCTCTCCTGATAGGAGGTAGTTAAGTAGAAATTCACTGCTCAGCTGACCCGGCAGATGCAAATGTATACCAAAAATGTACCCAGAATGAGCTTTTCAGTGAACAGCAGCCAGGCACATTTTAGCTAGTTTTACTTGTAAGTGGGGTTGGAAACACTTTTCAGGCTCAGTACTGCCCTCAAAAGATGCAGCCCTGAGGTCTCTCTTGATAGGAGATAGTTAAGTAGAAATTCACTGCTCTGCTGACCCGGCATAAGCAAATGTATACCAAAAATGTACCCAGAATGAGCTTTTCAGTGAACAGCAGCCAGGCACATTTTAGCTAGTTTTACTTGTAACTGGGGTTGTAAACGGTTTTCAGGCTCAGTACTGCGCTCAAAAGATGCAGCCCTGAGGTCTCTCCTGATAGGAGGTAGTTATGTAGAAATTCACTGCTCAGCTGACCCGGCAGAAGCAAATGTATACCAAAAATGTACCCAGAATGAGCTTTTCAGTGAACAGCAGCCAGGCACATTTTAGCTAGTTTTACTTGTAAGTTGGGTTGTAAACGCTTTTCAGGCTCAGTACTGCGCTCAAAAGATGCAGCCCTGAGGTCTCTCCTGATAGGAGATAGTTAAGTAGAAATTCACTGCTCAGCTGACCCGGCAGATGCAAATGTATACCAAAAATGTACCCAGAATGAGCTTTTCAGTGAACAGCAGCCAGGCACATTTTAGCTAGTTTTACTTGTAAGTGGGGTTGTAAACGCTTTTCAGGCTCAGTACTGCGCTCAAAAGATGCAGCCCTGAGGTCTCTCCTGATAGGAGGTAGTTAAGTAGAAATTCACTGCTCAGCTGACCCGGCAGAAGCAAATGTATACCAAAAATGTACCAGAATGAGATTTTCAGTGAACAGCAGCCAGGCACATTTTAGCTACTTTTACTTGTAAGTGGGGTTGTAAACGGTTTTCAGGCTCAGTACTGCGCTCAAAAGATGCAGCCCTGAGGTCTCTCCTGATAGGAGGTAGTTAAGTAGAAATTCACTGCTCAGCTGACCCGGCAGAAGCAAATGTATACCAAAAATGTACCCAGAATGAGCTTTTCAGTGAACAGCAGCCAGGCACATTTTAGCTAGTTTTACTTGTAACTGGGGTTGTAAACGGTTTTCAGGCTCAGTACTGCCCTCAAAAGATGCAGCCCTGAGGTCTCTCCTGATAGGAGGTAGTTAAGTAGAAATTCACTGCTCAGCTGACCCGGCAGAAGCAAATGTATACCAAAAATGTACCCAGAATAAGCTTTTCAGTGAACAGCAGCCAGGCACATTTTAGCTAGTTTTACTTGTAAGTGGGGTTGTAAACGCTTTTCAGGCTCAGTACTGCGCTCAAAAGATGCAGCCCTGATGTCTCTCCTGATAGGAGGTAGTTAAGTAGAAATTCACTGCTCAGCTGACCCGGCAGATGCAAATGTATACCAAAAATGTACCCAGAATGAGCTTTTCAGTGAACAGCAGCCAGGCACATTTTAGCTAGTTTTACTTGTAAGTGGGGTTGGAAACACTTTTCAGGCTCAGTACTGCCCTCAAAAGATGCAGCCCTGAGGTCTCTCTTGATAGGAGATAGTTAAGTAGAAATTCACTGCTCTGCTGACCCGGCATAAGCAAATGTATACCAAAAATGTACCCAGAATGAGCTTTTCAGTGAACAGCAGCCAGGCACATTTTAGCTAGTTTTACTTGTAACTGGGGTTGTAAACGGTTTTCAGGCTCAGTACTGCGCTCAAAAGATGCAGCCCTGAGGTCTCTCCTGATAGGAGGTAGTTATGTAGAAATTCACTGCTCAGCTGACCCGGCAGAAGCAAATGTATACCAAAAATGTACCCAGAATGAGCTTTTCAGTGAACAGCAGCCAGGCACATTTTAGCTAGTTACTTGTAAGTTGGGTTGTAAACGCTTTTCAGGCTCAGTACTGCGCTCAAAAGATGCAGCCCTGAGGTCTCTCCTGATAGGAGATAGTTAAGTAGAAATTCACTGCTCAGCTGACCCGGCAGATGCAAATGTATACCAAAAATGTACCCAGAATGAGCTTTTCAGTGAACAGCAGCCAGGCACATTTTAGCTAGTTTTACTTGTAAGTGGGGTTGTAAACGCTTTTCAGGCTCAGTACTGCGCTCAAAAGATGCAGCCCTGAGGTCTCTCCTGATAGGAGGTAGTTAAGTAGAAATTCACTGCTCAGCTGACCCGGCAGAAGCAAATGTATACCAAAAATGTACCAGAATGAGATTTTCAGTGAACAGCAGCCAGGCACATTTTAGCTACTTTTACTTGTAAGTGGGGTTGTAAACGGTTTTCAGGCTCAGTACTGCGCTCAAAAGATGCAGCCCTGAGGTCTCTCCTGATAGGAGGTAGTTAAGTAGAAATTCACTGCTCAGCTGACCCGGCAGAAGCAAATGTATACCAAAAATGTACCCAGAATGAGCTTTTCAGTGAACAGCAGCCAGGCACATTTTAGCTAGTTTTACTTGTAACTGGGGTTGTAAACGGTTTTCAGGCTCAGTACTGCCCTCAAAAGATGCAGCCCTGAGGTCTCTCCTGATAGGAGGTAGTTAAGTAGAAATTCACTGCTCAGCTGACCCGGCAGATGCAAATGTATACCAAAAATGTACCCAGAATGAGCTTTTCAGTGAACAGCAGCCAGGCACATTTTAGCTAGTTTTACTTGTAAGTGGGGTTGGAAACACTTTTCAGGCTCAGTACTGCCCTCAAAAGATGCAGCCCTGAGGTCTCTCTTGATAGGAGATAGTTAAGTAGAAATTCACTGCTCTGCTGACCCGGCATAAGCAAATGTATACCAAAAATGTACCCAGAATGAGCTTTTCAGTGAACAGCAGCCAGGCACATTTTAGCTAGTTTTACTTGTAACTGGGGTTGTAAACGGTTTTCAGGCTCAGTACTGCGCTCAAAAGATGCAGCCCTGAGGTCTCTCCTGATAGGAGGTAGTTATGTAGAAATTCACTGCTCAGCTGACCCGGCAGAAGCAAATGTATACCAAAAATGTACCCAGAATGAGCTTTTCAGTGAACAGCAGCCAGGCACATTTTAGCTAGTTTTACTTGTAAGTTGGGTTGTAAACGCTTTTCAGGCTCAGTACTGCGCTCAAAAGATGCAGCCCTGAGGTCTCTCCTGATAGGAGATAGTTAAGTAGAAATTCACTGCTCAGCTGACCCGGCAGATGCAAATGTATACCAAAAATGTACCCAGAATGAGCTTTTCAGTGAACAGCAGCCAGGCACATTTTAGCTAGTTTTACTTGTAAGTGGGGTTGTAAACGCTTTTCAGGCTCAGTACTGCGCTCAAAAGATGCAGCCCTGAGGTCTCTCCTGATAGGAGGTAGTTAAGTAGAAATTCACTGCTCAGCTGACCCGGCAGAAGCAAATGTATACCAAAAATGTACCAGAATGAGATTTTCAGTGAACAGCAGCCAGGCACATTTTAGCTACTTTTACTTGTAAGTGGGGTTGTAAACGGTTTTCAGGCTCAGTACTGCGCTCAAAAGATGCAGCCCTGAGGTCTCTCCTGATAGGAGGTAGTTAAGTAGAAATTCACTGCTCAGCTGACCCGGCAGAAGCAAATGTATACCAAAAATGTACCCAGAATGAGCTTTTCAGTGAACAGCAGCCAGGCACATTTTAGCTAGTTTTACTTGTAACTGGGGTTGTAAACGGTTTTCAGGCTCAGTACTGCCCTCAAAAGATGCAGCCCTGAGGTCTCTCCTGATAGGAGGTAGTTAAGTAGAAATTCACTGCTCAGCTGACCCGGCAGATGCAAATGTATACCAAAAATGTACCCAGAATGAGCTTTTCAGTGAACAGCAGCCAGGCACATTTTAGCTAGTTTTACTTGTAAGTGGGGTTGGAAACACTTTTCAGGCTCAGTACTGCCCTCAAAAGATGCAGCCCTGAGGTCTCTCTTGATAGGAGATAGTTAAGTAGAAATTCACTGCTCTGCTGACCCGGCATAAGCAAATGTATACCAAAAATGTACCCAGAATGAGCTTTTCAGTGAACAGCAGCCAGGCACATTTTAGCTAGTTTTACTTGTAACTGGGGTTGTAAACGGTTTTCAGGCTCAGTACTGCGCTCAAAAGATGCAGCCCTGAGGTCTCTCCTGATAGGAGGTAGTTATGTAGAAATTCACTGCTCAGCTGACCCGGCAGAAGCAAATGTATACCAAAAATGTACCCAGAATGAGCTTTTCAGTGAACAGCAGCCAGGCACATTTTAGCTAGTTTTACTTGTAAGTTGGGTTGTAAACGCTTTTCAGGCTCAGTACTGCGCTCAAAAGATGCAGCCCTGAGGTCTCTCCTGATAGGAGATAGTTAAGTAGAAATTCACTGCTCAGCTGACCCGGCAGATGCAAATGTATACCAAAAATGTACCCAGAATGAGCTTTTCAGTGAACAGCAGCCAGGCACATTTTAGCTAGTTTTACTTGTAAGTGGGGTTGTAAACGCTTTTCAGGCTCAGTACTGCGCTCAAAAGATGCAGCCCTGAGGTCTCTCCTGATAGGAGGTAGTTAAGTAGAAATTCACTGCTCAGCTGACCCGGCAGAAGCAAATGTATACCAAAAATGTACCAGAATGAGATTTTCAGTGAACAGCAGCCAGGCACATTTTAGCTACTTTTACTTGTAAGTGGGGTTGTAAACGGTTTTCAGGCTCAGTACTGCGCTCAAAAGATGCAGCCCTGAGGTCTCTCCTGATAGGAGGTAGTTAAGTAGAAATTCACTGCTCAGCTGACCCGGCAGAAGCAAATGTATACCAAAAATGTACCCAGAATGAGCTTTTCAGTGAACAGCAGCCAGGCACATTTTAGCTAGTTTTACTTGTAACTGGGGTTGTAAACGGTTTTCAGGCTCAGTACTGCCCTCAAAAGATGCAGCCCTGAGGTCTCTCCTGATAGGAGGTAGTTAAGTAGAAATTCACTGCTCAGCTGACCCGGCAGAAGCAAATGTATACCAAAAATGTACCCAGAATAAGCTTTTCAGTGAACAGCAGCCAGGCACATTTTAGCTAGTTTTACTTGTAAGTGGGGTTGTAAACGCTTTTCAGGCTCAGTACTGCGCTCAAAAGATGCAGCCCTGATGTCTCTCCTGATAGGAGGTAGTTAAGTAGAAATTCACTGCTCAGCTGACCCGGCAGATGCAAATGTATACCAAAAATGTACCCAGAATGAGCTTTTCAGTGAACAGCAGCCAGGCACATTTTAGCTAGTTTTACTTGTAAGTGGGGTTGGAAACACTTTTCAGGCTCAGTACTGCCCTCAAAAGATGCAGCCCTGAGGTCTCTCTTGATAGGAGATAGTTAAGTAGAAATTCACTGCTCTGCTGACCCGGCATAAGCAAATGTATACCAAAAATGTACCCAGAATGAGCTTTTCAGTGAACAGCAGCCAGGCACATTTTAGCTAGTTTTACTTGTAACTGGGGTTGTAAACGGTTTTCAGGCTCAGTACTGCGCTCAAAAGATGCAGCCCTGAGGTCTCTCCTGATAGGAGGTAGTTATGTAGAAATTCACTGCTCAGCTGACCCGGCAGAAGCAAATGTATACCAAAAATGTACCCAGAATGAGCTTTTCAGTGAACAGCAGCCAGGCACATTTTAGCTAGTTTTACTTGTAAGTTGGGTTGTAAACGCTTTTCAGGCTCAGTACTGCGCTCAAAAGATGCAGCCCTGAGGTCTCTCCTGATAGGAGATAGTTAAGTAGAAATTCACTGCTCAGCTGACCCGGCAGATGCAAATGTATACCAAAAATGTACCCAGAATGAGCTTTTCAGTGAACAGCAGCCAGGCACATTTTAGCTAGTTTTACTTGTAAGTGGGGTTGTAAACGCTTTTCAGGCTCAGTACTGCGCTCAAAAGATGCAGCCCTGAGGTCTCTCCTGATAGGAGGTAGTTAAGTAGAAATTCACTGCTCAGCTGACCCGGCAGAAGCAAATGTATACCAAAAATGTACCAGAATGAGATTTTCAGTGAACAGCAGCCAGGCACATTTTAGCTACTTTTACTTGTAAGTGGGGTTGTAAACGGTTTTCAGGCTCAGTACTGCGCTCAAAAGATGCAGCCCTGAGGTCTCTCCTGATAGGAGGTAGTTAAGTAGAAATTCACTGCTCAGCTGACCCGGCAGAAGCAAATGTATACCAAAAATGTACCCAGAATGAGCTTTTCAGTGAACAGCAGCCAGGCACATTTTAGCTAGTTTTACTTGTAACTGGGGTTGTAAACGGTTTTCAGGCTCAGTACTGCCCTCAAAAGATGCAGCCCTGAGGTCTCTCCTGATAGGAGGTAGTTAAGTAGAAATTCACTGCTCAGCTGACCCGGCAGAAGCAAATGTATACCAAAAATGTACCCAGAATAAGCTTTTCAGTGAACAGCAGCCAGGCACATTTTAGCTAGTTTTACGTGTAAGTGGGGTTGTAAACGCTTTTCAGGCTCAGTACTGCGCTCAAAAGATGCAGCCCTGATGTCTCTCCTGATAGGAGGTAGTTAAGTAGAAATTCACTGCTCAGCTGACCCGGCAGATGCAAATGTATACCAAAAATGTACCCAGAATGAGCTTTTCAGTGAACAGCAGCCAGGCACATTTTAGCTAGTTTTACTTGTAAGTGGGGTTGGAAACACTTTTCAGGCTCAGTACTGCCCTCAAAAGATGCAGCCCTGAGGTCTCTCTTGATAGGAGATAGTTAAGTAGAAATTCACTGCTCTGCTGACCCGGCATAAGCAAATGTATACCAAAAATGTACCCAGAATGAGCTTTTCAGTGAACAGCAGCCAGGCACATTTTAGCTAGTTTTACTTGTAACTGGGGTTGTAAACGGTTTTCAGGCTCAGTACTGCGCTCAAAAGATGCAGCCCTGAGGTCTCTCCTGATAGGAGGTAGTTATGTAGAAATTCACTGCTCAGCTGACCCGGCAGAAGCAAATGTATACCAAAAATGTACCCAGAATGAGCTTTTCAGTGAACAGCAGCCAGGCACATTTTAGCTAGTTTTACTTGTAAGTTGGGTTGTAAACGCTTTTCAGGCTCAGTACTGCGCTCAAAAGATGCAGCCCTGAGGTCTCTCCTGATAGGAGATAGTTAAGTAGAAATTCACTGCTCAGCTGACCCGGCAGATGCAAATGTATACCAAAAATGTACCCAGAATGAGCTTTTCAGTGAACAGCAGCCAGGCACATTTTAGCTAGTTTTACTTGTAAGTGGGGTTGTAAACGCTTTTCAGGCTCAGTACTGCGCTCAAAAGATGCAGCCCTGAGGTCTCTCCTGATAGGAGGTAGTTAAGTAGAAATTCACTGCTCAGCTGACCCGGCAGAAGCAAATGTATACCAAAAATGTACCAGAATGAGATTTTCAGTGAACAGCAGCCAGGCACATTTTAGCTACTTTTACTTGTAAGTGGGGTTGTAAACGGTTTTCAGGCTCAGTACTGCGCTCAAAAGATGCAGCCCTGAGGTCTCTCCTGATAGGAGGTAGTTAAGTAGAAATTCACTGCTCAGCTGACCCGGCAGAAGCAAATGTATACCAAAAATGTACCCAGAATGAGCTTTTCAGTGAACAGCAGCCAGGCACATTTTAGCTAGTTTTACTTGTAACTGGGGTTGTAAACGGTTTTCAGGCTCAGTACTGCCCTCAAAAGATGCAGCCCTGAGGTCTCTCCTGATAGGAGGTAGTTAAGTAGAAATTCACTGCTCAGCTGACCCGGCAGATGCAAATGTATACCAAAAATGTACCCAGAATGAGCTTTTCAGTGAACAGCAGCCAGGCACATTTTAGCTAGTTTTACTTGTAAGTGGGGTTGGAAACACTTTTCAGGCTCAGTACTGCCCTCAAAAGATGCAGCCCTGAGGTCTCTCTTGATAGGAGATAGTTCAGTAGAAATTCACTGCTCTGCTGACCCGGCATAAGCAAATGTATACCAAAAATGTACCCAGAATGAGCTTTTCAGTGAACAGCAGCCAGGCACATTTTAGCTAGTTTTACTTGTAACTGGGGTTGTAAACGGTTTTCAGGCTCAGTACTGCGCTCAAAAGATGCAGCCCTGAGGTCTCTCCTGATAGGAGGTAGTTATGTAGAAATTCACTGCTCAGCTGACCCGGCAGAAGCAAATGTATACCAAAAATGTACCCAGAATGAGCTTTTCAGTGAACAGCAGCCAGGCACATTTTAGCTAGTTTTACTTGTAAGTTGGGTTGTAAACGCTTTTCAGGCTCAGTACTGCGCTCAAAAGATGCAGCCCTGAGGTCTCTCCTGATAGGAGATAGTTAAGTAGAAATTCACTGCTCAGCTGACCCGGCAGATGCAAATGTATACCAAAAATGTACCCAGAATGAGCTTTTCAGTGAACAGCAGCCAGGCACATTTTAGCTAGTTTTACTTGTAAGTGGGGTTGTAAACGCTTTTCAGGCTCAGTACTGCGCTCAAAAGATGCAGCCCTGAGGTCTCTCCTGATAGGAGGTAGTTAAGTAGAAATTCACTGCTCAGCTGACCCGGCAGAAGCAAATGTATACCAAAAATGTACCAGAATGAGATTTTCAGTGAACAGCAGCCAGGCACATTTTAGCTACTTTTACTTGTAAGTGGGGTTGTAAACGGTTTTCAGGCTCAGTACTGCGCTCAAAAGATGCAGCCCTGAGGTCTCTCCTGATAGGAGGTAGTTAAGTAGAAATTCACTGCTCAGCTGACCCGGCAGAAGCAAATGTATACCAAAAATGTACCCAGAATGAGCTTTTCAGTGAACAGCAGCCAGGCACATTTTAGCTAGTTTTACTTGTAACTGGGGTTGTAAACGGTTTTCAGGCTCAGTACTGCCCTCAAAAGATGCAGCCCTGAGGTCTCTCCTGATAGGAGGTAGTTAAGTAGAAATTCACTGCTCAGCTGACCCGGCAGAAGCAAATGTATACCAAAAATGTACCCAGAATAAGCTTTTCAGTGAACAGCAGCCAGGCACATTTTAGCTAGTTTTACTTGTAAGTGGGGTTGTAAACGCTTTTCAGGCTCAGTACTGCGCTCAAAAGATGCAGCCCTGATGTCTCTCCTGATAGGAGGTAGTTAAGTAGAAATTCACTGCTCAGCTGACCCGGCAGATGCAAATGTATACCAAAAATGTACCCAGAATGAGCTTTTCAGTGAACAGCAGCCAGGCACATTTTAGCTAGTTTTACTTGTAAGTGGGGTTGGAAACACTTTTCAGGCTCAGTACTGCCCTCAAAAGATGCAGCCCTGAGGTCTCTCTTGATAGGAGATAGTTAAGTAGAAATTCACTGCTCTGCTGACCCGGCATAAGCAAATGTATACCAAAAATGTACCCAGAATGAGCTTTTCAGTGAACAGCAGCCAGGCACATTTTAGCTAGTTTTACTTGTAACTGGGGTTGTAAACGGTTTTCAGGCTCAGTACTGCGCTCAAAAGATGCAGCCCTGAGGTCTCTCCTGATAGGAGGTAGTTATGTAGAAATTCACTGCTCAGCTGACCCGGCAGAAGCAAATGTATACCAAAAATGTACCCAGAATGAGCTTTTCAGTGAACAGCAGCCAGGCACATTTTAGCTAGTTTTACTTGTAAGTTGGGTTGTAAACGCTTTTCAGGCTCAGTACTGCGCTCAAAAGATGCAGCCCTGAGGTCTCTCCTGATAGGAGATAGTTAAGTAGAAATTCACTGCTCAGCTGACCCGGCAGATGCAAATGTATACCAAAAATGTACCCAGAATGAGCTTTTCAGTGAACAGCAGCCAGGCACATTTTAGCTAGTTTTACTTGTAAGTGGGGTTGTAAACGCTTTTCAGGCTCAGTACTGCGCTCAAAAGATGCAGCCCTGAGGTCTCTCCTGATAGGAGGTAGTTAAGTAGAAATTCACTGCTCAGCTGACCCGGCAGAAGCAAATGTATACCAAAAATGTACCAGAATGAGATTTTCAGTGAACAGCAGCCAGGCACATTTTAGCTACTTTTACTTGTAAGTGGGGTTGTAAACGGTTTTCAGGCTCAGTACTGCGCTCAAAAGATGCAGCCCTGAGGTCTCTCCTGATAGGAGGTAGTTAAGTAGAAATTCACTGCTCAGCTGACCCGGCAGAAGCAAATGTATACCAAAAATGTACCCAGAATGAGCTTTTCAGTGAACAGCAGCCAGGCACATTTTAGCTAGTTTTACTTGTAACTGGGGTTGTAAACGGTTTTCAGGCTCAGTACTGCCCTCAAAAGATGCAGCCCTGAGGTCTCTCCTGATAGGAGGTAGTTAAGTAGAAATTCACTGCTCAGCTGACCCGGCAGAAGCAAATGTATACCAAAAATGTACCCAGAATAAGCTTTTCAGTGAACAGCAGCCAGGCACATTTTAGCTAGTTTTACTTGTAAGTGGGGTTGTAAACGCTTTTCAGGCTCAGTACTGCGCTCAAAAGATGCAGCCCTGATGTCTCTCCTGATAGGAGGTAGTTAAGTAGAAATTCACTGCTCAGCTGACCCGGCAGATGCAAATGTATACCAAAAATGTACCCAGAATGAGCTTTTCAGTGAACAGCAGCCAGGCACATTTTAGCTAGTTTTACTTGTAAGTGGGGTTGGAAACACTTTTCAGGCTCAGTACTGCCCTCAAAAGATGCAGCCCTGAGGTCTCTCTTGATAGGAGATAGTTAAGTAGAAATTCACTGCTCTGCTGACCCGGCATAAGCAAATGTATACCAAAAATGTACCCAGAATGAGCTTTTCAGTGAACAGCAGCCAGGCACATTTTAGCTAGTTTTACTTGTAACTGGGGTTGTAAACGGTTTTCAGGCTCAGTACTGCGCTCAAAAGATGCAGCCCTGAGGTCTCTCCTGATAGGAGGTAGTTATGTAGAAATTCACTGCTCAGCTGACCCGGCAGAAGCAAATGTATACCAAAAATGTACCCAGAATGAGCTTTTCAGTGAACAGCAGCCAGGCACATTTTAGCTAGTTTTACTTGTAAGTTGGGTTGTAAACGCTTTTCAGGCTCAGTACTGCGCTCAAAAGATGCAGCCCTGAGGTCTCTCCTGATAGGAGATAGTTAAGTAGAAATTCACTGCTCAGCTGACCCGGCAGATGCAAATGTATACCAAAAATGTACCCAGAATGAGCTTTTCAGTGAACAGCAGCCAGGCACATTTTAGCTAGTTTTACTTGTAAGTGGGGTTGTAAACGCTTTTCAGGCTCAGTACTGCGCTCAAAAGATGCAGCCCTGAGGTCTCTCCTGATAGGAGGTAGTTAAGTAGAAATTCACTGCTCAGCTGACCCGGCAGAAGCAAATGTATACCAAAAATGTACCAGAATGAGATTTTCAGTGAACAGCAGCCAGGCACATTTTAGCTACTTTTACTTGTAAGTGGGGTTGTAAACGGTTTTCAGGCTCAGTACTGCGCTCAAAAGATGCAGCCCTGAGGTCTCTCCTGATAGGAGGTAGTTAAGTAGAAATTCACTGCTCAGCTGACCCGGCAGAAGCAAATGTATACCAAAAATGTACCCAGAATGAGCTTTTCAGTGAACAGCAGCCAGGCACATTTTAGCTAGTTTTACTTGTAACTGGGGTTGTAAACGGTTTTCAGGCTCAGTACTGCCCTCAAAAGATGCAGCCCTGAGGTCTCTCCTGATAGGAGGTAGTTAAGTAGAAATTCACTGCTCAGCTGACCCGGCAGAAGCAAATGTATACCAAAAATGTACCCAGAATAAGCTTTTCAGTGAACAGCAGCCAGGCACATTTTAGCTAGTTTTACTTGTAAGTGGGGTTGTAAACGCTTTTCAGGCTCAGTACTGCGCTCAAAAGATGCAGCCCTGATGTCTCTCCTGATAGGAGGTAGTTAAGTAGAAATTCACTGCTCAGCTGACCCGGCAGATGCAAATGTATACCAAAAATGTACCCAGAATGAGCTTTTCAGTGAACAGCAGCCAGGCACATTTTAGCTAGTTTTACTTGTAAGTGGGGTTGGAAACACTTTTCAGGCTCAGTACTGCCCTCAAAAGATGCAGCCCTGAGGTCTCTCTTGATAGGAGATAGTTAAGTAGAAATTCACTGCTCTGCTGACCCGGCATAAGCAAATGTATACCAAAAATGTACCCAGAATGAGCTTTTCAGTGAACAGCAGCCAGGCACATTTTAGCTAGTTTTACTTGTAACTGGGGTTGTAAACGGTTTTCAGGCTCAGTACTGCGCTCAAAAGATGCAGCCCTGAGGTCTCTCCTGATAGGAGGTAGTTATGTAGAAATTCACTGCTCAGCTGACCCGGCAGAAGCAAATGTATACCAAAAATGTACCCAGAATGAGCTTTTCAGTGAACAGCAGCCAGGCACATTTTAGCTAGTTTTACTTGTAAGTTGGGTTGTAAACGCTTTTCAGGCTCAGTACTGCGCTCAAAAGATGCAGCCCTGAGGTCTCTCCTGATAGGAGATAGTTAAGTAGAAATTCACTGCTCAGCTGACCCGGCAGATGCAAATGTATACCAAAAATGTACCCAGAATGAGCTTTTCAGTGAACAGCAGCCAGGCACATTTTAGCTAGTTTTACTTGTAAGTGGGGTTGTAAACGCTTTTCAGGCTCAGTACTGCGCTCAAAAGATGCAGCCCTGAGGTCTCTCCTGATAGGAGGTAGTTAAGTAGAAATTCACTGCTCAGCTGACCCGGCAGAAGCAAATGTATACCAAAAATGTACCAGAATGAGATTTTCAGTGAACAGCAGCCAGGCACATTTTAGCTACTTTTACTTGTAAGTGGGGTTGTAAACGGTTTTCAGGCTCAGTACTGCGCTCAAAAGATGCAGCCCTGAGGTCTCTCCTGATAGGAGGTAGTTAAGTAGAAATTCACTGCTCAGCTGACCCGGCAGAAGCAAATGTATACCAAAAATGTACCCAGAATGAGCTTTTCAGTGAACAGCAGCCAGGCACATTTTAGCTAGTTTTACTTGTAACTGGGGTTGTAAACGGTTTTCAGGCTCAGTACTGCCCTCAAAAGATGCAGCCCTGAGGTCTCTCCTGATAGGAGGTAGTTAAGTAGAAATTCACTGCTCAGCTGACCCGGCAGATGCAAATGTATACCAAAAATGTACCCAGAATGAGCTTTTCAGTGAACAGCAGCCAGGCACATTTTAGCTAGTTTTACCTGTAAGTGGGGTTGGAAACACTTTTCAGGCTCAGTACTGCCCTCAAAAGATGCAGCCCTGAGGTCTCTCTTGATAGGAGATAGTTAAGTAGAAATTCACTGCTCTGCTGACCCGGCATAAGCAAATGTATACCAAAAATGTACCCAGAATGAGCTTTTCAGTGAACAGCAGCCAGGCACATTTTAGCTAGTTTTACTTGTAACTGGGGTTGTAAACGGTTTTCAGGCTCAGTACTGCGCTCAAAAGATGCAGCCCTGAGGTCTCTCCTGATAGGAGGTAGTTATGTAGAAATTCACTGCTCAGCTGACCCGGCAGAAGCAAATGTATACCAAAAATGTACCCAGAATGAGCTTTTCAGTGAACAGCAGCCAGGCACATTTTAGCTAGTTTTACTTGTAAGTTGGGTTGTAAACGCTTTTCAGGCTCAGTACTGCGCTCAAAAGATGCAGCCCTGAGGTCTCTCCTGATAGGAGATAGTTAAGTAGAAATTCACTGCTCAGCTGACCCGGCAGATGCAAATGTATACCAAAAATGTACCCAGAATGAGCTTTTCAGTGAACAGCAGCCAGGCACATTTTAGCTAGTTTTACTTGTAAGTGGGGTTGTAAACGCTTTTCAGGCTCAGTACTGCGCTCAAAAGATGCAGCCCTGAGGTCTCTCCTGATAGGAGGTAGTTAAGTAGAAATTCACTGCTCAGCTGACCCGGCAGAAGCAAATGTATACCAAAAATGTACCAGAATGAGATTTTCAGTGAACAGCAGCCAGGCACATTTTAGCTACTTTTACTTGTAAGTGGGGTTGTAAACGGTTTTCAGGCTCAGTACTGCGCTCAAAAGATGCAGCCCTGAGGTCTCTCCTGATAGGAGGTAGTTAAGTAGAAATTCACTGCTCAGCTGACCCGGCAGAAGCAAATGTATACCAAAAATGTACCCAGAATGAGCTTTTCAGTGAACAGCAGCCAGGCACATTTTAGCTAGTTTTACTTGTAACTGGGGTTGTAAACGGTTTTCAGGCTCAGTACTGCCCTCAAAAGATGCAGCCCTGAGGTCTCTCCTGATAGGAGGTAGTTAAGTAGAAATTCACTGCTCAGCTGACCCGGCAGAAGCAAATGTATACCAAAAATGTACCCAGAATAAGCTTTTCAGTGAACAGCAGCCAGGCACATTTTAGCTACTTTTACTTGTAAGTGGGGTTGTAAACGCTTTTCAGGCTCAGTACTGCGCTCAAAAGATGCAGCCCTGATGTCTCTCCTGATAGGAGGTAGTTAAGTAGAAATTCACTGCTCAGCTGACCCGGCAGATGCAAATGTATACCAAAAATGTACCCAGAATGAGCTTTTCAGTGAACAGCAGCCAGGCACATTTTAGCTAGTTTTACTTGTAAGTGGGGTTGGAAACACTTTTCAGGCTCAGTACTGCCCTCAAAAGATGCAGCCCTGAGGTCTCTCTTGATAGGAGATAGTTAAGTAGAAATTCACTGCTCTGCTGACCCGGCATAAGCAAATGTATACCAAAAATGTACCCAGAATGAGCTTTTCAGTGAACAGCAGCCAGGCACATTTTAGCTAGTTTTACTTGTAACTGGGGTTGTAAACGGTTTTCAGGCTCAGTACTGCGCTCAAAAGATGCAGCCCTGAGGTCTCTCCTGATAGGAGGTAGTTATGTAGAAATTCACTGCTCAGCTGACCCGGCAGAAGCAAATGTATACCAAAAATGTACCCAGAATGAGCTTTTCAGTGAACAGCAGCCAGGCACATTTTAGCTAGTTTTACTTGTAAGTTGGGTTGTAAACGCTTTTCAGGCTCAGTACTGCGCTCAAAAGATGCAGCCCTGAGGTCTCTCCTGATAGGAGATAGTTAAGTAGAAATTCACTGCTCAGCTGACCCGGCAGATGCAAATGTATACCAAAAATGTACCAGAATGAGCTTTTCAGTGAACAGCAGCCAGGCACATTTTAGCTACTTTTACTTGTAAGTGGGGTTGTAAACGGTTTTCAGGCTCAGTACTGCGCTCAAAAGATGCAGCCCTGAGGTCTCTCCTGATAGGAGGTAGTTAAGTAGAAATTCACTGCTCAGCTGACCCGGCAGAAGCAAATGTATACCAAAAATGTACCCAGAATGAGCTTTTCAGTGAACAGCAGCCAGGCACATTTTAGCTAGTTTTACTTGTAACTGGGGTTGTAAACGGTTTTCAGGCTCAGTACTGCCCTCAAAAGATGCAGCCCTGAGGTCTCTCCTGATAGGAGGTAGTTAAGTAGAAATTCACTGCTCAGCTGACCCGGCAGAAGCAAATGTATACCAAAAATGTACCCAGAATAAGCTTTTCAGTGAACAGCAGCCAGGCACATTTTAGCTAGTTTTACTTGTAAGTGGGGTTGTAAACGCTTTTCAGGCTCAGTACTGCGCTCAAAAGATGCAGCCCTGATGTCTCTCCTGATAGGAGGTAGTTAAGTAGAAATTCACTGCTCAGCTGACCCGGCAGATGCAAATGTATACCAAAAATGTACCCAGAATGAGCTTTTCAGTGAACAGCAGCCAGGCACATTTTAGCTAGTTTTACTTGTAAGTGGGGTTGGAAACACTTTTCAGGCTCAGTACTGCCCTCAAAAGATGCAGCCCTGAGGTCTCTCTTGATAGGAGATAGTTAAGTAGAAATTCACTGCTCTGCTGACCCGGCATAAGCAAATGTATACCAAAAATGTACCCAGAATGAGCTTTTCAGTGAACAGCAGCCAGGCACATTTTAGCAAGTTTTACTTGTAACTGGGGTTGTAAACGGTTTTCAGGCTCAGTACTGCGCTCAAAAGATGCAGCCCTGAGGTCTCTCCTGATAGGAGGTAGTTATGTAGAAATTCACTGCTCAGCTGACCCGGCAGAAGCAAATGTATACCAAAAATGTACCCAGAATGAGCTTTTCAGTGAACAGCAGCCAGGCACATTTTAGCTAGTTTTACTTGTAAGTTGGGTTGTAAACGCTTTTCAGGCTCAGTACTGCGCTCAAAAGATGCAGCCCTGAGGTCTCTCCTGATAGGAGATAGTTAAGTAGAAATTCACTGCTCAGCTGACCCGGCAGATGCAAATGTATACCAAAAATGTACCCAGAATGAGCTTTTCAGTGAACAGCAGCCAGGCACATTTTAGCTAGTTTTACTTGTAAGTGGGGTTGTAAACGCTTTTCAGGCTCAGTACTGCGCTCAAAAGATGCAGCCCTGAGGTCTCTCCTGATAGGAGGTAGTTAAGTAGAAATTCACTGCTCAGCTGACCCGGCAGAAGCAAATGTATACCAAAAATGTACCAGAATGAGATTTTCAGTGAACAGCAGCCAGGCACATTTTAGCTACTTTTACTTGTAAGTGGGGTTGTAAACGGTTTTCAGGCTCAGTACTGCGCTCAAAAGATGCAGCCCTGAGGTCTCTCCTGATAGGAGGTAGTTAAGTAGAAATTCACTGCTCAGCTGACCCGGCAGAAGCAAATGTATACCAAAAATGTACCCAGAATGAGCTTTTCAGTGAACAGCAGCCAGGCACATTTTAGCTAGTTTTACTTGTAACTGGGGTTGTAAACGGTTTTCAGGCTCAGTACTGCCCTCAAAAGATGCAGCCCTGAGGTCTCTCCTGATAGGAGGTAGTTAAGTAGAAATTCACTGCTCAGCTGACCCGGCAGAAGCAAATGTATACCAAAAATGTACCCAGAATAAGCTTTTCAGTGAACAGCAGCCAGGCACATTTTAGCTAGTTTTACTTGTAAGTGGGGTTGTAAACGCTTTTCAGGCTCAGTACTGCGCTCAAAAGATGCAGCCCTGATGTCTCTCCTGATAGGAGGTAGTTAAGTAGAAATTCACTGCTCAGCTGACCCGGCAGATGCAAATGTATACCAAAAATGTACCCAGAATGAGCTTTTCAGTGAACAGCAGCCAGGCACATTTTAGCTAGTTTTACTTGTAAGTGGGGTTGGAAACACTTTTCAGGCTCAGTACTGCCCTCAAAAGATGCAGCCCTGAGGTCTCTCTTGATAGGAGATAGTTAAGTAGAAATTCACTGCTCTGCTGACCCGGCATAAGCAAATGTATACCAAAAATGTACCCAGAATGAGCTTTTCAGTGAACAGCAGCCAGGCACATTTTAGCTAGTTTTACTTGTAACTGGGGTTGTAAACGGTTTTCAGGCTCAGTACTGCGCTCAAAAGATGCAGCCCTGAGGTCTCTCCTGATAGGAGGTAGTTATGTAGAAATTCACTGCTCAGCTGACCCGGCAGAAGCAAATGTATACCAAAAATGTACCCAGAATGAGCTTTTCAGTGAACAGCAGCCAGGCACATTTTAGCTAGTTTTACTTGTAAGTTGGGTTGTAAACGCTTTTCAGGCTCAGTACTGCGCTCAAAAGATGCAGCCCTGAGGTCTCTCCTGATAGGAGATAGTTAAGTAGAAATTCACTGCTCAGCTGACCCGGCAGATGCAAATGTATACCAAAAATGTACCCAGAATGAGCTTTTCAGTGAACAGCAGCCAGGCACATTTTAGCTAGTTTTACTTGTAAGTGGGGTTGTAAACGCTTTTCAGGCTCAGTACTGCGCTCAAAAGATGCAGCCCTGAGGTCTCTCCTGATAGGAGGTAGTTAAGTAGAAATTCACTGCTCAGCTGACCCGGCAGAAGCAAATGTATACCAAAAATGTACCAGAATGAGATTTTCAGTGAACAGCAGCCAGGCACATTTTAGCTAGTTTTACTTGTAACTGGGGTTGTAAACGGTTTTCAGGCTCAGTACTGCCCTCAAAAGATGCAGCCCTGAGGTCTCTCCTGATAGGAGGTAGTTAAGTAGAAATTCACTGCTCAGCTGACCCGGCAGATGCAAATGTATACCAAAAATGTACCCAGAATGAGCTTTTCAGTGAACAGCAGCCAGGCACATTTTAGCTAGTTTTACTTGTAAGTGGGGTTGGAAACACTTTTCAGGCTCAGTACTGCCCTCAAAAGATGCAGCCCTGAGGTCTCTCTTGATAGGAGATAGTTAAGTAGAAATTCACTGCTCTGCTGACCCGGCATAAGCAAATGTATACCAAAAATGTACCCAGAATGAGCTTTTCAGTGAACAGCAGCCAGGCACATTTTAGCTAGTTTTACTTGTAACTGGGGTTGTAAACGGTTTTCAGGCTCAGTACTGCGCTCAAAAGATGCAGCCCTGAGGTCTCTCCTGATAGGAGGTAGTTATGTAGAAATTCACTGCTCAGCTGACCCGGCAGAAGCAAATGTATACCAAAAATGTACCCAGAATGAGCTTTTCAGTGAACAGCAGCCAGGCACATTTTAGCTAGTTTTACTTGTAAGTTGGGTTGTAAACGCTTTTCAGGCTCAGTACTGCGCTCAAAAGATGCAGCCCTGAGGTCTCTCCTGATAGGAGATAGTTAAGTAGAAATTCACTGCTCAGCTGACCCGGCAGATGCAAATGTATACCAAAAATGTACCCAGAATGAGCTTTTCAGTGAACAGCAGCCAGGCACATTTTAGCTAGTTTTACTTGTAAGTGGGGTTGTAAACGCTTTTCAGGCTCAGTACTGCGCTCAAAAGATGCAGCCCTGAGGTCTCTCCTGATAGGAGGTAGTTAAGTAGAAATTCACTGCTCAGCTGACCCGGCAGAAGCAAATGTATACCAAAAATGTACCAGAATGAGATTTTCAGTGAACAGCAGCCAGGCACATTTTAGCTACTTTTACTTGTAAGTGGGGTTGTAAACGGTTTTCAGGCTCAGTACTGCGCTCAAAAGATGCAGCCCTGAGGTCTCTCCTGATAGGAGGTAGTTAAGTAGAAATTCACTGCTCAGCTGACCCGGCAGAAGCAAATGTATACCAAAAATGTACCCAGAATGAGCTTTTCAGTGAACAGCAGCCAGGCACATTTTAGCTAGTTTTACTTGTAACTGGGGTTGTAAACGGTTTTCAGGCTCAGTACTGCCCTCAAAAGATGCAGCCCTGAGGTCTCTCCTGATAGGAGGTAGTTAAGTAGAAATTCACTGCTCAGCTGACCCGGCAGAAGCAAATGTATACCAAAAATGTACCCAGAATAAGCTTTTCAGTGAACAGCAGCCAGGCACATTTTAGCTAGTTTTACTTGTAAGTGGGGTTGTAAACGCTTTTCAGGCTCAGTACTGCGCTCAAAAGATGCAGCCCTGATGTCTCTCCTGATAGGAGGTAGTTAAGTAGAAATTCACTGCTCAGCTGACCCGGCAGATGCAAATGTATACCAAAAATGTACCCAGAATGAGCTTTTCAGTGAACAGCAGCCAGGCACATTTTAGCTAGTTTTACTTGTAAGTGGGGTTGGAAACACTTTTCAGGCTCAGTACTGCCCTCAAAAGATGCAGCCCTGAGGTCTCTCTTGATAGGAGATAGTTAAGTAGAAATTCACTGCTCTGCTGACCCGGCATAAGCAAATGTATACCAAAAATGTACCCAGAATGAGCTTTTCAGTGAACAGCAGCCAGGCACATTTTAGCAAGTTTTACTTGTAACTGGGGTTGTAAACGGTTTTCAGGCTCAGTACTGCGCTCAAAAGATGCAGCCCTGAGGTCTCTCCTGATAGGAGGTAGTTATGTAGAAATTCACTGCTCAGCTGACCCGGCAGAAGCAAATGTATACCAAAAATGTACCCAGAATGAGCTTTTCAGTGAACAGCAGCCAGGCACATTTTAGCTAGTTTTACTTGTAAGTTGGGTTGTAAACGCTTTTCAGGCTCAGTACTGCGCTCAAAAGATGCAGCCCTGAGGTCTCTCCTGATAGGAGATAGTTAAGTAGAAATTCACTGCTCAGCTGACCCGGCAGATGCAAATGTATACCAAAAATGTACCCAGAATGAGCTTTTCAGTGAACAGCAGCCAGGCACATTTTAGCTAGTTTTACTTGTAAGTGGGGTTGTAAACGCTTTTCAGGCTCAGTACTGCGCTCAAAAGATGCAGCCCTGAGGTCTCTCCTGATAGGAGGTAGTTAAGTAGAAATTCACTGCTCAGCTGACCCGGCAGAAGCAAATGTATACCAAAAATGTACCAGAATGAGATTTTCAGTGAACAGCAGCCAGGCACATTTTAGCTACTTTTACTTGTAAGTGGGGTTGTAAACGGTTTTCAGGCTCAGTACTGCGCTCAAAAGATGCAGCCCTGAGGTCTCTCCTGATAGGAGGTAGTTAAGTAGAAATTCACTGCTCAGCTGACCCGGCAGAAGCAAATGTATACCAAAAATGTACCCAGAATGAGCTTTTCAGTGAACAGCAGCCAGGCACATTTTAGCTAGTTTTACTTGTAACTGGGGTTGTAAACGGTTTTCAGGCTCAGTACTGCGCTCAAAAGATGCAGCCCTGAGGTCTCTCCTGATAGGAGGTAGTTATGTAGAAATTCACTGCTCAGCTGACCCGGCAGAAGCAAATGTATACCAAAAATGTACCCAGAATGAGCTTTTCAGTGAACAGCAGCCAGGCACATTTTAGCTAGTTTTACTTGTAAGTTGGGTTGTAAACGCTTTTCAGGCTCAGTACTGCGCTCAAAAGATGCAGCCCTGAGGTCTCTCCTGATAGGAGGTAGTTAAGTAGAAATTCACTGCTCAGCTGACCCGGCAGATGCAAATGTATACCAAAAATGTACCCAGAATGAGCTTTTCAGTGAACAGCAGCCAGGCACATTTTAGCTAGTTTTACTTGTAAGTGGGGTTGGAAACACTTTTCAGGCTCAGTACTGCCCTCAAAAGATGCAGCCCTGAGGTCTCTCTTGATAGGAGATAGTTAAGTAGAAATTCACTGCTCTGCTGACCCGGCATAAGCAAATGTATACCAAAAATGTACCCAGAATGAGCTTTTCAGTGAACAGCAGCCAGGCACATTTTAGCTAGTTTTACTTGTAACTGGGGTTGTAAACGGTTTTCAGGCTCAGTACTGCGCTCAAAAGATGCAGCCCTGAGGTCTCTCCTGATAGGAGGTAGTTATGTAGAAATTCACTGCTCAGCTGACCCGGCAGAAGCAAATGTATACCAAAAATGTACCCAGAATGAGCTTTTCAGTGAACAGCAGCCAGGCACATTTTAGCTAGTTTTACTTGTAAGTTGGGTTGTAAACGCTTTTCAGGCTCAGTACTGCGCTCAAAAGATGCAGCCCTGAGGTCTCTCCTGATAGGAGATAGTTAAGTAGAAATTCACTGCTCAGCTGACCCGGCAGATGCAAATGTATACCAAAAATGTACCCAGAATGAGCTTTTCAGTGAACAGCAGCCAGGCACATTTTAGCTAGTTTTACTTGTAAGTGGGGTTGTAAACGCTTTTCAGGCTCAGTACTGCGCTCAAAAGATGCAGCCCTGAGGTCTCTCCTGATAGGAGGTAGTTAAGTAGAAATTCACTGCTCAGCTGACCCGGCAGAAGCAAATGTATACCAAAAATGTACCAGAATGAGATTTTCAGTGAACAGCAGCCAGGCACATTTTAGCTACTTTTACTTGTAAGTGGGGTTGTAAACGGTTTTCAGGCTCAGTACTGCGCTCAAAAGATGCAGCCCTGAGGTCTCTCCTGATAGGAGGTAGTTAAGTAGAAATTCACTGCTCAGCTGACCCGGCAGAAGCAAATGTATACCAAAAATGTACCCAGAATGAGCTTTTCAGTGAACAGCAGCCAGGCACATTTTAGCTAGTTTTACTTGTAACTGGGGTTGTAAACGGTTTTCAGGCTCAGTACTGCCCTCAAAAGATGCAGCCCTGAGGTCTCTCCTGATAGGAGGTAGTTAAGTAGAAATTCACTGCTCAGCTGACCCGGCAGAAGCAAATGTATACCAAAAATGTACCCAGAATAAGCTTTTCAGTGAACAGCAGCCAGGCACATTTTAGCTAGTTTTACTTGTAAGTGGGGTTGTAAACGCTTTTCAGGCTCAGTACTGCGCTCAAAAGATGCAGCCCTGATGTCTCTCCTGATAGGAGGTAGTTAAGTAGAAATTCACTGCTCAGCTGACCCGGCAGATGCAAATGTATACCAAAAATGTACCCAGAATGAGCTTTTCAGTGAACAGCAGCCAGGCACATTTTAGCTAGTTTTACTTGTAAGTGGGGTTGGAAACACTTTTCAGGCTCAGTACTGCCCTCAAAAGATGCAGCCCTGAGGTCTCTCTTGATAGGAGATAGTTAAGTAGAAATTCACTGCTCTGCTGACCCGGCATAAGCAAATGTATACCAAAAATGTACCCAGAATGAGCTTTTCAGTGAACAGCAGCCAGGCACATTTTAGCTAGTTTTACTTGTAACTGGGGTTGTAAACGGTTTTCAGGCTCAGTACTGCGCTCAAAAGATGCAGCCCTGAGGTCTCTCCTGATAGGAGGTAGTTATGTAGAAATTCACTGCTCAGCTGACCCGGCAGAAGCAAATGTATACCAAAAATGTACCCAGAATGAGCTTTTCAGTGAACAGCAGCCAGGCACATTTTAGCTAGTTTTACTTGTAAGTTGGGTTGTAAACGCTTTTCAGGCTCAGTACTGCGCTCAAAAGATGCAGCCCTGAGGTCTCTCCTGATAGGAGATAGTTAAGTAGAAATTCACTGCTCAGCTGACCCGGCAGATGCAAATGTATACCAAAAATGTACCCAGAATGAGCTTTTCAGTGAACAGCAGCCAGGCACATTTTAGCTAGTTTTACTTGTAAGTGGGGTTGTAAACGCTTTTCAGGCTCAGTACTGCGCTCAAAAGATGCAGCCCTGAGGTCTCTCCTGATAGGAGGTAGTTAAGTAGAAATTCACTGCTCAGCTGACCCGGCAGAAGCAAATGTATACCAAAAATGTACCAGAATGAGATTTTCAGTGAACAGCAGCCAGGCACATTTTAGCTACTTTTACTTGTAAGTGGGGTTGTAAACGGTTTTCAGGCTCAGTACTGCGCTCAAAAGATGCAGCCCTGAGGTCTCTCCTGATAGGAGGTAGTTAAGTAGAAATTCACTGCTCAGCTGACCCGGCAGAAGCAAATGTATACCAAAAATGTACCCAGAATGAGCTTTTCAGTGAACAGCAGCCAGGCACATTTTAGCTAGTTTTACTTGTAACTGGGGTTGTAAACGGTTTTCAGGCTCAGTACTGCCCTCAAAAGATGCAGCCCTGAGGTCTCTCCTGATAGGAGGTAGTTAAGTAGAAATTCACTGCTCAGCTGACCCGGCAGAAGCAAATGTATACCAAAAATGTACCCAGAATAAGCTTTTCAGTGAACAGCAGCCAGGCACATTTTAGCTAGTTTTACTTGTAAGTGGGGTTGTAAACGCTTTTCAGGCTCAGTACTGCGCTCAAAAGATGCAGCCCTGATGTCTCTCCTGATAGGAGGTAGTTAAGTAGAAATTCACTGCTCAGCTGACCCGGCAGATGCAAATGTATACCAAAAATGTACCCAGAATGAGCTTTTCAGTGAACAGCAGCCAGGCACATTTTAGCTAGTTTTACTTGTAAGTGGGGTTGGAAACACTTTTCAGGCTCAGTACTGCCCTCAAAAGATGCAGCCCTGAGGTCTCTCTTGATAGGAGATAGTTAAGTAGAAATTCACTGCTCTGCTGACCCGGCATAAGCAAATGTATACCAAAAATGTACCCAGAATGAGCTTTTCAGTGAACAGCAGCCAGGCACATTTTAGCTAGTTTTACTTGTAACTGGGGTTGTAAACGGTTTTCAGGCTCAGTACTGCGCTCAAAAGATGCAGCCCTGAGGTCTCTCCTGATAGGAGGTAGTTATGTAGAAATTCACTGCTCAGCTGACCCGGCAGAAGCAAATGTATACCAAAAATGTACCCAGAATGAGCTTTTCAGTGAACAGCAGCCAGGCACATTTTAGCTAGTTTTACTTGTAAGTTGGGTTGTAAACGCTTTTCAGGCTCAGTACTGCGCTCAAAAGATGCAGCCCTGAGGTCTCTCCTGATAGGAGATAGTTAAGTAGAAATTCACTGCTCAGCTGACCCGGCAGATGCAAATGTATACCAAAAATGTACCCAGAATGAGCTTTTCAGTGAACAGCAGCCAGGCACATTTTAGCTAGTTTTACTTGTAAGTGGGGTTGTAAACGCTTTTCAGGCTCAGTACTGCGCTCAAAAGATGCAGCCCTGAGGTCTCTCCTGATAGGAGGTAGTTAAGTAGAAATTCACTGCTCAGCTGACCCGGCAGAAGCAAATGTATACCAAAAATGTACCAGAATGAGCTTTTCAGTGAACAGCAGCCAGGCACATTTTAGCTACTTTTACTTGTAAGTGGGGTTGTAAACGGTTTTCAGGCTCAGTACTGCGCTCAAAAGATGCAGCCCTGATGTCTCTCCTGATAGGAGGTAGTTAAGTAGAAATTCACTGCTCAGCTGACCCGGCAGATGCAAATGTATACCAAAAATGTACCCAGAATGAGCTTTTCAGTGAACAGCAGCCAGGCACATTTTAGCTAGTTTTACTTGTAAGTGGGGTTGTAAACGGTTTTCAGGCTCAGTACTGCGCTCAAAAGATGCAGCCCTGAGGTCTCTCCTGATAGGAGGTAGTTAAGTAGAAATTCACTGCTCAGCTGTCCCGGCAGAAGCAAATGTATACCAAAAATGTACCCAGAATGAGCTTTTCAGTGAACAGCAGCCAGGCACATTTTAGCTAGTTTTACTTGTAACTGGGGTTGTAAACGGTTTTCAGGCTCAGTACTGCGCTCAAAAGATGCAGCCCTGAGGTCTCTCCTGATAGGAGGTAGTTAAGTAGAAATTCACTGCTCAGCTGACCCGGCACAAGCAAATGTATACCAAAAATGTACCCAGAATGAGCTTTTCAGTGAACAGCAGCCAGGCACATTTTAGCTAGTTTTACTTGTAAGTGGGGTTGGAAACACTTTTCAGGCTCAGTACTGCCCTCAAAAGATGCAGCCCTGAGGTCTCTCTTGATAGGAGATAGTTAAGTAGAAATTCACTGCTCTGCTGACCCGGCATAAGCAAATGTATACCAAAAATGTACCCAGAATGAGCTTTTCAGTGAACAGCAGCCAGGCACATTTTAGCTAGTTTTACTTGTAACTGGGGTTGTAAACGGTTTTCAGGCTCAGTACTGCGCTCAAAAGATGCAGCCCTGAGGTCTCTCCTGATAGGAGGTAGTAAGTAGAAATTCCCTGCTCAGCTGACCCGGCAGAAGCAAATGTATACCAAAAATGTACCCAGAATGAGCTTTTCAGTGAACAGCACCCAGGCACATTTTAGCTAGTTTTACTTGTAAGTTGGGTTGTAAACGCTTTTCAGGCTCAGTACTGCGCTCAAAAGATGCAGCCCTGAGGTCTCTCCTGATAGGAGATAGTTAAGTAGAAATTCACTGCTCAGCTGACCCGGCAGATGCAAATGTATACCAAAAATGTACCCAGAATGAGCTTTTCAGTGAACAGCAGCCAGGCACATTTTAGCTAGTTTTACTTGTAAGTGGGGTTGTAAACGGTTTTCAGGCTCAGTACTGCGCTCAAAAGATGCAGCCCTGAGGTCTCTCCTGATAGGAGGTAGTTAAGTAGAAATTCACTGCTCAGCTGACCCGGCAGAAGCAAATGTATACCAAAAATGTACCCAGAATGAGCTTTTCAGTGAACAGCAGCCAGGCACATTTTAGCTAGTTTTACTTTTAAGTGGGGTTGGAAACACTTTTCAGGCTCAGTACTGCCCTCAAAAGATGCAGCCCTGAGGTCTCTCTTGATAGGAGATAGTTAAGTAGAAATTCACTGCTCTGCTGACCCGGCAGAAGCAAATGTATACCAAAAATGTACCCAGAATGAGCTTTTCAGTGAACAGCAGCCAGGCACATTTTAGCTAGTTTTACTTGTAACTGGGGTTGTAAACGGTTTTCAGGCTCAGTACTGCGCTCAAAAGATGCAGCCCTGAGGTCTCTCCTGATAGGAGGTAGTTAAGTAGAAATTCACTGCTCAGCTGACCCGGCAGAAGCAAATGTATACCAAAAATGTACCCAGAATGAGCTTTTCAGTGAACAGCAGCCAGGCACATTTTAGCTAGTTTTACTTGTAAGTGGGGTTGGAAACGCTTTTCAGGCTCAGTACTGCGCTCAAAAGATGCAGCCCTGAGGTCTCTCCTGATAGGAGGTAGTTAAGTAGAAATTCACTGCTCAGCTGACCCGGCAGAAGCAAATGTATACCAAAAATGTACCCAGAATGAGCTTTTCAGTGAACAGCAGCCAGGCACATTTTAGCTAGTTTTACTTGTAAGTGGGGTTGTAAACGCTTTTCAGGCTCAGTACTGCGCTCAAAAGATGCAGCCCTGAGGTCTCTCCTGATAGGGGGTAGTTAAGTAGAAATTCACTGTTCAGCTGACCCGGCAGAAGCAAATGTATACCAAAAATGTACCCAGAATGAGCTTTTCAGTGAACAGCAGCCAGGCACATTTTAGCTAGTTTTACTTTGTAAGTGGGGTTGGAAACGCTTTTCAGGCTCAGTACTGCGCTCAAAAGATGCAGCCCTGAGGTCTCTCCTGATAGGGGATAGTTAAGCAGAAATTCACTGCTCAGCTGACCCGGCAGAAGCAAATGTATACCAAAAATGTACCCAGAATGAGCTTTTCAGTGAACAGCAGCCAGGCACATTTTAGCTAGTTTTACTTGTAAGTGGGGTTGGAAACGCTTTTCAGGCTCAGTACTGCGCTCAAAAGATGCAGCCCTGAGGTCTCTCCTGATAGGAGATAGTTAAGTAGAAATTCACTGCTCAGCTGACCCGGCAGAAGCAAATGTATACCAAACATGTACCCAGAATGAGCTTTTCAGTGAACAGCAGCCAGGCACATATTAGCTAGTTTTACTTGTAACTGGGGTTGTAAACAGTTTTCAGGCTCAGTACTGCGCTCAAAAGATGCAGCCCTGAGGTCTCTCCTGATAGGAGGTAGTAAGTAGAAATTCCCTGCTCAGCTGACCCGGCAGAAGCAAATGTATACCAAAAATGTACCCAGAATGAGCTTTTCAGTGAACAGCAGCCAGGCACATTTTAGCTAGTTTTTCTTTTAAGTGGGGTTGGAAACGCTTTTCAGGCTCAGTACTGCGCTCAAAAGATGCAGCCCTGAGGTCTCTCCTGATAGGAGGTAGTTAAGTAGAAATTCACTGCTCAGCTGACCCAGCAGAAGCAAATGTATACCAAAAATGTACCCAGAATGAGCTTTTCAGTGAACAGCAGCCAGGCACATTTTAGCTAGTTTTACTTGTAAGTGGGGTTGGAAACGCTTTTCAGGCTCAGTACTGCGCTCAAAAGATGCAGCCCTGAGGTCTCTCCTGATAGGAGGTAGTTAAGTAGAAATTCACTGCTCAGCTGACCCGGCAGAAGCAAATGTATACCAAAAATGTACCCAGAATGAGCTTTTCAGTGAACAGCAGCCAGGCACATTTTAGCTAGTTTTACTTGTAAGTGGGGTTGGAAACGCTTTTCAGGCTCAGTACTGCGATCAAAAGATGCAGCCCTGAGGTCTCTCCTGATAGGAGGTAGTTAAGTAGAAATTCACTGCTCAGCTGACCCGGCAGAAGCAAATGTATACCAAAAATGTACCCAGAATGAGCTTTTCAGTGAACAGCAGCCAGGCACATTTTAGCTAGTTTTACTTGCAAGTGGGGTTGGAAACGCTTTTCAGGCTCAGTACTGCGCTCAAAAGATGCAGCCCTGAGGTCTCTCCTGATAGGAGGTAGTTAAGTAGAAATTCACTGCTCAGCTGACCCGGCAGAAGCAAATGTATACCAAAAATGTACCCAGAATGAGCTTTTCAGTGAACAGCAGCCAGGCACATTTTAGCTAGTTTTACTTGCAAGTGGGGTTGTAAACGGTTTTCAGGCTCAGTACTGCGCACAAAAGATGCAGACCTGAGGTCTCTCCTGATAGGAGATATTTAAGTAGAAATTCACTGCTCAGCTGACCCGGCAGAAGCAAATGTATACCAAAAATTTACCCAGAATGAGCTTTTCAGTGAACAGCAGCCAGGCACATTTTAGCTAGTTTTACTTGTAAGTGGGGTTGTAAACGCTTTTCAGGCTCAGTACTGCGCTCAAAAGATGCAGCCCTGAGGTCTCTCCTGATAGGAGGTAGTTAAGTAGAAATTCACTGCTCAGCTGACCCGGCAGAAGCAAATGTATACCAAAAATGTACCCAGAATGAGCTTTTCAGTGAACAGCAGCCAGGCACATTTTAGCTAGTTTTACTTGTAAGTGGGGTTGTAAACGCTATTCAGGCTCAGTACTGCGCTCAAAAGATGCAACCCTGAGGTCTCTCCTGATAGGGGGTAGTTAAGTAGAAATTCACTGTTCAGCTGACCCGGCAGAAGCAAATATATACCAAAAATGTACCCAGAATGAGCTTTTCAGTGAACAGCAGCCAGGCACATTTTAGCTAGTTTTACTTGTAAGTGGGGTTGGAAACGCTTTTCAGGCTCAGTACTGCGCTCAAAAGATGCAGCCCTGAGGTCTCTCCTGATAGGAGATAGTTAAGCAGAAATTCACTGCTCAGCTGACCCGGCAGAAGCAAATGTATACCAAAAATGTACCCAGAATGAGCTTTTCAGTGAACAGCAGCCAGGCACATTTTAGCTAGTTTTACTTGTAAGTGGGGTTGGAAACGCTTTTCAGGCTCAGTACTGCGCTCAAAAGATGCAGCCCTGAGGTCTCTCCTGATAGGGGGTAGTTAAGTAGAAATTCACTGTTCAGCTGACCCGGCAGAAGCAAATATATACCAAAAATGTACCCAGAATGAGCTTTTCAGTGAACAGCAGCCAGGCACATTTTAGCTAGTTTTACTTGTAAGTTGGGTTGTAAACGCTTTTCAGGCTCAGTACTGCGCTCAAAAGATGCAGCCCTGAGGTCTCTCCTGATAGGAGATAGTTAAGTAGAAATTCACTGCTCAGCTGACCCGGCAGATGCAAATGTATACCAAAAATGTACCCAGAATGAGCTTTTCAGTGAACAGCAGCCAGGCACATTTTAGCTAGTTTTACTTGTAAGTGGGGTTGTAAACGGTTTTCAGGCTCAGTACTGCGCTCAAAAGATGCAGCCCTGAGGTCTCTCCTGATAGGAGGTAGTTAAGTAGAAATTCACTGCTCAGCTGTCCCGGCAGAAGCAAATGTATACCAAAAATGTACCCAGAATGAGCTTTTCAGTGAACAGCAGCCAGGCACAATTTAGCTAGTTTTACTTGTAACTGGGGTTGTAAACGGTTTTCAGGCTCAGTACTGCGCTCAAAAGATGCAGCCCTGAGGTCTCTCCTGATAGGAGGTAGTTAAGTAGAAATTCACTGCTCAGCTGACCCGGCAGAAGCAAATGTATACCAAAAATGTACCCAGAATGAGCTTTTCAGTGAACAGCAGCCAGGCACATTTTAGCTAGTTTTACTTGTAAGTGGGGTTGGAAACACTTTTCAGGCTCAGTACTGCCCTCAAAAGATGCAGCCCTGAGGTCTCTCTTGATAGGAGATAGTTAAGTAGAAATTCACTGCTCTGCTGACCCGGCATAAGCAAATGTATACCAAAAATGTACCCAGAATGAGCTTTTCAGTGAACAGCAGCCAGGCACATTTTAGCTAGTTTTACTTGTAACTGGGGTTGTAAACGGTTTTCAGGCTCAGTACTGCGCTCAAAAGATGCAGCCCTGAGGTCTCTCCTGATAGGAGGTAGTTATGTAGAAATTCACTGCTCAGCTGACCCGGCAGAAGCAAATGTATACCAAAAATGTACCCAGAATGAGCTTTTCAGTGAACAGCAGCCAGGCACATTTTAGCTAGTTTTACTTGTAAGTTGGGTTGTAAACGCTTTTCAGGCTCAGTACTGCGCTCAAAAGATGCAGCCCTGAGGTCTCTCCTGATAGGAGATAGTTAAGTAGAAATTCACTGCTCAGCTGACCCGGCAGATGCAAATGTATACCAAAAATGTACCCAGAATGAGCTTTTCAGTGAACAGCAGCCAGGCACATTTTAGCTAGTTTTACTTGTAAGTGGGGTTGTAAACGCTTTTCAGGCTCAGTACTGCGCTCAAAAGATGCAGCCCTGAGGTCTCTCCTGATAGGAGGTAGTTAAGTAGAAATTCACTGCTCAGCTGACCCGGCAGAAGCAAATGTATACCAAAAATGTACCCAGAATGAGCTTTTCAGTGAACAGCAGCCAGGCACATTTTAGCTAGTTTTACTTGTAAGTGGGGTTGTAAACGCTATTCAGGCTCAGTACTGCGCTCAAAAGATGCAACCCTGAGGTCTCTCCTGATAGGGGGTAGTTAAGTAGAAATTCACTGTTCAGCTGACCCGGCAGAAGCAAATATATACCAAAAATGTACCCAGAATGAGCTTTTCAGTGAACAGCAGCCAGGCACATTTTAGCTAGTTTTACTTGTAAGTGGGGTTGGAAACGCTTTTCAGGCTCAGTACTGCGCTCAAAAGATGCAGCCCTGAGGTCTCTCCTGATAGGAGATAGTTAAGCAGAAATTCACTGCTCAGCTGACCCGGCAGAAGCAAATGTATACCAAAAATGTACCCAGAATGAGCTTTTCAGTGAACAGCAGCCAGGCACATTTTAGCTAGTTTTACTTGTAAGTGGGGTTGGAAACGCTTTTCAGGCTCAGTACTGCGCTCAAAAGATGCAGCCCTGAGGTCTCTCCTGATAGGGGGTAGTTAAGTAGAAATTCACTGTTCAGCTGACCCGGCAGAAGCAAATATATACCAAAAATGTACCCAGAATGAGCTTTTCAGTGAACAGCAGCCAGGCACATTTTAGCTAGTTTTACTTGTAAGTTGGGTTGTAAACGCTTTTCAGGCTCAGTACTGCGCTCAAAAGATGCAGCCCTGAGGTCTCTCCTGATAGGAGATAGTTAAGTAGAAATTCACTGCTCAGCTGACCCGGCAGATGCAAATGTATACCAAAAATGTACCCAGAATGAGCTTTTCAGTGAACAGCAGCCAGGCACATTTTAGCTAGTTTTACTTGTAAGTGGGGTTGTAAACGGTTTTCAGGCTCAGTACTGCGCTCAAAAGATGCAGCCCTGAGGTCTCTCCTGATAGGAGGTAGTTAAGTAGAAATTCACTGCTCAGCTGTCCCGGCAGAAGCAAATGTATACCAAAAATGTACCCAGAATGAGCTTTTCAGTGAACAGCAGCCAGGCACAATTTAGCTAGTTTTACTTGTAACTGGGGTTGTAAACGGTTTTCAGGCTCAGTACTGCGCTCAAAAGATGCAGCCCTGAGGTCTCTCCTGATAGGAGGTAGTTAAGTAGAAATTCACTGCTCAGCTGACCCGGCAGAAGCAAATGTATACCAAAAATGTACCCAGAATGAGCTTTTCAGTGAACAGCAGCCAGGCACATTTTAGCTAGTTTTACTTGTAAGTGGGGTTGGAAACACTTTTCAGGCTCAGTACTGCCCTCAAAAGATGCAGCCCTGAGGTCTCTCTTGATAGGAGATAGTTAAGTAGAAATTCACTGCTCTGCTGACCCGGCATAAGCAAATGTATACCAAAAATGTACCCAGAATGAGCTTTTCAGTGAACAGCAGCCAGGCACATTTTAGCTAGTTTTACTTGTAACTGGGGTTGTAAACGGTTTTCAGGCTCAGTACTGCGCTCAAAAGATGCAGCCCTGAGGTCTCTCCTGATAGGAGGTAGTTATGTAGAAATTCACTGCTCAGCTGACCCGGCAGAAGCAAATGTATACCAAAAATGTACCCAGAATGAGCTTTTCAGTGAACAGCAGCCAGGCACATTTTAGCTAGTTTTACTTGTAAGTTGGGTTGTAAACGCTTTTCAGGCTCAGTACTGCGCTCAAAAGATGCAGCCCTGAGGTCTCTCCTGATAGGAGATAGTTAAGTAGAAATTCACTGCTCAGCTGACCCGGCAGATGCAAATGTATACCAAAAATGTACCCAGAATGAGCTTTTCAGTGAACAGCAGCCAGGCACATTTTAGCTAGTTTTACTTGTAAGTGGGGTTGTAAACGCTTTTCAGGCTCAGTACTGCGCTCAAAAGATGCAGCCCTGAGGTCTCTCCTGATAGGAGGTAGTTAAGTAGAAATTCACTGCTCAGCTGACCCGGCAGAAGCAAATGTATACCAAAAATGTACCAGAATGAGATTTTCAGTGAACAGCAGCCAGGCACATTTTAGCTACTTTTACTTGTAAGTGGGGTTGTAAACGGTTTTCAGGCTCAGTACTGCGCTCAAAAGATGCAGCCCTGAGGTCTCTCCTGATAGGAGGTAGTTAAGTAGAAATTCACTGCTCAGCTGACCCGGCAGAAGCAAATGTATACCAAAAATGTACCCAGAATGAGCTTTTCAGTGAACAGCAGCCAGGCACATTTTAGCTAGTTTTACTTGTAACTGGGGTTGTAAACGGTTTTCAGGCTCAGTACTGCCCTCAAAAGATGCAGCCCTGAGGTCTCTCCTGATAGGAGGTAGTTAAGTAGAAATTCACTGCTCAGCTGACCCGGCAGAAGCAAATGTATACCAAAAATGTACCCAGAATAAGCTTTTCAGTGAACAGCAGCCAGGCACATTTTAGCTAGTTTTACTTGTAAGTGGGGTTGTAAACGCTTTTCAGGCTCAGTACTGCGCTCAAAAGATGCAGCCCTGATGTCTCTCCTGATAGGAGGTAGTTAAGTAGAAATTCACTGCTCAGCTGACCCGGCAGAAGCAAATGTATACCAAAAATGTACCCAGAATGAGCTTTTCAGTGAACAGCAGCCAGGCACATTTTAGCTAGTTTTACTTGTAAGTGGGGTTGTAAACGCTTTTCAGGCTCAGTACTGCGCTCAAAAGATGCAGCCCTGAGGTCTCTCCTGATAGGAGATAGTTAAGTAGAAATTCACTGCTCAGCTGACCCGGCAGAAGCAAATGTATACCAAAAATGTACCCAGAATGAGCTTTTCAGTGAACAGCAGCCAGGCACATTTTAGCTAGTTTTACTTGTAAGTGGGGTTGTAAACGCTTTTCAGGCTCAGTACTGCGCTCAAAAGATGCAGCCCTGAGGTCTCTCCTGATAGGAGATAGTTAAGTAGAAATTCACTGCTCAGCTGACCCGGCAGAAGAAAATGTATACCAAAAATGTACCCAGAATAAGCTTTTCAGTGAACAGCAGCCAGGCACATTTTAGCTAGTTTTACTTGTAACTGGGGTTGTAAACGCTTTTTAGGCTCAGTACTGCGCTCAAAAGATGCAGCCCTGAGGTCTCTCCTGATAGGAGGTAGTTAAGTAGAAATTCACTGCTCAGCTGACCCGGCAGAAGCAAATGTATACCAAAAATGTACCCAGAATAAGCTTTTCAGTGAACAGCAGCCAGGCACATTTTAGCTAGTTTTACTTGTAAGTGGGGTTGTAAACGCTTTTCAGGCTCAGTACTGCGCTCAAAAGATGCAGCCCTGAGGTCTCTCCTGATAGGAGGTAGTTAAGTAGAAATTCACTGCTCAGCTGACCCGGCAGAAGCAAATGTATACCAAAAATGTACCCAGAATGAGCTTTTCAGTGAACAGCAGCCAGGCACATTTTAGCTAGTTTTACTTGTAAGTGGGGTTGTAAACGCTTTTCAGGCTCAGTACTGCGCTCAAAAGATGCAGCCCTGAGGTCTCTCCTGATAGGAGGTAGTTAAGTAGAAATTCACTGCTCAGCTGACCCGGCAGAAGCAAATGTATACCAAAAATGTACCCAGAATGAGCTTTTCAGTGAACAGCAGCCAGGCACATTTTAGCTAGTTTTACTTGTAAGTGGGGTTGTAAACGCTTTTCAGGCTCAGTACTGCCCTCAAAAGATGCAGCCCTGAGGTCTCTCCTGATAGGAGATAGTTAAGTAGAAATTCACTGCTTAGCTGACCCGGCAAAAGCAAATGTATACCAAAAATGTACCCAGAATAAGCTTTTCAGTGAACAGCAGCCAGGCACATTTTAGCTAGTTTTACTTGTAACTGGGGTTGTAAACGCTTTTTAGGCTCAGTACTGCGCTCAAAAGATGCAGCCCTGAGGTCTCTCCTGATAGGAAGTAGTTAAGTAGAAATTCACTGTTCAGCTGACCCGGCAGAAGCAAATGTATACCAAAAATGTACCCAGAATGAGCTTTTCAGTGAACAGCAGCCAGGCACATTTTTTAGCTAGTTTTACTTGTAAGTGGAGTTGTAAACGCTTTTCAGGCTCAGTACTGCGCTCAAAAGATGCAGCCCTGAGGTCTCTCCTGATAGGAGATAGTTAAGTAGAAATTCACTGCTCAGCTGACCCGGCAGAAGCAAATGTATACCAAAAATTTACCCAGAATGAGCTTTTCAGAGAACAGCAGCCAGGCACATTTTAGCTAGTTTTACTTGTAAGTGGGGTTGGAAACGCTTTTCAGGCTCAGTACTGCGCTCAAAAGATGCAGCCCTGAGGTCTCTCCTGATAGGAGGTAGTTAAGTAGAAATTCACTGCTCAGCTGACCCGGCAGAAGCAAATGTATACCAAATATGTACCCAGAATGAGCTTTTCAGTGAACAGCAGCCAGGCACATTTTAGCTAGTTTTACTTGTAAGTGGGGTTGTAAACGCTTTTCAGGCTCAGTACTGCGCTCAAAAGATGCAGCCCTGAGGTCTCTCCTGATAGGAAGTAGTTAAGTAGAAATTCACTGTTCAGCTGACCCGGCAGAAGCAAATGTATACCAAAAATGTACCCAGAATGAGCTTTTCAGTGAACAGCAGCCAGGCACATTTTAGCTAGTTTTACTTGTAAGTGGGGTTGTAAACGCTTTTCAGGCTCAGTACTGCGCTCAAAAGATGCAGCCCTGAGGTCTCTCCTGATAGGAGATAGTTAAGTAGAAATTCACTGCTCAGCTGACCCGGCAGAAGCAAATGTATACCAAAAATTTACCCAGAATGAGCTTTTCAGAGAACAGCAGCCAGGCACATTTTAGCTAGTTTTACTTGTAAGTGGGGTTGGAAACGCTTTTCAGGCTCAGTACTGCGCTCAAAAGATGCAGCCCTGAGGTCTCTCCTGATAGGAGGTAGTTAAGTAGAAATTCACTGCTCAGCTGACCCGGCAGAAGCAAATGTATACCAAAAATGTACCCAGAATGAGCTTTTCAGTGAACAGCAGCCAGGCACATTTTAGCTAGTTTTACTTGTAACTGGGGTTGGAAACGCTTTTCAAGCTCAGTACTGCGCTCAAAAGATGCAGCCCTGAGGTCTCTCCTGATAGGAGGTAGTTAAGTAGAAATTCACTGCTCAGCTGACCCGGCAGAAGCAAATGTATACCAAATATGTACCCAGAATGAGCTTTTCAGTGAACAGCAGCCAGGCACATTTTAGCTAGTTTTACTTG
Organism: Lissotriton vulgaris; assembly: GCF_964263255.1. Classification (NCBI taxonomy): domain Eukaryota; kingdom Metazoa; phylum Chordata; class Amphibia; order Caudata; family Salamandridae; genus Lissotriton; species Lissotriton vulgaris. The sequence continues at coordinate 1,065,811 of NW_028246658.1, forward strand.
TAAGTGGGGTTGTAAACGCTTTTCAGGCTCAGTACTGCGCTCAAAAGATGCAGCCCTGAGGTCTCTCCTGATAGGAAGTAGTTAAGTAGAAATTCACTGTTCAGCTGACCCGGCAGAAGCAAATGTATACCAAAAATGTACCCAGAATGAGCTTTTCAGTGAACAGCAGCCAGGCACATTTTAGCTAGTTTTACTGGTAACTGGGGTTGTAAACGGTTTTCAGGCTCAGTACTGCCCTCAAAAGATGCAGCCCTGAGGTCTCTCCTGATAGGAGGTAGTTAAGTAGAAATTCACTGCTCAGCTGACCCGGCAGAAGCAAATGTATACCAAAAATGTACCCAGAATAAGCTTTTCAGTGAACAGCAGCCAGGCACATTTTAGCTAGTTTTACTTGTAAGTGGGGTTGTAAACGCTTTTCAGGCTCAGTACTGCGCTCAAAAGATGCAGCCCTGATGTCTCTCCTGATAGGAGGTAGTTAAGTAGAAATTCACTGCTCAGCTGACCCGGCAGATGCAAATGTATACCAAAAATGTACCCAGAATGAGCTTTTCAGTGAACAGCAGCCAGGCACATTTTAGCTAGTTTTACTTGTAAGTGGGGTTGGAAACACTTTTCAGGCTCAGTACTGCCCTCAAAAGATGCAGCCCTGAGGTCTCTCTTGATAGGAGATAGTTAAGTAGAAATTCACTGCTCTGCTGACCCGGCATAAGCAAATGTATACCAAAAATGTACCCAGAATGAGCTTTTCAGTGAACAGCAGCCAGGCACATTTTAGCTAGTTTTACTTGTAACTGGGGTTGTAAACGGTTTTCAGGCTCAGTACTGCGCTCAAAAGATGCAGCCCTGAGGTCTCTCCTGATAGGAGGTAGTTATGTAGAAATTCACTGCTCAGCTGACCCGGCAGAAGCAAATGTATACCAAAAATGTACCCAGAATGAGCTTTTCAGTGAACAGCAGCCAGGCACATTTTAGCTAGTTTTACTTGTAAGTTGGGTTGTAAACGCTTTTCAGGCTCAGTACTGCGCTCAAAAGATGCAGCCCTGAGGTCTCTCCTGATAGGAGATAGTTAAGTAGAAATTCACTGCTCAGCTGACCCGGCAGATGCAAATGTATACCAAAAATGTACCCAGAATGAGCTTTTCAGTGAACAGCAGCCAGGCACATTTTAGCTAGTTTTACTTGTAAGTGGGGTTGTAAACGCTTTTCAGGCTCAGTACTGCGCTCAAAAGATGCAGCCCTGAGGTCTCTCCTGATAGGAGGTAGTTAAGTAGAAATTCACTGCTCAGCTGACCCGGCAGAAGCAAATGTATACCAAAAATGTACCAGAATGAGATTTTCAGTGAACAGCAGCCAGGCACATTTTAGCTACTTTTACTTGTAAGTGGGGTTGTAAACGGTTTTCAGGCTCAGTACTGCGCTCAAAAGATGCAGCCCTGAGGTCTCTCCTGATAGGAGGTAGTTAAGTAGAAATTCACTGCTCAGCTGACCCGGCAGAAGCAAATGTATACCAAAAATGTACCCAGAATGAGCTTTTCAGTGAACAGCAGCCAGGCACATTTTAGCTAGTTTTACTTGTAACTGGGGTTGTAAACGGTTTTCAGGCTCAGTACTGCCCTCAAAAGATGCAGCCCTGAGGTCTCTCCTGATAGGAGGTAGTTAAGTAGAAATTCACTGCTCAGCTGACCCGGCAGAAGCAAATGTATACCAAAAATGTACCCAGAATAAGCTTTTCAGTGAACAGCAGCCAGGCACATTTTAGCTAGTTTTACTTGTAAGTGGGGTTGTAAACGCTTTTCAGGCTCAGTACTGCGCTCAAAAGATGCAGCCCTGATGTCTCTCCTGATAGGAGGTAGTTAAGTAGAAATTCACTGCTCAGCTGACCCGGCAGATGCAAATGTATACCAAAAATGTACCCAGAATGAGCTTTTCAGTGAACAGCAGCCAGGCACATTTTAGCTAGTTTTACTTGTAAGTGGGGTTGGAAACACTTTTCAGGCTCAGTACTGCCCTCAAAAGATGCAGCCCTGAGGTCTCTCTTGATAGGAGATAGTTAAGTAGAAATTCACTGCTCTGCTGACCCGGCATAAGCAAATGTATACCAAAAATGTACCCAGAATGAGCTTTTCAGTGAACAGCAGCCAGGCACATTTTAGCTAGTTTTACTTGTAACTGGGGTTGTAAACGGTTTTCAGGCTCAGTACTGCGCTCAAAAGATGCAGCCCTGAGGTCTCTCCTGATAGGAGGTAGTTATGTAGAAATTCACTGCTCAGCTGACCCGGCAGAAGCAAATGTATACCAAAAATGTACCCAGAATGAGCTTTTCAGTGAACAGCAGCCAGGCACATTTTAGCTAGTTTTACTTGTAAGTTGGGTTGTAAACGCTTTTCAGGCTCAGTACTGCGCTCAAAAGATGCAGCCCTGAGGTCTCTCCTGATAGGAGATAGTTAAGTAGAAATTCACTGCTCAGCTGACCCGGCAGATGCAAATGTATACCAAAAATGTACCCAGAATGAGCTTTTCAGTGAACAGCAGCCAGGCACATTTTAGCTAGTTTTACTTGTAAGTGGGGTTGTAAACGCTTTTCAGGCTCAGTACTGCGCTCAAAAGATGCAGCCCTGAGGTCTCTCCTGATAGGAGGTAGTTAAGTAGAAATTCACTGCTCAGCTGACCCGGCAGAAGCAAATGTATACCAAAAATGTACCAGAATGAGCTTTTCAGTGAACAGCAGCCAGGCACATTTTAGCTACTTTTACTTGTAAGTGGGGTTGTAAACGGTTTTCAGGCTCAGTACTGCGCTCAAAAGATGCAGCCCTGATGTCTCTCCTGATAGGAGGTAGTTAAGTAGAAATTCACTGCTCAGCTGACCCGGCAGATGCAAATGTATACCAAAAATGTACCCAGAATGAGCTTTTCAGTGAACAGCAGCCAGGCACATTTTAGCTAGTTTTACTTGTAAGTGGGGTTGTAAACGGTTTTCAGGCTCAGTACTGCGCTCAAAAGATGCAGCCCTGAGGTCTCTCCTGATAGGAGGTAGTTAAGTAGAAATTCACTGCTCAGCTGTCCCGGCAGAAGCAAATGTATACCAAAAATGTACCCAGAATGAGCTTTTCAGTGAACAGCAGCCAGGCACATTTTAGCTAGTTTTACTTGTAACTGGGGTTGTAAACGGTTTTCAGGCTCAGTACTGCGCTCAAAAGATGCAGCCCTGAGGTCTCTCCTGATAGGAGGTAGTTAAGTAGAAATTCACTGCTCAGCTGACCCGGCACAAGCAAATGTATACCAAAAATGTACCCAGAATGAGCTTTTCAGTGAACAGCAGCCAGGCACATTTTAGCTAGTTTTACTTGTAAGTGGGGTTGGAAACACTTTTCAGGCTCAGTACTGCCCTCAAAAGATGCAGCCCTGAGGTCTCTCTTGATAGGAGATAGTTAAGTAGAAATTCACTGCTCTGCTGACCCGGCATAAGCAAATGTATACCAAAAATGTACCCAGAATGAGCTTTTCAGTGAACAGCAGCCAGGCACATTTTAGCTAGTTTTACTTGTAACTGGGGTTGTAAACGGTTTTCAGGCTCAGTACTGCGCTCAAAAGATGCAGCCCTGAGGTCTCTCCTGATAGGAGGTAGTAAGTAGAAATTCCCTGCTCAGCTGACCCGGCAGAAGCAAATGTATACCAAAAATGTACCCAGAATGAGCTTTTCAGTGAACAGCAGCCAGGCACATTTTAGCTAGTTTTACTTGTAAGTTGGGTTGTAAACGCTTTTCAGGCTCAGTACTGCGCTCAAAAGATGCAGCCCTGAGGTCTCTCCTGATAGGAGATAGTTAAGTAGAAATTCACTGCTCAGCTGACCCGGCAGATGCAAATGTATACCAAAAATGTACCCAGAATGAGCTTTTCAGTGAACAGCAGCCAGGCACATTTTAGCTAGTTTTACTTGTAAGTGGGGTTGTAAACGGTTTTCAGGCTCAGTACTGCGCTCAAAAGATGCAGCCCTGAGGTCTCTCCTGATAGGAGGTAGTTAAGTAGAAATTCACTGCTCAGCTGTCCCGGCAGAAGCAAATGTATACCAAAAATGTACCCAGAATGAGCTTTTCAGTGAACAGCAGCCAGGCACATTTTAGCTAGTTTTACTTGTAACTGGGGTTGTAAACGGTTTTCAGGCTCAGTACTGCGCTCAAAAGATGCAGCCCTGAGGTCTCTCCTGATAGGAGGTAGTTAAGTAGAAATTCACTGCTCAGCTGACCCGGCAGAAGCAAATGTATACCAAAAATGTACCCAGAATGAGCTTTTCAGTGAACAGCAGCCAGGCACATTTTAGCTAGTTTTACTTGTAAGTGGGGTTGGAAACACTTTTCAGGCTCAGTACTGCCCTCAAAAGATGCAGCCCTGAGGTCTCTCTTGATAGGAGATAGTTAAGTAGAAATTCACTGCTCTGCTGACCCGGCAGAAGCAAATGTATACCAAAAATGTACCCAGAATGAGCTTTTCAGTGAACAGCAGCCAGGCACATTTTAGCTAGTTTTACTTGTAACTGGGGTTGTAAACGGTTTTCAGGCTCAGTACTGCGCTCAAAAGATGCAGCCCTGAGGTCTCTCCTGATAGGAGGTAGTTAAGTAGAAATTCACTGCTCAGCTGACCCGGCAGAAGCAAATGTATACCAAAAATGTACCCAGAATGAGCTTTTCAGTGAACAGCAGCCAGGCACATTTTAGCTAGTTTTACTTTTAAGTGGGGTTGGAAACACTTTTCAGGCTCAGTACTGCCCTCAAAAGATGCAGCCCTGAGGTCTCTCTTGATAGGAGATAGTTAAGTAGAAATTCACTGCTCTGCTGACCCGGCAGAAGCAAATGTATACCAAAAATGTACCCAGAATGAGCTTTTCAGTGAACAGCAGCCAGGCACATTTTAGCTAGTTTTACTTGTAACTGGGGTTGTAAACGGTTTTCAGGCTCAGTACTGCGCTCAAAAGATGCAGCCCTGAGGTCTCTCCTGATAGGAGGTAGTTAAGTAGAAATTCACTGCTCAGCTGACCCGGCAGAAGCAAATGTATACCAAAAATGTACCCAGAATGAGCTTTTCAGTGAACAGCAGCCAGGCACATTTTAGCTAGTTTTACTTGTAAGTGGGGTTGTAAACGCTTTTCAGGCTCAGTACTGCGCTCAAAAGATGCAGCCCTGAGGTCTCTCCTGATAGGAGGTAGTTAAGTAGAAATTCACTGCTCAGCTGACCCGGCAGAAGCAAATGTATACCAAAAATGTACCCAGAATGAGCTTTTCAGTGAACAGCAGCCAGGCACATTTTAGCTAGTTTTACTTGTAAGTGGGGTTGTAAACGCTTTTCAGGCTCAGTACTGCGCTCAAAAGATGCAGCCCTGAGGTCTCTCCTGATAGGGGGTAGTTAAGTAGAAATTCACTGTTCAGCTGACCCGGCAGAAGCAAATGTATACCAAAAATGTACCCAGAATGAGCTTTTCAGTGAACAGCAGCCAGGCACATTTTAGCTAGTTTTACTTTGTAAGTGGGGTTGGAAACGCTTTTCAGGCTCAGTACTGCGCTCAAAAGATGCAGCCCTGAGGTCTCTCCTGATAGGGGATAGTTAAGCAGAAATTCACTGCTCAGCTGACCCGGCAGAAGCAAATGTATACCAAAAATGTACCCAGAATGAGCTTTTCAGTGAACAGCAGCCAGGCACATTTTAGCTAGTTTTACTTGTAAGTGGGGTTGGAAACGCTTTTCAGGCTCAGTACTGCGCTCAAAAGATGCAGCCCTGAGGTCTCTCCTGATAGGAGATAGTTAAGTAGAAATTCACTGCTCAGCTGACCCGGCAGAAGCAAATGTATACCAAACATGTACCCAGAATGAGCTTTTCAGTGAACAGCAGCCAGGCACATATTAGCTAGTTTTACTTGTAACTGGGGTTGTAAACAGTTTTCAGGCTCAGTACTGCGCTCAAAAGATGCAGCCCTGAGGTCTCTCCTGATAGGAGGTAGTAAGTAGAAATTCCCTGCTCAGCTGACCCGGCAGAAGCAAATGTATACCAAAAATGTACCCAGAATGAGCTTTTCAGTGAACAGCAGCCAGGCACATTTTAGCTAGTTTTTCTTTTAAGTGGGGTTGGAAACGCTTTTCAGGCTCAGTACTGCGCTCAAAAGATGCAGCCCTGAGGTCTCTCCTGATAGGAGGTAGTTAAGTAGAAATTCACTGCTCAGCTGACCCAGCAGAAGCAAATGTATACCAAAAATGTACCCAGAATGAGCTTTTCAGTGAACAGCAGCCAGGCACATTTTAGCTAGTTTTACTTGTAAGTGGGGTTGGAAACGCTTTTCAGGCTCAGTACTGCGCTCAAAAGATGCAGCCCTGAGGTCTCTCCTGATAGGAGGTAGTTAAGTAGAAATTCACTGCTCAGCTGACCCGGCAGAAGCAAATGTATACCAAAAATGTACCCAGAATGAGCTTTTCAGTGAACAGCAGCCAGGCACATTTTAGCTAGTTTTACTTGTAAGTGGGGTTGGAAACGCTTTTCAGGCTCAGTACTGCGATCAAAAGATGCAGCCCTGAGGTCTCTCCTGATAGGAGGTAGTTAAGTAGAAATTCACTGCTCAGCTGACCCGGCAGAAGCAAATGTATACCAAAAATGTACCCAGAATGAGCTTTTCAGTGAACAGCAGCCAGGCACATTTTAGCTAGTTTTACTTGCAAGTGGGGTTGGAAACGCTTTTCAGGCTCAGTACTGCGCTCAAAAGATGCAGCCCTGAGGTCTCTCCTGATAGGAGGTAGTTAAGTAGAAATTCACTGCTCAGCTGACCCGGCAGAAGCAAATGTATACCAAAAATGTACCCAGAATGAGCTTTTCAGTGAACAGCAGCCAGGCACATTTTAGCTAGTTTTACTTGCAAGTGGGGTTGTAAACGGTTTTCAGGCTCAGTACTGCGCACAAAAGATGCAGACCTGAGGTCTCTCCTGATAGGAGATATTTAAGTAGAAATTCACTGCTCAGCTGACCCGGCAGAAGCAAATGTATACCAAAAATTTACCCAGAATGAGCTTTTCAGTGAACAGCAGCCAGGCACATTTTAGCTAGTTTTACTTGTAAGTGGGGTTGTAAACGCTTTTCAGGCTCAGTACTGCGCTCAAAAGATGCAGCCCTGAGGTCTCTCCTGATAGGAGGTAGTTAAGTAGAAATTCACTGCTCAGCTGACCCGGCAGAAGCAAATGTATACCAAAAATGTACCCAGAATGAGCTTTTCAGTGAACAGCAGCCAGGCACATTTTAGCTAGTTTTACTTGTAAGTGGGGTTGTAAACGCTATTCAGGCTCAGTACTGCGCTCAAAAGATGCAACCCTGAGGTCTCTCCTGATAGGGGGTAGTTAAGTAGAAATTCACTGTTCAGCTGACCCGGCAGAAGCAAATATATACCAAAAATGTACCCAGAATGAGCTTTTCAGTGAACAGCAGCCAGGCACATTTTAGCTAGTTTTACTTGTAAGTGGGGTTGGAAACGCTTTTCAGGCTCAGTACTGCGCTCAAAAGATGCAGCCCTGAGGTCTCTCCTGATAGGAGATAGTTAAGCAGAAATTCACTGCTCAGCTGACCCGGCAGAAGCAAATGTATACCAAAAATGTACCCAGAATGAGCTTTTCAGTGAACAGCAGCCAGGCACATTTTAGCTAGTTTTACTTGTAAGTGGGGTTGGAAACGCTTTTCAGGCTCAGTACTGCGCTCAAAAGATGCAGCCCTGAGGTCTCTCCTGATAGGGGGTAGTTAAGTAGAAATTCACTGTTCAGCTGACCCGGCAGAAGCAAATATATACCAAAAATGTACCCAGAATGAGCTTTTCAGTGAACAGCAGCCAGGCACATTTTAGCTAGTTTTACTTGTAAGTTGGGTTGTAAACGCTTTTCAGGCTCAGTACTGCGCTCAAAAGATGCAGCCCTGAGGTCTCTCCTGATAGGAGATAGTTAAGTAGAAATTCACTGCTCAGCTGACCCGGCAGATGCAAATGTATACCAAAAATGTACCCAGAATGAGCTTTTCAGTGAACAGCAGCCAGGCACATTTTAGCTAGTTTTACTTGTAAGTGGGGTTGTAAACGGTTTTCAGGCTCAGTACTGCGCTCAAAAGATGCAGCCCTGAGGTCTCTCCTGATAGGAGGTAGTTAAGTAGAAATTCACTGCTCAGCTGTCCCGGCAGAAGCAAATGTATACCAAAAATGTACCCAGAATGAGCTTTTCAGTGAACAGCAGCCAGGCACAATTTAGCTAGTTTTACTTGTAACTGGGGTTGTAAACGGTTTTCAGGCTCAGTACTGCGCTCAAAAGATGCAGCCCTGAGGTCTCTCCTGATAGGAGGTAGTTAAGTAGAAATTCACTGCTCAGCTGACCCGGCAGAAGCAAATGTATACCAAAAATGTACCCAGAATGAGCTTTTCAGTGAACAGCAGCCAGGCACATTTTAGCTAGTTTTACTTGTAAGTGGGGTTGGAAACACTTTTCAGGCTCAGTACTGCCCTCAAAAGATGCAGCCCTGAGGTCTCTCTTGATAGGAGATAGTTAAGTAGAAATTCACTGCTCTGCTGACCCGGCATAAGCAAATGTATACCAAAAATGTACCCAGAATGAGCTTTTCAGTGAACAGCAGCCAGGCACATTTTAGCTAGTTTTACTTGTAACTGGGGTTGTAAACGGTTTTCAGGCTCAGTACTGCGCTCAAAAGATGCAGCCCTGAGGTCTCTCCTGATAGGAGGTAGTTAAGTAGAAATTCACTGCTCAGCTGACCCGGCAGAAGCAAATGTATACCAAAAATGTACCAGAATGAGATTTTCAGTGAACAGCAGCCAGGCACATTTTAGCTACTTTTACTTGTAAGTGGGGTTGTAAACGGTTTTCAGGCTCAGTACTGCGCTCAAAAGATGCAGCCCTGAGGTCTCTCCTGATAGGAGGTAGTTAAGTAGAAATTCACTGCTCAGCTGACCCGGCAGAAGCAAATGTATACCAAAAATGTACCCAGAATGAGCTTTTCAGTGAACAGCAGCCAGGCACATTTTAGCTAGTTTTACTTGTAACTGGGGTTGTAAACGGTTTTCAGGCTCAGTACTGCCCTCAAAAGATGCAGCCCTGAGGTCTCTCCTGATAGGAGGTAGTTAAGTAGAAATTCACTGCTCAGCTGACCCGGCAGAAGCAAATGTATACCAAAAATGTACCCAGAATAAGCTTTTCAGTGAACAGCAGCCAGGCACATTTTAGCTAGTTTTACTTGTAAGTGGGGTTGTAAACGCTTTTCAGGCTCAGTACTGCGCTCAAAAGATGCAGCCCTGATGTCTCTCCTGATAGGAGGTAGTTAAGTAGAAATTCACTGCTCAGCTGACCCGGCAGAAGCAAATGTATACCAAAAATGTACCCAGAATGAGCTTTTCAGTGAACAGCAGCCAGGCACATTTTAGCTAGTTTTACTTGTAAGTGGGGTTGTAAACGCTTTTCAGGCTCAGTACTGCGCTCAAAAGATGCAGCCCTGAGGTCTCTCCTGATAGGAGATAGTTAAGTAGAAATTCACTGCTCAGCTGACCCGGCAGAAGAAAATGTATACCAAAAATGTACCCAGAATAAGCTTTTCAGTGAACAGCAGCCAGGCACATTTTAGCTAGTTTTACTTGTAACTGGGGTTGTAAACGCTTTTTAGGCTCAGTACTGCGCTCAAAAGATGCAGCCCTGAGGTCTCTCCTGATAGGAGGTAGTTAAGTAGAAATTCACTGCTCAGCTGACCCGGCAGAAGCAAATGTATACCAAAAATGTACCCAGAATAAGCTTTTCAGTGAACAGCAGCCAGGCACATTTTAGCTAGTTTTACTTGTAAGTGGGGTTGTAAACGCTTTTCAGGCTCAGTACTGCGCTCAAAAGATGCAGCCCTGAGGTCTCTCCTGATAGGAGGTAGTTAAGTAGAAATTCACTGCTCAGCTGACCCGGCAGAAGCAAATGTATACCAAAAATGTACCCAGAATGAGCTTTTCAGTGAACAGCAGCCAGGCACATTTTAGCTAGTTTTACTTGTAAGTGGGGTTGTAAACGCTTTTCAGGCTCAGTACTGCGCTCAAAAGATGCAGCCCTGAGGTCTCTCCTGATAGGAGGTAGTTAAGTAGAAATTCACTGCTCAGCTGACCCGGCAGAAGCAAATGTATACCAAAAATGTACCCAGAATGAGCTTTTCAGTGAACAGCAGCCAGGCACATTTTAGCTAGTTTTACTTGTAAGTGGGGTTGTAAACGCTTTTCAGGCTCAGTACTGCCCTCAAAAGATGCAGCCCTGAGGTCTCTCCTGATAGGAGATAGTTAAGTAGAAATTCACTGCTCAGCTGACCCGGCAAAAGCAAATGTATACCAAAAATGTACCCAGAATAAGCTTTTCAGAGAACAGCAGCCAGGCACATTTTAGCTAGTTTTACTTGTAAGTGGGGTTGGAAACGCTTTTCAGGCTCAGTACTGCGCTCAAAAGATGCAGCCCTGAGGTCTCTCCTGATAGGAGGTAGTTAAGTAGAAATTCACTGCTCAGCTGACCCGGCAGAAGCAAATGTATACCAAAAATGTACCCAGAATGAGCTTTTCAGTGAACAGCAGCCAGGCACATTTTAGCTAGTTTTACTTGTAACTGGGGTTGGAAACGCTTTTCAAGCTCAGTACTGCGCTCAAAAGATGCAGCCCTGAGGTCTCTCCTGATAGGAGGTAGTTAAGTAGAAATTCACTGCTCAGCTGACCCGGCAGAAGCAAATGTATACCAAAAATGTACCCAGAATGAGCTTTTCAGTGAACAGCAGCCAGGCACATTTTAGCTAGTTCTACTTGTAAGTGGGGTTGTAAACGCTTTTCAGGCTCAGTACTGCCCTCAAAAGATGCAGCCCTGAGGTCTCTCTTGATAGGAGATAGTTAAGTAGAAATTCACTGCTCTGCTGACCCGGCAGAAGCAAATGTATACCAAAAATGTACCCAGAATGAGCTTTTCAGTGAACAGCAGCCAGGCACATTTTAGCTAGTTTTACTTGTAACTGGGGTTGTAAACGGTTTTCAGGCTCAGTACTGCGCTCAAAAGATGCAGCCCTGAGGTCTCTCCTGATAGGAGGTAGTTAAGTAGAAATTCACTGCTCAGCTGACCCGGCAGAAGCAAATGTATACCAAAAATGTACCCAGAATGAGCTTTTCAGTGAACAGCAGCCAGGCACATTTTAGCTAGTTTTACTTGTAAGTGGGGTTGTAAACGCTTTTCAGGCTCAGTACTGCGCTCAAAAGATGCAGCCCTGAGGTCTCTCCTGATAGGAGGTAGTTAAGTAGAAATTCACTGCTCAGCTGACCCGGCAGAAGCAAATGTATACCAAAAATGTACCCAGAATGAGCTTTTCAGTGAACAGCAGCCAGGCACATTTTATTGTAAGTGGGGTTGTAAACGCTTTTCAGGCTCAGTACTGCGCTCAAAAGATGCAGCCCTGAGGTCTCTCCTGATAGGAGGTAGTAAGTAGAAATTCCCTGCTCAGCTGACCCGGCAGAAGCAAATGTATACCAAAAATGTACCCAGAATGAGCTTTTCAGTGAACAGCAGCCAGGCACATTTTAGCTAGTTTTTCTTTTAAGTGGGGTTGGAAACGCTTTTCAGGCTCAGTACTGCGCTCAAAAGATGCAGCCCTGAGGTCTCTCCTGATAGGGGGTAGTTAAGTAGAAATTCACTGTTCAGCTGACCCGGCAGAAGCAAATGTATACCAAAAATGTACCCAGAATGAGCTTTTCAGTGAACAGCAGCCAGGCACATTTTAGCTAGTTTTACTTGTAAGTGGGGTTGGAAACGCTTTTCAGGCTCAGTACTGCGCTCAAAAGATGCAGCCCTGAGGTCTCTCCTGATAGGGGATAGTTAAGCAGAAATTCACTGCTCAGCTGACCCGGCAGAAGCAAATGTATACCAAAAATGTACCCAGAATGAGCTTTTCAGTGAACAGCAGCCAGGCACATTTTAGCTAGTTTTACTTGTAAGTGGGGTTGGAAACGCTTTTCAGGCTCAGTACTGCGCTCAAAAGATGCAGCCCTGAGGTCTCTCCTGATAGGAGATAGTTAAGTAGAAATTCACTGCTCAGCTGACCCGGCAGAAGCAAATGTATACCAAAAATGTACCCAGAATGAGCTTTTCAGTGAACAGCAGCCAGGCACATATTAGCTAGTTTTACTTGTAACTGGGGTTGTAAACAGTTTTCAGGCTCAGTACTGCGCTCAAAAGATGCAGCCCTGAGGTCTCTCCTGATAGGAGGTAGTAAGTAGAAATTCCCTGCTCAGCTGACCCGGCAGAAGCAAATGTATACCAAAAATGTACCCAGAATGAGCTTTTCAGTGAACAGCAGCCAGGCACATTTTAGCTAGTTTTTCTTTTAAGTGGGGTTGGAAACGCTTTTCAGGCTCAGTACTGCGCTCAAAAGATGCAGCCCTGAGGTCTCTCCTGATAGGAGGTAGTTAAGTAGAAATTCACTGCTCAGCTGACCCGGCAGAAGCAAATGTATACCAAAAATGTACCCAGAATGAGCTTTTCAGTGAACAGCAGCCAGGCACATTTTAGCTAGTTTTACTTGTAAGTGGGGTTGGAAACGCTTTTCAGGCTCAGTACTGCGCTCAAAAGATGCAGCCCTGAGGTCTCTCCTGATAGGAGGTAGTTAAGTAGAAATTCACTGCTCAGCTGACCCGGCAGAAGCAAATGTATACCAAAAATGTACCCAGAATGAGCTTTTCAGTGAACAGCAGCCAGGCACATTTTAGCTAGTTTTACTTGTAAGTGGGGTTGGAAACGCTTTTCAGGCTCAGTACTGCGATCAAAAGATGCAGCCCTGAGGTCTCTCCTGATAGGAGGTAGTTAAGTAGAAATTCACTGCTCAGCTGACCCGGCAGAAGCAAATGTATACCAAAAATGTACCCAGAATGAGCTTTTCAGTGAACAGCAGCCAGGCACATTTTAGCTAGTTTTACTTGCAAGTGGGGTTGGAAACGCTTTTCAGGCTCAGTACTGCGCTCAAAAGATGCAGCCCTGAGGTCTCTCCTGATAGGAGGTAGTTAAGTAGAAATTCACTGCTCAGCTGACCCGGCAGAAGCAAATGTATACCAAAAATGTACCCAGAATGAGCTTTTCAGTGAACAGCAGCCAGGCACATTTTAGCTAGTTTTACTTGCAAGTGGGGTTGTAAACGGTTTTCAGGCTCAGTACTGCGCACAAAAGATGCAGACCTGAGGTCTCTCCTGATAGGAGATATTTAAGTAGAAATTCACTGCTCAGCTGACCCGGCAGAAGCAAATGTATACCAAAAATTTACCCAGAATGAGCTTTTCAGTGAACAGCAGCCAGGCACATTTTAGCTAGTTTTACTTGTAAGTGGGGTTGTAAACGCTTTTCAGGCTCAGTACTGCGCTCAAAAGATGCAGCCCTGAGGTCTCTCCTGATAGGAGGTAGTTAAGTAGAAATTCACTGCTCAGCTGACCCGGCAGAAGCAAATGTATACCAAAAATGTACCCAGAATGAGCTTTTCAGTGAACAGCAGCCAGGCACATTTTAGCTAGTTTTACTTGTAAGTGGGGTTGTAAATGCTTTTCAGGCTCAGTACTGCACTCAAAAGATGCAGCCCTGAGGTCTCTCCTGATAGGGGGTAGTTAAGTAGAAATTCACTGTTCAGCTGACCCGGCAGAAGCAAATATATACCAAAAATGTACCCAGAATGAGCTTTTCAGTGAACAGCAGCCAGGCACATTTTAGCTAGTTTTACTTGTAAGTGGGGTTGGAAACGCTTTTCAGGCTCAGTACTGCGCTCAAAAGATGCAGCCCTGAGGTCTCTCCTGATAGGAGATAGTTAGCAGAAATTCACTGCTCAGCTGACCCGGCAGAAGCAAATGTATACCAAAAATGTACCCAGAATGAGCTTTTCAGTGAACAGCAGCCAGGCACATTTTAGCTAGTTTTACTTGTAAGTGGGGTTGGAAACGCTTTTCAGGCTCAGTACTGCGCTCAAAAGATGCAGCCCTGAGGTCTCTCCTGATAGGGGGTAGTTAAGTAGAAATTCACTGTTCAGCTGACCCGGCAGAAGCAAATATATACCAAAAATGTACCCAGAATGAGCTTTTCAGTGAACAGCAGCCAGGCACATTTTAGCTAGTTTTACTTGTAAGTTGGGTTGTAAACGCTTTTCAGGCTCAGTACTGCGCTCAAAAGATGCAGCCCTGAGGTCTCTCCTGATAGGAGATAGTTAAGTAGAAATTCACTGCTCAGCTGACCCGGCAGATGCAAATGTATACCAAAAATGTACCCAGAATGAGCTTTTCAGTGAACAGCAGCCAGGCACATTTTAGCTAGTTTTACTTGTAAGTGGGGTTGTAAACGGTTTTCAGGCTCAGTACTGCGCTCAAAAGATGCAGCCCTGAGGTCTCTCCTGATAGGAGGTAGTTAAGTAGAAATTCACTGCTCAGCTGTCCCGGCAGAAGCAAATGTATACCAAAAATGTACCCAGAATGAGCTTTTCAGTGAACAGCAGCCAGGCACATTTTAGCTAGTTTTACTTGTAACTGGGGTTGTAAACGGTTTTCAGGCTCAGTACTGCGCTCAAAAGATGCAGCCCTGAGGTCTCTCCTGATAGGAGGTAGTTAAGTAGAAATTCACTGCTCAGCTGACCCGGCACAAGCAAATGTATACCAAAAATGTACCCAGAATGAGCTTTTCAGTGAACAGCAGCCAGGCACATTTTAGCTAGTTTCACTTGTAAGTGGGGTTGGAAACACTTTTCAGGCTCAGTACTGCCCTCAAAAGATGCAGCCCTGAGGTCTCTCTTGATAGGAGATAGTTAAGTAGAAATTCACTGCTCTGCTGACCCGGCATAAGCAAATGTATACCAAAAATGTACCCAGAATGAGCTTTTCAGTGAACAGCAGCCAGGCACATTTTAGCTAGTTTTACTTGTAACTGGGGTTGTAAACGGTTTTCAGGCTCAGTACTGCGCTCAAAAGATGCAGCCCTGAGGTCTCTCCTGATAGGAGGTAGTTATGTAGAAATTCACTGCTCAGCTGACCCGGCAGAAGCAAATGTATACCAAAAATGTACCCAGAATGAGCTTTTCAGTGAACAGCAGCCAGGCACATTTTAGCTAGTTTTACTTGTAAGTTGGGTTGTAAACGCTTTTCAGGCTCAGTACTGCGCTCAAAAGATGCAGCCCTGAGGTCTCTCCTGATAGGAGATAGTTAAGTAGAAATTCACTGCTCAGCTGACCCGGCAGATGCAAATGTATACCAAAAATGTACCCAGAATGAGCTTTTCAGTGAACAGCAGCCAGGCACATTTTAGCTAGTTTTACTTGTAAGTGGGGTTCTAAACGCTTTTCAGGCTCAGTACTGCGCTCAAAAGATGCAGCCCTGAGGTCTCTCCTGATAGGAGGTAGTTAAGTAGAAATTCACTGCTCAGCTGACCCGGCAGAAGCAAATGTATACCAAAAATGTACCAGAATGAGCTTTTCAGTGAACAGCAGCCAGGCACATTTTAGCTACTTTTACTTGTAAGTGGGGTTGTAAACGGTTTTCAGGCTCAGTACTGCGCTCAAAAGATGCAGCCCTGAGGTCTCTCCTGATAGGAGGTAGTTAAGTAGAAATTCACTGCTCAGCTGACCCGGCAGAAGCAAATGTATACCAAAAATGTACCCAGAATGAGCTTTTCAGTGAACAGCAGCCAGGCACATTTTTGCTAGTTTTACTTGTAACTGGGGTTGTAAACGGTTTTCAGGCTCAGTACTGCGCTCAAAAGATGCAGCCCTGAGGTCTCTCCTGATAGGAGGTAGTTAAGTAGAAATTCACTGCTCAGCTGACCCGGCAGAAGCAAATGTATACCAAAAATGTACCCAGAATAAGCTTTTCAGTGAACAGCAGCCAGGCACATTTTAGCTAGTTTTACTTGTAAGTGGGGTTGTAAACGCTTTTCAGGCTCAGTACTGCGCTCAAAAGATGCAGCCCTGATGTCTCTCCTGATAGGAGGTAGTTAAGTAGAAATTCACTGCTCAGCTGACCCGGCAGAAGCAAATGTATACCAAAAATGTACCCAGAATGAGCTTTTCAGTGAACAGCAGCCAGGCACATTTTAGCTAGTTTTACTTGTAAGTGGGGTTGTAAACGCTTTTCAGGCTCAGTACTGCGCTCAAAAGATGCAGCCCTGAGGTCTCTCCTGATAGGAGATAGTTAAGTAGAAATTCACTGCTCAGCTGACCCGGCAGAAGCAAATGTATACCAAAAATGTACCCAGAATGAGCTTTTCAGTGAACAGCAGCCAGGCACATTTTAGCTAGTTTTACTTGTAAGTGGGGTTGTAAACGCTTTTCAGGCTCAGTACTGCGCTCAAAAGATGCAGCCCTGAGGTCTCTCCTGATAGGAGATAGTTAAGTAGAAATTCACTGCTCAGCTGACCCGGCAGAAGCAAATGTATACCAAAAATGTACCCAGAATAAGCTTTTCAGTGAACAGCAGCCAGGCACATTTTAGCTAGTTTTACTTGTAACTGGGGTTGTAAACGCTTTTTAGGCTCAGTACTGCGCTCAAAAGATGCAGCCCTGAGGTCTCTCCTGATAGGAGGTAGTTAAGTAGAAATTCACTGCTCAGCTGACCCGGCAGAAGCAAATGTATACCAAAAATGTACCCAGAATAAGCTTTTCAGTGAACAGCAGCCAGGCACATTTTAGCTAGTTTTACTTGTAAGTGGGGTTGTAAACGCTTTTCAGGCTCAGTACTGCGCACAAAAGATGCAGCCCTGAGGTCTCTCCTGATAGGAGATAGTTAAGTAGAAATTCACTGCTCAGCTGACCCGGCAGAAGCAAATGTATCAAAAATGTGTACCCAGAATGAGCTTTTCAGTGAACAGCAGCCAGGCACATTTTAGCTAGTTTTACTTGTAAGTGGGGTTGTAAACGCTTTTCAGGCTCAGTACTGCGCTCAAAAGATGCAGCCCTGAGGTCTCTCCTGATAGGAGGTAGTTAAGTAGAAATTCACTGCTCAGCTGACCCGGCAGAAGCAAATGTACACCAAAAATGTACTCAGAATGAGCTTTTCAGTGAACAGCAGCCAGGCACATTTTAGCTAGTTTTACTTGTAAGTGGGGTTGTAAACGCTTTTCAGGCTCAGTACTGCGCTCAAAAGATGCAGCCCTGAGGTCTCTCCTGATAGGAGGTAGTTAAGTAGAAATTTACTGCTCAGCTGACCCGGCAGAAGCAAATGTATACCAAAAATGTACCCAGAATGAGCTTTTCAGTGAACAGCAGCCAGGCACATTTTAGCTAGTTTTACTTGTAACTGGGGTTGTAAACGGTTTTCAGGCTCAGTACTGCGCTCAAAAGATGCAGCCCTGAGGTCTCTCCTGATAGGAGGTAGTTAAGTAGAAATTCACTGCTCAGCTGACCCGGCAGAAGCAAATGTATCAAAAATGTACCCAGAATGAGCTTTTCAGTGAACAGCAGCCAGGCACATTTTAGCTAGTTTTACTTGTAAGTGGGGTTGGAAACGCTTTTCAGGCTCAGTACTGCGCTCAAAAGATGCAGCCCTGAGGTCTCTCCTGATAGGAGATAGTTAGCAGAAATTCACTGCTCAGCTGACCCGGCAGAAGCAAATGTATACCAAAAATGTACCCAGAATGAGCTTTTCAGTGAACAGCAGCCAGGCACATTTTAGCTAGTTTTACTTGTAAGTGGGGTTGGAAACGCTTTTCAGGCTCAGTACTGCGCTCAAAAGATGCAGCCCTGAGGTCTCTCCTGATAGGGGGTAGTTAAGTAGAAATTCACTGTTCAGCTGACCCGGCAGAAGCAAATATATACCAAAAATGTACCCAGAATGAGCTTTTCAGTGAACAGCAGCCAGGCACATTTTAGCTAGTTTTACTTGTAAGTTGGGTTGTAAACGCTTTTCAGGCTCAGTACTGCGCTCAAAAGATGCAGCCCTGAGGTCTCTCCTGATAGGAGATAGTTAAGTAGAAATTCACTGCTCAGCTGACCCGGCAGATGCAAATGTATACCAAAAATGTACCCAGAATGAGCTTTTCAGTGAACAGCAGCCAGGCACATTTTAGCTAGTTTTACTTGTAAGTGGGGTTGTAAACGGTTTTCAGGCTCAGTACTGCGCTCAAAAGATGCAGCCCTGAGGTCTCTCCTGATAGGAGGTAGTTAAGTAGAAATTCACTGCTCAGCTGTCCCGGCAGAAGCAAATGTATACCAAAAATGTACCCAGAATGAGCTTTTCAGTGAACAGCAGCCAGGCACATTTTAGCTAGTTTTACTTGTAACTGGGGTTGTAAACGGTTTTCAGGCTCAGTACTGCGCTCAAAAGATGCAGCCCTGAGGTCTCTCCTGATAGGAGGTAGTTAAGTAGAAATTCACTGCTCAGCTGACCCGGCACAAGCAAATGTATACCAAAAATGTACCCAGAATGAGCTTTTCAGTGAACAGCAGCCAGGCACATTTTAGCTAGTTTTACTTGTAAGTGGGGTTGGAAACACTTTTCAGGCTCAGTACTGCCCTCAAAAGATGCAGCCCTGAGGTCTCTCTTGATAGGAGATAGTTAAGTAGAAATTCACTGCTCTGCTGACCCGGCATAAGCAAATGTATACCAAAAATGTACCCAGAATGAGCTTTTCAGTGAACAGCAGCCAGGCACATTTTAGCTAGTTTTACTTGTAACTGGGGTTGTAAACGGTTTTCAGGCTCAGTACTGCGCTCAAAAGATGCAGCCCTGAGGTCTCTCCTGATAGGAGGTAGTTATGTAGAAATTCACTGCTCAGCTGACCCGGCAGAAGCAAATGTATACCAAAAATGTACCCAGAATGAGCTTTTCAGTGAACAGCAGCCAGGCACATTTTAGCTAGTTTTACTTGTAAGTTGGGTTGTAAACGCTTTTCAGGCTCAGTACTGCGCTCAAAAGATGCAGCCCTGAGGTCTCTCCTGATAGGAGATAGTTAAGTAGAAATTCACTGCTCAGCTGACCCGGCAGATGCAAATGTATACCAAAAATGTACCCAGAATGAGCTTTTCAGTGAACAGCAGCCAGGCACATTTTAGCTAGTTTTACTTGTAAGTGGGGTTCTAAACGCTTTTCAGGCTCAGTACTGCGCTCAAAAGATGCAGCCCTGAGGTCTCTCCTGATAGGAGGTAGTTAAGTAGAAATTCACTGCTCAGCTGACCCGGCAGAAGCAAATGTATACCAAAAATGTACCAGAATGAGCTTTTCAGTGAACAGCAGCCAGGCACATTTTAGCTACTTTTACTTGTAAGTGGGGTTGTAAACGGTTTTCAGGCTCAGTACTGCGCTCAAAAGATGCAGCCCTGAGGTCTCTCCTGATAGGAGGTAGTTAAGTAGAAATTCACTGCTCAGCTGACCCGGCAGAAGCAAATGTATACCAAAAATGTACCCAGAATGAGCTTTTCAGTGAACAGCAGCCAGGCACATTTTTGCTAGTTTTACTTGTAACTGGGGTTGTAAACGGTTTTCAGGCTCAGTACTGCGCTCAAAAGATGCAGCCCTGAGGTCTCTCCTGATAGGAGGTAGTTAAGTAGAAATTCACTGCTCAGCTGACCCGGCAGAAGCAAATGTATACCAAAAATGTACCCAGAATGAGCTTTTCAGTGAACAGCAGCCAGGCACATTTTAGCTAGTTTTACTTGTAAGTGGGGTTGTAAACGCTTTTCAGGCTCAGTACTGCGCTCAAAAGATGCAGCCCTGAGGTCTCTCCTGATAGGAGATAGTTAAGTAGAAATTCACTGCTCAGCTGACCCGGCAGAAGCAAATGTATACCAAAAATGTACCCAGAATGAGCTTTTCAGTGAACAGCAGCCAGGCACATTTTAGCTAGTTTTACTTGTAAGTGGGGTTGTAAACGCTTTTCAGGCTCAGTACTGCGCTCAAAAGATGCAGCCCTGAGGTCTCTCCTGATAGGAGATAGTTAAGTAGAAATTCACTGCTCAGCTGACCCGGCAGAAGCAAATGTATACCAAAAATGTACCCAGAATAAGCTTTTCAGTGAACAGCAGCCAGGCACATTTTAGCTAGTTTTACTTGTAACTGGGGTTGTAAACGCTTTTTAGGCTCAGTACTGCGCTCAAAAGATGCAGCCCTGAGGTCTCTCCTGATAGGAGGTAGTTAAGTAGAAATTCACTGCTCAGCTGACCCGGCAGAAGCAAATGTATACCAAAAATGTACCCAGAATAAGCTTTTCAGTGAACAGCAGCCAGGCACATTTTAGCTAGTTTTACTTGTAAGTGGGGTTGTAAACGCTTTTCAGGCTCAGTACTGCGCACGAAAGATGCAGCCCTGAGGTCTCTCCTGATAGGAGATAGTTAAGTAGAAATTCACTGCTCAGCTGACCCGGCAGAAGCAAATGTATCAAAAATGTGTACCCAGAATGAGCTTTTCAGTGAACAGCAGCCAGGCACATTTTAGCTAGTTTTACTTGTAAGTGGGGTTGTAAACGCTTTTCAGGCTCAGTACTGCGCTCAAAAAAAGATGCAGCCCTGAGGTCTCTCCTGATAGGAGGTAGTTAAGTAGAAATTCACTGCTCAGCTGACCCGGCAGAAGCAAATGTACACCAAAAATGTACTCAGAATGAGCTTTTCAGTGAACAGCAGCCAGGCACATTTTAGCTAGTTTTACTTGTAAGTGGGGTTGTAAACGCTTTTCAGGCTCAGTACTGCGCTCAAAAGATGCAGCCCTGAGGTCTCTCCTGATAGGAGGTAGTTAAGTAGAAATTTACTGCTCAGCTGACCCGGCAGAAGCAAATGTATACCAAAAATGTACCCAGAATGAGCTTTTCAGTGAACAGCAGCCAGGCACATTTTAGCTAGTTTTACTTGTAACTGGGGTTGTAAACGGTTTTCAGGCTCAGTACTGCGCTCAAAAGATGCAGCCCTGAGGTCTCTCCTGATAGGAGGTAGTTAAGTAGAAATTCACTGCTCAGCTGACCCGGCAGAAGCAAATGTATACCAAAAATGTACCCAGAATAAGCTTTTCAGTGAACAGCAGCCAGGCACATTTTAGCTAGTTTTACTTGTAAGTGGGGTTGTAAACGCTTTTTAGGCTCAGTACTGCGCTCAAAAGATGCAGCCCTGAGGTCTCTCCTGATAGGAGGTAGTTAAGTAGAAATTCACTGCTCAGCTGACCCGGCGGAAGCAAATGTATACCAAAAATGTACCCAGAATGAGCTTTTCAGTGAACAGCAGCCAGGCACATTTTAGCTAGTTTTACTTGTAAGTGGGGTTGTAAACGCTTTTCAGGCTCAGTACTGCGCTCAAAAGATGCAGCCCTGAGGTCTCTCCTGATAGGAGATAGTTAAGTAGAAATTCACTGCTCAGCTGACCCGGCAGAAGCAAATGTATACCAAAAATGTACCCAGAATGAGGTTTTCAGTGAACAGCAGCCAGGCACATTTTAGCTAGTTTTACTTGTAAGTGGGGTTGTAAACGCTTTTCAGGCTCAGTACTGCGCTCAAAAGATGCAGCCCTGAGGTCTCTCCTGATAGGAGATAGTTAAGTAGAAATTCACTGCTCAGCTGACCCGGCAGAAGCAAATGTATACCAAAAATGTACCCAGAATAAGCTTTTCAGTGAACAGCAGCCAGGCACATTTTAGCTAGTTTTACTTGTAACTGGGGTTGTAAACGCTTTTTAGGCTCAGTACTGCGCTCAAAAGATGCAGCCCTGAGGTCTCTCCTGATAGGAGGTAGTTAAGTAGAAATTCACTGCTCAGCTGACCCGGCAGAAGCAAATGTATACCAAAAATGTACCCAGAATAAGCTTTTCAGTGAACAGCAGCCAGGCACATTTTAGCTAGTTTTACTTGTAAGTGGGGTTGTAAACGCTTTTCAGGCTCAGTACTGCGCACAAAAGATGCAGCCCTGAGGTCTCTCCTGATAGGAGATAGTTAAGTAGAAATTCACTGCTCAGCTGACCCGGCAGAAGCAAATGTATCAAAAATGTACCCAGAATGAGCTTTTCAGTGAACAGCAGCCAGGCACATTTTAGCTAGTTTTACTTGTAAGTGGGGTTGTAAACGCTTTTCAGGCTCAGTACTGCGCTCAAAAGATGCAGCCCTGAGGTCTCTCCTGATAGGAGATAGTTAAGTAGAAATTCACTGCTCAGCTGACCCGGCAGAAGCAAATGTATACCAAAAATTTACCCAGAATGAGCTTTTCAGAGAACAGCAGCCAGGCACATTTTAGCTAGTTTTACTTGTAAGTGGGGTTGGAAACGCTTTTCAGGCTCAGTACTGCGCTCAAAAGATGCAGCCCTGAGGTCTCTCCTGATAGGAGGTAGTTAAGTAGAAATTCACTGCTCAGCTGACCCGGCAGAAGCAAATGTATACCAAAAATGTACCCAGAATGAGCTTTTCAGTGAACAGCAGCCAGGCACATTTTAGCTAGTTTTACTTGTAACTGGGGTTGGAAACGCTTTTCAAGCTCAGTACTGCGCTCAAAAGATGCAGCCCTGAGGTCTCTCCTGATAGGAGGTAGTTAAGTAGAAATTCACTGCTCAGCTGACCCGGCAGAAGCAAATGTATACCAAAAATGTACCCAGAATGAGCTTTTCAGTGAACAGCAGCCAGGCACATTTTAGCTAGTTCTACTTGTAAGTGGGGTTGTAAACGCTTTTCAGGCTCAGTACTGCGCTCAAAAGATGCAGCCCTGAGGTCTCTCCTGATAGGAGGTAGTTAAGTAGAAATTCACTGCTCAGCTGACCCGGCAGAAGCAAATGTATACCAAAAATGTACCCAGAATGAGCTTTTCAGTGAACAGCAGCCAGGCACATTTTAGCTAGTTCTACTTGTAAGTGGGGTTGTAAACGGTTTTCAGGCTCAGTACTGCGCTCAAAAGATGCAGCCCTGAGGTCTCTCCTGATAGGAGGTAGTTAAGTAGAAATTCACTGCTCAGCTGTCCCGGCAGAAGCAAATGTATACCAAAAATGTACCCAGAATGAGCTTTTCAGTGAACAGCAGCCAGGCACATTTTAGCTAGTTTTACTTGTAACTGGGGTTGTAAACGGTTTTCAGGCTCAGTACTGCGCTCAAAAGATGCAGCCCTGAGGGCTCTCCTGATAGGAGGTAGTTAAGTAGAAATTCACTGCTCAGCTGACCCGGCAGAAGCAAATGTATACCAAAAATGTACCCAGAATGAGCTTTTCAGTGAACAGCAGCCAGGCACATTTTAGCTAGTTTTACTTGTATAAGTGGGGTTGGAAACACTTTTCAGGCTCAGTACTGCGCTCAAAAGATGCAGCCCTGAGGTCTCTCTTGATAGGAGATAGTTAGGTAGAAATTCACTGCTCTGCTGACCCGGCAGAAGCAAATGTATACCAAAAATGTACCCAGAATGAGCTTTTCAGTGAACAGCAGCCAGGCACATTTTAGCTAGTTTTACTTGTAACTGGGGTTGTAAACGGTTTTCAGGCTCAGTACTGCGCTCAAAAGATGCAGCCCTGAGGTCTCTCCTGATAGGAGGTAGTTATGTAGAAATTCACTGCTCAGCTGACCCGGCAGAAGCAAATGTATACCAAAAATGTACCCAGAATGAGCTTTTCAGTGAACAGCAGCCAGGCACATTTTAGCTAGTTTTACTTGTAAGTTGGGTTGTAAACGCTTTTCAGGCTCAGTACTGCGCTCAAAAGATGCAGCCCTGAGGTCTCTCCTGATAGGAGATAGTTAAGTAGAAATTCACTGCTCAGCTGACCCGGCAGATGCAAATGTATACCAAAAATGTACCCAGAATGAGCTTTTCAGTGAACAGCAGCCAGGCACATTTTAGCTAGTTTTACTTGTAAGTGGGGTTGAAACGCTTTTCAGGCTCAGTACTGCGCTCAAAAGATGCAGCCCTGAGGTCTCTCCTGATAGGAGGTAGTTAAGTAGAAATTCACTGCTCAGCTGTCCCGGCAGAAGCAAATGTATACCAAAAATGTACCCAGAATGAGCTTTTCAGTGAACAGCAGCCAGGCACATTTTAGCTAGTTTTACTTGTAAGTTGGGTTGTAAACGCTTTTCAGGCTCAGTACTGCGCTCAAAAGATGCAGCCCTGAGGTCTCTCCTGATAGGAGATAGTTAAGTAGAAATTCACTGCTCAGCTGACCCGGCAGATGCAAATGTATACCAAAAATGTACCCAGAATGAGCTTTTCAGTGAACAGCAGCCAGGCACATTTTAGCTAGTTTTACTTGTAAGTGGGGTTGTAAACGGTTTTCAGGCTCAGTACTGCGCTCAAAAGATGCAGCCCTGAGGTCTCTCCTGATAGGAGGTAGTTAAGTAGAAATTCACTGCTCAGCTGTCCCGGCAGAAGCAAATGTATACCAAAAATGTACCCAGAATGAGCTTTTCAGTGAACAGCAGCCAGGCACATTTTAGCTAGTTTTACTTGTAACTGGGGTTGTAAACGGTTTTCAGGCTCAGTACTGCGCTCAAAAGATGCAGCCCTGAGGTCTCTCCTGATAGGAGGTAGTTAAGTAGAAATTCACTGCTCAGCTGACCCGGCAGAAGCAAATGTATACCAAAAATGTACCCAGAATGAGCTTTTCAGTGAACAGCAGCCAGGCACATTTTAGCTAGTTTTACTTGTAAGTGGGGTTGGAAACACTTTTCAGGCTCAGTACTGCCCTCAAAAGATGCAGCCCTGAGGTCTCTCCTGATAGGGGGTAGTTAAGTAGAAATTCACTGTTCAGCTGACCCGGCAGAAGCAAATGTATACCAAAAATGTACCCAGAATGAGCTTTTCAGTGAACAGCAGCCAGGCACATTTTAGCTAGTTTTACTTGCAAGTGGGGTTGTAAACGGTTTTCAGGCTCAGTACTGCGCACAAAAGATGCAGACCTGAGGTCTCTCCTGATAGGAGATATTTAAGTAGAAATTCACTGCTCAGCTGACCCGGCAGAAGCAAATGTATACCAAAAATTTACCCAGAATGAGCTTTTCAGTGAACAGCAGCCAGGCACATTTTAGCTAGTTTTACTTGTAAGTGGGGTTGTAAACGCTTTTCAGGCTCAGTACTGCGCTCAAAAGATGCAGCCCTGAGGTCTCTCCTGATAGGAGGTAGTTAAGTAGAAATTCACTGCTCAGCTGACCCGGCAGAAGCAAATGTATACCAAAAATGTACCCAGAATGAGCTTTTCAGTGAACAGCAGCCAGGCACATTTTAGCTAGTTTTACTTGTAAGTGGGGTTGTAAATGCTTTTCAGGCTCAGTACTGCACTCAAAAGATGCAGCCCTGAGGTCTCTCCTGATAGGGGGTAGTTAAGTAGAAATTCACTGTTCAGCTGACCCGGCAGAAGCAAATATATACCAAAAATGTACCCAGAATGAGCTTTTCAGTGAACAGCAGCCAGGCACATTTTAGCTAGTTTTACTTGTAAGTGGGGTTGGAAACGCTTTTCAGGCTCAGTACTGCGCTCAAAAGATGCAGCCCTGAGGTCTCTCCTGATAGGAGATAGTTAGCAGAAATTCACTGCTCAGCTGACCCGGCAGAAGCAAATGTATACCAAAAATGTACCCAGAATGAGCTTTTCAGTGAACAGCAGCCAGGCACATTTTAGCTAGTTTTACTTGTAAGTGGGGTTGGAAACGCTTTTCAGGCTCAGTACTGCGCTCAAAAGATGCAGCCCTGAGGTCTCTCCTGATAGGGGGTAGTTAAGTAGAAATTCACTGTTCAGCTGACCCGGCAGAAGCAAATATATACCAAAAATGTACCCAGAATGAGCTTTTCAGTGAACAGCAGCCAGGCACATTTTAGCTAGTTTTACTTGTAAGTTGGGTTGTAAACGCTTTTCAGGCTCAGTACTGCGCTCAAAAGATGCAGCCCTGAGGTCTCTCCTGATAGGAGATAGTTAAGTAGAAATTCACTGCTCAGCTGACCCGGCAGATGCAAATGTATACCAAAAATGTACCCAGAATGAGCTTTTCAGTGAACAGCAGCCAGGCACATTTTAGCTAGTTTTACTTGTAAGTGGGGTTGTAAACGGTTTTCAGGCTCAGTACTGCGCTCAAAAGATGCAGCCCTGAGGTCTCTCCTGATAGGAGGTAGTTAAGTAGAAATTCACTGCTCAGCTGTCCCGGCAGAAGCAAATGTATACCAAAAATGTACCCAGAATGAGCTTTTCAGTGAACAGCAGCCAGGCACATTTTAGCTAGTTTTACTTGTAACTGGGGTTGTAAACGGTTTTCAGGCTCAGTACTGCGCTCAAAAGATGCAGCCCTGAGGTCTCTCCTGATAGGAGGTAGTTAAGTAGAAATTCACTGCTCAGCTGACCCGGCACAAGCAAATGTATACCAAAAATGTACCCAGAATGAGCTTTTCAGTGAACAGCAGCCAGGCACATTTTAGCTAGTTTTACTTGTAAGTGGGGTTGGAAACACTTTTCAGGCTCAGTACTGCCCTCAAAAGATGCAGCCCTGAGGTCTCTCTTGATAGGAGATAGTTAAGTAGAAATTCACTGCTCTGCTGACCCGGCATAAGCAAATGTATACCAAAAATGTACCCAGAATGAGCTTTTCAGTGAACAGCAGCCAGGCACATTTTAGCTAGTTTTACTTGTAACTGGGGTTGTAAACGGTTTTCAGGCTCAGTACTGCGCTCAAAAGATGCAGCCCTGAGGTCTCTCCTGATAGGAGGTAGTTATGTAGAAATTCACTGCTCAGCTGACCCGGCAGAAGCAAATGTATACCAAAAATGTACCCAGAATGAGCTTT
This sequence comes from Lissotriton vulgaris, assembly GCF_964263255.1. Classification (NCBI taxonomy): domain Eukaryota; kingdom Metazoa; phylum Chordata; class Amphibia; order Caudata; family Salamandridae; genus Lissotriton; species Lissotriton vulgaris. The sequence goes on from NW_028246658.1 coordinate 1,092,539, forward strand.
TCAGTGAACAGCAGCCAGGCACATTTTAGCTAGTTTTACTTGTAAGTTGGGTTGTAAACGCTTTTCAGGCTCAGTACTGCGCTCAAAAGATGCAGCCCTGAGGTCTCTCCTGATAGGAGATAGTTAAGTAGAAATTCACTGCTCAGCTGACCCGGCAGATGCAAATGTATACCAAAAATGTACCCAGAATGAGCTTTTCAGTGAACAGCAGCCAGGCACATTTTAGCTAGTTTTACTTGTAAGTGGGGTTCTAAACGCTTTTCAGGCTCAGTACTGCGCTCAAAAGATGCAGCCCTGAGGTCTCTCCTGATAGGAGGTAGTTAAGTAGAAATTCACTGCTCAGCTGACCCGGCAGAAGCAAATGTATACCAAAAATGTACCAGAATGAGCTTTTCAGTGAACAGCAGCCAGGCACATTTTAGCTACTTTTACTTGTAAGTGGGGTTGTAAACGGTTTTCAGGCTCAGTACTGCGCTCAAAAGATGCAGCCCTGAGGTCTCTCCTGATAGGAGGTAGTTAAGTAGAAATTCACTGCTCAGCTGACCCGGCAGAAGCAAATGTATACCAAAAATGTACCCAGAATGAGCTTTTCAGTGAACAGCAGCCAGGCACATTTTTGCTAGTTTTACTTGTAACTGGGGTTGTAAACGGTTTTCAGGCTCAGTACTGCGCTCAAAAGATGCAGCCCTGAGGTCTCTCCTGATAGGAGGTAGTTAAGTAGAAATTCACTGCTCAGCTGACCCGGCAGAAGCAAATGTATACCAAAAATGTACCCAGAATAAGCTTTTCAGTGAACAGCAGCCAGGCACATTTTAGCTAGTTTTACTTGTAAGTGGGGTTGTAAACGCTTTTCAGGCTCAGTACTGCGCTCAAAAGATGCAGCCCTGATGTCTCTCCTGATAGGAGGTAGTTAAGTAGAAATTCACTGCTCAGCTGACCCGGCAGAAGCAAATGTATACCAAAAATGTACCCAGAATGAGCTTTTCAGTGAACAGCAGCCAGGCACATTTTAGCTAGTTTTACTTGTAAGTGGGGTTGTAAACGCTTTTCAGGCTCAGTACTGCGCTCAAAAGATGCAGCCCTGAGGTCTCTCCTGATAGGAGATAGTTAAGTAGAAATTCACTGCTCAGCTGACCCGGCAGAAGCAAATGTATACCAAAAATGTACCCAGAATGAGCTTTTCAGTGAACAGCAGCCAGGCACATTTTAGCTAGTTTTACTTGTAAGTGGGGTTGTAAACGCTTTTCAGGCTCAGTACTGCGCTCAAAAGATGCAGCCCTGAGGTCTCTCCTGATAGGAGATAGTTAAGTAGAAATTCACTGCTCAGCTGACCCGGCAGAAGCAAATGTATACCAAAAATGTACCCAGAATAAGCTTTTCAGTGAACAGCAGCCAGGCACATTTTAGCTAGTTTTACTTGTAACTGGGGTTGTAAACGCTTTTTAGGCTCAGTACTGCGCTCAAAAGATGCAGCCCTGAGGTCTCTCCTGATAGGAGGTAGTTAAGTAGAAATTCACTGCTCAGCTGACCCGGCAGAAGCAAATGTATACCAAAAATGTACCCAGAATAAGCTTTTCAGTGAACAGCAGCCAGGCACATTTTAGCTAGTTTTACTTGTAAGTGGGGTTGTAAACGCTTTTCAGGCTCAGTACTGCGCACAAAAGATGCAGCCCTGAGGTCTCTCCTGATAGGAGATAGTTAAGTAGAAATTCACTGCTCAGCTGACCCGGCAGAAGCAAATGTATCAAAAATGTGTACCCAGAATGAGCTTTTCAGTGAACAGCAGCCAGGCACATTTTAGCTAGTTTTACTTGTAAGTGGGGTTGTAAACGCTTTTCAGGCTCAGTACTGCGCTCAAAAGATGCAGCCCTGAGGTCTCTCCTGATAGGAGGTAGTTAAGTAGAAATTCACTGCTCAGCTGACCCGGCAGAAGCAAATGTACACCAAAAATGTACTCAGAATGAGCTTTTCAGTGAACAGCAGCCAGGCACATTTTAGCTAGTTTTACTTGTAAGTGGGGTTGTAAACGCTTTTCAGGCTCAGTACTGCGCTCAAAAGATGCAGCCCTGAGGTCTCTCCTGATAGGAGGTAGTTAAGTAGAAATTTACTGCTCAGCTGACCCGGCAGAAGCAAATGTATACCAAAAATGTACCCAGAATGAGCTTTTCAGTGAACAGCAGCCAGGCACATTTTAGCTAGTTTTACTTGTAACTGGGGTTGTAAACGGTTTTCAGGCTCAGTACTGCGCTCAAAAGATGCAGCCCTGAGGTCTCTCCTGATAGGAGGTAGTTAAGTAGAAATTCACTGCTCAGCTGACCCGGCAGAAGCAAATGTATCAAAAATGTACCCAGAATGAGCTTTTCAGTGAACAGCAGCCAGGCACATTTTAGCTAGTTTTACTTGTAAGTGGGGTTGGAAACGCTTTTCAGGCTCAGTACTGCGCTCAAAAGATGCAGCCCTGAGGTCTCTCCTGATAGGAGATAGTTAGCAGAAATTCACTGCTCAGCTGACCCGGCAGAAGCAAATGTATACCAAAAATGTACCCAGAATGAGCTTTTCAGTGAACAGCAGCCAGGCACATTTTAGCTAGTTTTACTTGTAAGTGGGGTTGGAAACGCTTTTCAGGCTCAGTACTGCGCTCAAAAGATGCAGCCCTGAGGTCTCTCCTGATAGGGGGTAGTTAAGTAGAAATTCACTGTTCAGCTGACCCGGCAGAAGCAAATATATACCAAAAATGTACCCAGAATGAGCTTTTCAGTGAACAGCAGCCAGGCACATTTTAGCTAGTTTTACTTGTAAGTTGGGTTGTAAACGCTTTTCAGGCTCAGTACTGCGCTCAAAAGATGCAGCCCTGAGGTCTCTCCTGATAGGAGATAGTTAAGTAGAAATTCACTGCTCAGCTGACCCGGCAGATGCAAATGTATACCAAAAATGTACCCAGAATGAGCTTTTCAGTGAACAGCAGCCAGGCACATTTTAGCTAGTTTTACTTGTAAGTGGGGTTGTAAACGGTTTTCAGGCTCAGTACTGCGCTCAAAAGATGCAGCCCTGAGGTCTCTCCTGATAGGAGGTAGTTAAGTAGAAATTCACTGCTCAGCTGTCCCGGCAGAAGCAAATGTATACCAAAAATGTACCCAGAATGAGCTTTTCAGTGAACAGCAGCCAGGCACATTTTAGCTAGTTTTACTTGTAACTGGGGTTGTAAACGGTTTTCAGGCTCAGTACTGCGCTCAAAAGATGCAGCCCTGAGGTCTCTCCTGATAGGAGGTAGTTAAGTAGAAATTCACTGCTCAGCTGACCCGGCACAAGCAAATGTATACCAAAAATGTACCCAGAATGAGCTTTTCAGTGAACAGCAGCCAGGCACATTTTAGCTAGTTTTACTTGTAAGTGGGGTTGGAAACACTTTTCAGGCTCAGTACTGCCCTCAAAAGATGCAGCCCTGAGGTCTCTCTTGATAGGAGATAGTTAAGTAGAAATTCACTGCTCTGCTGACCCGGCATAAGCAAATGTATACCAAAAATGTACCCAGAATGAGCTTTTCAGTGAACAGCAGCCAGGCACATTTTAGCTAGTTTTACTTGTAACTGGGGTTGTAAACGGTTTTCAGGCTCAGTACTGCGCTCAAAAGATGCAGCCCTGAGGTCTCTCCTGATAGGAGGTAGTTATGTAGAAATTCACTGCTCAGCTGACCCGGCAGAAGCAAATGTATACCAAAAATGTACCCAGAATGAGCTTTTCAGTGAACAGCAGCCAGGCACATTTTAGCTAGTTTTACTTGTAAGTTGGGTTGTAAACGCTTTTCAGGCTCAGTACTGCGCTCAAAAGATGCAGCCCTGAGGTCTCTCCTGATAGGAGATAGTTAAGTAGAAATTCACTGCTCAGCTGACCCGGCAGATGCAAATGTATACCAAAAATGTACCCAGAATGAGCTTTTCAGTGAACAGCAGCCAGGCACATTTTAGCTAGTTTTACTTGTAAGTGGGGTTCTAAACGCTTTTCAGGCTCAGTACTGCGCTCAAAAGATGCAGCCCTGAGGTCTCTCCTGATAGGAGGTAGTTAAGTAGAAATTCACTGCTCAGCTGACCCGGCAGAAGCAAATGTATACCAAAAATGTACCAGAATGAGCTTTTCAGTGAACAGCAGCCAGGCACATTTTAGCTACTTTTACTTGTAAGTGGGGTTGTAAACGGTTTTCAGGCTCAGTACTGCGCTCAAAAGATGCAGCCCTGAGGTCTCTCCTGATAGGAGGTAGTTAAGTAGAAATTCACTGCTCAGCTGACCCGGCAGAAGCAAATGTATACCAAAAATGTACCCAGAATGAGCTTTTCAGTGAACAGCAGCCAGGCACATTTTTGCTAGTTTTACTTGTAACTGGGGTTGTAAACGGTTTTCAGGCTCAGTACTGCGCTCAAAAGATGCAGCCCTGAGGTCTCTCCTGATAGGAGGTAGTTAAGTAGAAATTCACTGCTCAGCTGACCCGGCAGAAGCAAATGTATACCAAAAATGTACCCAGAATGAGCTTTTCAGTGAACAGCAGCCAGGCACATTTTAGCTAGTTTTACTTGTAAGTGGGGTTGTAAACGCTTTTCAGGCTCAGTACTGCGCTCAAAAGATGCAGCCCTGAGGTCTCTCCTGATAGGAGATAGTTAAGTAGAAATTCACTGCTCAGCTGACCCGGCAGAAGCAAATGTATACCAAAAATGTACCCAGAATGAGCTTTTCAGTGAACAGCAGCCAGGCACATTTTAGCTAGTTTTACTTGTAAGTGGGGTTGTAAACGCTTTTCAGGCTCAGTACTGCGCTCAAAAGATGCAGCCCTGAGGTCTCTCCTGATAGGAGATAGTTAAGTAGAAATTCACTGCTCAGCTGACCCGGCAGAAGCAAATGTATACCAAAAATGTACCCAGAATAAGCTTTTCAGTGAACAGCAGCCAGGCACATTTTAGCTAGTTTTACTTGTAACTGGGGTTGTAAACGCTTTTTAGGCTCAGTACTGCGCTCAAAAGATGCAGCCCTGAGGTCTCTCCTGATAGGAGGTAGTTAAGTAGAAATTCACTGCTCAGCTGACCCGGCAGAAGCAAATGTATACCAAAAATGTACCCAGAATAAGCTTTTCAGTGAACAGCAGCCAGGCACATTTTAGCTAGTTTTACTTGTAAGTGGGGTTGTAAACGCTTTTCAGGCTCAGTACTGCGCACGAAAGATGCAGCCCTGAGGTCTCTCCTGATAGGAGATAGTTAAGTAGAAATTCACTGCTCAGCTGACCCGGCAGAAGCAAATGTATCAAAAATGTGTACCCAGAATGAGCTTTTCAGTGAACAGCAGCCAGGCACATTTTAGCTAGTTTTACTTGTAAGTGGGGTTGTAAACGCTTTTCAGGCTCAGTACTGCGCTCAAAAAAAGATGCAGCCCTGAGGTCTCTCCTGATAGGAGGTAGTTAAGTAGAAATTCACTGCTCAGCTGACCCGGCAGAAGCAAATGTACACCAAAAATGTACTCAGAATGAGCTTTTCAGTGAACAGCAGCCAGGCACATTTTAGCTAGTTTTACTTGTAAGTGGGGTTGTAAACGCTTTTCAGGCTCAGTACTGCGCTCAAAAGATGCAGCCCTGAGGTCTCTCCTGATAGGAGGTAGTTAAGTAGAAATTTACTGCTCAGCTGACCCGGCAGAAGCAAATGTATACCAAAAATGTACCCAGAATGAGCTTTTCAGTGAACAGCAGCCAGGCACATTTTAGCTAGTTTTACTTGTAACTGGGGTTGTAAACGGTTTTCAGGCTCAGTACTGCGCTCAAAAGATGCAGCCCTGAGGTCTCTCCTGATAGGAGGTAGTTAAGTAGAAATTCACTGCTCAGCTGACCCGGCAGAAGCAAATGTATACCAAAAATGTACCCAGAATAAGCTTTTCAGTGAACAGCAGCCAGGCACATTTTAGCTAGTTTTACTTGTAAGTGGGGTTGTAAACGCTTTTTAGGCTCAGTACTGCGCTCAAAAGATGCAGCCCTGAGGTCTCTCCTGATAGGAGGTAGTTAAGTAGAAATTCACTGCTCAGCTGACCCGGCGGAAGCAAATGTATACCAAAAATGTACCCAGAATGAGCTTTTCAGTGAACAGCAGCCAGGCACATTTTAGCTAGTTTTACTTGTAAGTGGGGTTGTAAACGCTTTTCAGGCTCAGTACTGCGCTCAAAAGATGCAGCCCTGAGGTCTCTCCTGATAGGAGATAGTTAAGTAGAAATTCACTGCTCAGCTGACCCGGCAGAAGCAAATGTATACCAAAAATGTACCCAGAATGAGGTTTTCAGTGAACAGCAGCCAGGCACATTTTAGCTAGTTTTACTTGTAAGTGGGGTTGTAAACGCTTTTCAGGCTCAGTACTGCGCTCAAAAGATGCAGCCCTGAGGTCTCTCCTGATAGGAGATAGTTAAGTAGAAATTCACTGCTCAGCTGACCCGGCAGAAGCAAATGTATACCAAAAATGTACCCAGAATAAGCTTTTCAGTGAACAGCAGCCAGGCACATTTTAGCTAGTTTTACTTGTAACTGGGGTTGTAAACGCTTTTTAGGCTCAGTACTGCGCTCAAAAGATGCAGCCCTGAGGTCTCTCCTGATAGGAGGTAGTTAAGTAGAAATTCACTGCTCAGCTGACCCGGCAGAAGCAAATGTATACCAAAAATGTACCCAGAATAAGCTTTTCAGTGAACAGCAGCCAGGCACATTTTAGCTAGTTTTACTTGTAAGTGGGGTTGTAAACGCTTTTCAGGCTCAGTACTGCGCACAAAAGATGCAGCCCTGAGGTCTCTCCTGATAGGAGATAGTTAAGTAGAAATTCACTGCTCAGCTGACCCGGCAGAAGCAAATGTATCAAAAATGTACCCAGAATGAGCTTTTCAGTGAACAGCAGCCAGGCACATTTTAGCTAGTTTTACTTGTAAGTGGGGTTGTAAACGCTTTTCAGGCTCAGTACTGCGCTCAAAAGATGCAGCCCTGAGGTCTCTCCTGATAGGAGATAGTTAAGTAGAAATTCACTGCTCAGCTGACCCGGCAGAAGCAAATGTATACCAAAAATTTACCCAGAATGAGCTTTTCAGAGAACAGCAGCCAGGCACATTTTAGCTAGTTTTACTTGTAAGTGGGGTTGGAAACGCTTTTCAGGCTCAGTACTGCGCTCAAAAGATGCAGCCCTGAGGTCTCTCCTGATAGGAGGTAGTTAAGTAGAAATTCACTGCTCAGCTGACCCGGCAGAAGCAAATGTATACCAAAAATGTACCCAGAATGAGCTTTTCAGTGAACAGCAGCCAGGCACATTTTAGCTAGTTTTACTTGTAACTGGGGTTGGAAACGCTTTTCAAGCTCAGTACTGCGCTCAAAAGATGCAGCCCTGAGGTCTCTCCTGATAGGAGGTAGTTAAGTAGAAATTCACTGCTCAGCTGACCCGGCAGAAGCAAATGTATACCAAAAATGTACCCAGAATGAGCTTTTCAGTGAACAGCAGCCAGGCACATTTTAGCTAGTTCTACTTGTAAGTGGGGTTGTAAACGCTTTTCAGGCTCAGTACTGCGCTCAAAAGATGCAGCCCTGAGGTCTCTCCTGATAGGAGGTAGTTAAGTAGAAATTCACTGCTCAGCTGACCCGGCAGAAGCAAATGTATACCAAAAATGTACCCAGAATGAGCTTTTCAGTGAACAGCAGCCAGGCACATTTTAGCTAGTTCTACTTGTAAGTGGGGTTGTAAACGGTTTTCAGGCTCAGTACTGCGCTCAAAAGATGCAGCCCTGAGGTCTCTCCTGATAGGAGGTAGTTAAGTAGAAATTCACTGCTCAGCTGTCCCGGCAGAAGCAAATGTATACCAAAAATGTACCCAGAATGAGCTTTTCAGTGAACAGCAGCCAGGCACATTTTAGCTAGTTTTACTTGTAACTGGGGTTGTAAACGGTTTTCAGGCTCAGTACTGCGCTCAAAAGATGCAGCCCTGAGGGCTCTCCTGATAGGAGGTAGTTAAGTAGAAATTCACTGCTCAGCTGACCCGGCAGAAGCAAATGTATACCAAAAATGTACCCAGAATGAGCTTTTCAGTGAACAGCAGCCAGGCACATTTTAGCTAGTTTTACTTGTATAAGTGGGGTTGGAAACACTTTTCAGGCTCAGTACTGCGCTCAAAAGATGCAGCCCTGAGGTCTCTCTTGATAGGAGATAGTTAGGTAGAAATTCACTGCTCTGCTGACCCGGCAGAAGCAAATGTATACCAAAAATGTACCCAGAATGAGCTTTTCAGTGAACAGCAGCCAGGCACATTTTAGCTAGTTTTACTTGTAACTGGGGTTGTAAACGGTTTTCAGGCTCAGTACTGCGCTCAAAAGATGCAGCCCTGAGGTCTCTCCTGATAGGAGGTAGTTATGTAGAAATTCACTGCTCAGCTGACCCGGCAGAAGCAAATGTATACCAAAAATGTACCCAGAATGAGCTTTTCAGTGAACAGCAGCCAGGCACATTTTAGCTAGTTTTACTTGTAAGTTGGGTTGTAAACGCTTTTCAGGCTCAGTACTGCGCTCAAAAGATGCAGCCCTGAGGTCTCTCCTGATAGGAGATAGTTAAGTAGAAATTCACTGCTCAGCTGACCCGGCAGATGCAAATGTATACCAAAAATGTACCCAGAATGAGCTTTTCAGTGAACAGCAGCCAGGCACATTTTAGCTAGTTTTACTTGTAAGTGGGGTTGAAACGCTTTTCAGGCTCAGTACTGCGCTCAAAAGATGCAGCCCTGAGGTCTCTCCTGATAGGAGGTAGTTAAGTAGAAATTCACTGCTCAGCTGTCCCGGCAGAAGCAAATGTATACCAAAAATGTACCCAGAATGAGCTTTTCAGTGAACAGCAGCCAGGCACATTTTAGCTAGTTTTACTTGTAAGTTGGGTTGTAAACGCTTTTCAGGCTCAGTACTGCGCTCAAAAGATGCAGCCCTGAGGTCTCTCCTGATAGGAGATAGTTAAGTAGAAATTCACTGCTCAGCTGACCCGGCAGATGCAAATGTATACCAAAAATGTACCCAGAATGAGCTTTTCAGTGAACAGCAGCCAGGCACATTTTAGCTAGTTTTACTTGTAAGTGGGGTTGTAAACGGTTTTCAGGCTCAGTACTGCGCTCAAAAGATGCAGCCCTGAGGTCTCTCCTGATAGGAGGTAGTTAAGTAGAAATTCACTGCTCAGCTGTCCCGGCAGAAGCAAATGTATACCAAAAATGTACCCAGAATGAGCTTTTCAGTGAACAGCAGCCAGGCACATTTTAGCTAGTTTTACTTGTAACTGGGGTTGTAAACGGTTTTCAGGCTCAGTACTGCGCTCAAAAGATGCAGCCCTGAGGTCTCTCCTGATAGGAGGTAGTTAAGTAGAAATTCACTGCTCAGCTGACCCGGCAGAAGCAAATGTATACCAAAAATGTACCCAGAATGAGCTTTTCAGTGAACAGCAGCCAGGCACATTTTAGCTAGTTTTACTTGTAAGTGGGGTTGGAAACACTTTTCAGGCTCAGTACTGCCCTCAAAAGATGCAGCCCTGAGGTCTCTCCTGATAGGGGGTAGTTAAGTAGAAATTCACTGTTCAGCTGACCCGGCAGAAGCAAATGTATACCAAAAATGTACCCAGAATGAGCTTTTCAGTGAACAGCAGCCAGGCACATTTTAGCTAGTTTTACTTGTAAGTGGGGTTGGAAACGCTTTTCAGGCTCAGTACTGCGCTCAAAAGATGCAGCCCTGAGGTCTCTCCTGATAGGAGGTAGTTAAGTAGAAATTCACTGCTCAGCTGACCCAGCAGAAGCAAATGTATACCAAAAATGTACCCAGAATGAGCTTTTCAGTGAACAGCAGCCAGGCACATTTTAGCTAGTTTTACTTGTAAGTGGGGTTGGAAACACTTTTCAGGCTCAGTACTCCGCTCAAAAGATGCAGCCCTGAGGTCTCTCCTGATAGGAGGTAGTTAAGTAGAAATTCACTGCTCAGCTGACCCGGCAGAAGCAAATGTATACCAAAAATGTACCCAGAATGAGCTTTTCAGTGAACAGCAGCCAGGCACATTTTAGCTAGTTTTACTTGCAAGTGGGGTTGGAAACGCTTTTCAGGCTCAGTACTGCGCTCAAAAGATGCAGCCCTGAGGTCTCTCCTGATAGGAGGTAGTTAAGTAGAAATTCACTGCTCAGCTGACCCGGCAGAAGCAAATGTATACCAAAAATGTACCCAGAATGAGCTTTTCAGTGAACAGCAGCCAGGCACATATTAGCTAGTTTTACTTGTAACTGGGGTTGTAAACAGTTTTCAGGCTCAGTACTGCGCTCAAAAGATGCAGCCCTGAGGTCTCTCCTGATAGGAGGTAGTAAGTAGAAATTCCCTGCTCAGCTGACCCGGCAGAAGCAAATGTATACCAAAAATGTACCCAGAATGAGCTTTTCAGTGAACAGCAGCCAAGCACATTTTAGCTAGTTTTACTTGTAAGTTGGGTTGTAAACGCTTTTCAGGCTCAGTACTGCGCTCAAAAGATGCAGCCCTGAGGTCTCTCCTGATAGGAGATAGTTAAGTAGAAATTCACTGCTCAGCTGACCCGGCAGATGCAAATGTATACCAAAAATGTACCCAGAATGAGCTTTTCAGTGAACAGCAGCCAGGCACATTTTAGCTAGTTTTACTTGTAAGTGGGGTTGTAAACGGTTTTCAGGCTCAGTACTGCGCTCAAAAGATGCAGCCCTGAGGTCTCTCCTGATAGGAGGTAGTTAAGTAGAAATTCACTGCTCAGCTGTCCCGGCAGAAGCAAATGTATACCAAAAATGTACCCAGAATGAGCTTTTCAGTGAACAGCAGCCAGGCACATTTTAGCTAGTTTTACTTGTAACTGGGGTTGTAACGGTTTTCAGGCTCAGTACTGCGCTCAAAAGATGCAGCCCTGAGGTCTCTCCTGATAGGAGGTAGTTAAGTAGAAATTCACTGCTCAGCTGACCCGGCAGAAGCAAATGTATACCAAAAATGTACCCAGAATGAGCTTTTCAGTGAACAGCAGCCAGGCACATTTTAGCTAGTTTTACTTGTAAGTGGGGTTGGAAACACTTTTCAGGCTCAGTACTGCCCTCAAAAGATGCAGCCCTGAGGTCTCTCTTGATAGGAGATAGTTAAGTAGAAATTCACTGCTCTGCTGACCCGGCAGAAGCAAATGTATACCAAAAATGTACCCAGAATGAGCTTTTCAGTGAACAGCAGCCAGGCACATTTTAGCTAGTTTTACTTGTAACTGGGGTTGTAAACGGTTTTCAGGCTCAGTACTGCGCTCAAAAGATGCAGCCCTGAGGTCTCTCCTGATAGGAGGTAGTTAAGTAGAAATTCACTGCTCAGCTGACCCGGCAGAAGCAAATGTATACCAAAAATGTACCCAGAATGAGCTTTTCAGTGAACAGCAGCCAGGCACATTTTAGCTAGTTTTACTTGTAAGTGGGGTTGGAAACACTTTTCAGGCTCAGTACTGCCCTCAAAAGATGCAGCCCTGAGGTCTCTCTTGATAGGAGATAGTAAAGTAGAAATTCACTGCTCTGCTGACCCGGCAGAAGCAAATGTATACCAAAAATGTACCCAGAATGAGCTTTTCAGTGAACAGCAGCCAGGCACATTTTAGCTAGTTTTACTTGTAACTGGGGTTGTAAACGGTTTTCAGGCTCAGTACTGCGCTCAAAAGATGCAGCCCTGAGGTCTCTCCTGATAGGAGGTAGTTAAGTAGAAATTCACTGCTCAGCTGACCCGGCAGAAGCAAATGTATACCAAAAATGTACCCAGAATGAGCTTTTCAGTGAACAGCAGCCAGGCACATTTTAGCTAGTTTTACTTGTAAGTGGGGTTGTAAACGCTTTTCAGGCTCAGTACTGCGCTCAAAAGATGCAGCCCTGAGGTCTCTCCTGATAGGAGGTAGTTAAGTAGAAATTCACTGCTCAGCTGACCCGGCAGAAGCAAATGTATACCAAAAATGTACCCAGAATGAGCTTTTCAGTGAACAGCAGCCAGGCACATTTTAGCTAGTTTTACTTGTAAGTGGGGTTGTAAACGCTTTTCAGGCTCAGTACTGCGCTCAAAAGATGCAGCCCTGAGGTCTCTCCTGATAGGGGGTAGTTAAGTAGAAATTCACTGTTCAGCTGACCCGGCAGAAGCAAATGTATACCAAAAATGTACCCAGAATGAGCTTTTCAGTGAACAGCAGCCAGGCACATTTTAGCTAGTTTTACTTGTAAGTGGGGTTGGAAACGCTTTTCAGGCTCAGTACTGCGCTCAAAAGATGCAGCCCTGAGGTCTCTCCTGATAGGGGATAGTTAAGCAGAAATTCACTGCTCAGCTGACCCGGCAGAAGCAAATGTATACCAAAAATGTACCCAGAATGAGCTTTTCAGTGAACAGCAGCCAGGCACATTTTAGCTAGTTTTACTTGTAAGTGGGGTTGGAAACGCTTTTCAGGCTCAGTACTGCGCTCAAAAGATGCAGCCCTGAGGTCTCTCCTGATAGGAGATAGTTAAGTAGAAATTCACTGCTCAGCTGACCCGGCAGAAGCAAATGTATACCAAAAATGTACCCAGAATGAGCTTTTCAGTGAACAGCAGCCAGGCACATATTAGCTAGTTTTACTTGTAACTGGGGTTGTAAACAGTTTTCAGGCTCAGTACTGCGCTCAAAAGATGCAGCCCTGAGGTCTCTCCTGATAGGAGGTAGTAAGTAGAAATTCCCTGCTCAGCTGACCCGGCAGAAGCAAATGTATACCAAAAATGTACCCAGAATGAGCTTTTCAGTGAACAGCAGCCAGGCACATTTTAGCTAGTTTTTCTTTTAAGTGGGGTTGGAAACGCTTTTCAGGCTCAGTACTGCGCTCAAAAGATGCAGCCCTGAGGTCTCTCCTGATAGGAGGTAGTTAAGTAGAAATTCACTGCTCAGCTGACCCAGCAGAAGCAAATGTATACCAAAAATGTACCCAGAATGAGCTTTTCAGTGAACAGCAGCCAGGCACATTTTAGCTAGTTTTACTTGTAAGTGGGGTTGGAAACGCTTTTCAGGCTCAGTACTGCGCTCAAAAGATGCAGCCCTGAGGTCTCTCCTGATAGGAGGTAGTTAAGTAGAAATTCACTGCTCAGCTGACCCGGCAGAAGCAAATGTATACCAAAAATGTACCCAGAATGAGCTTTTCAGTGAACAGCAGCCAGGCACATTTTAGCTAGTTTTACTTGTAAGTGGGGTTGGAAACGCTTTTCAGGCTCAGTACTGCGATCAAAAGATGCAGCCCTGAGGTCTCTCCTGATAGGAGGTAGTTAAGTAGAAATTCACTGCTCAGCTGACCCGGCAGAAGCAAATGTATACCAAAAATGTACCCAGAATGAGCTTTTCAGTGAACAGCAGCCAGGCACATTTTAGCTAGTTTTACTTGCAAGTGGGGTTGGAAACGCTTTTCAGGCTCAGTACTGCGCTCAAAAGATGCAGCCCTGAGGTCTCTCCTGATAGGAGGTAGTTAAGTAGAAATTCACTGCTCAGCTGACCCGGCAGAAGCAAATGTATACCAAAAATGTACCCAGAATGAGCTTTTCAGTGAACAGCAGCCAGGCACATTTTAGCTAGTTTTACTTGCAAGTGGGGTTGTAAACGGTTTTCAGGCTCAGTACTGCGCACAAAAGATGCAGACCTGAGGTCTCTCCTGATAGGAGATATTTAAGTAGAAATTCACTGCTCAGCTGACCCGGCAGAAGCAAATGTATACCAAAAATTTACCCAGAATGAGCTTTTCAGTGAACAGCAGCCAGGCACATTTTAGCTAGTTTTACTTGTAAGTGGGGTTGTAAACGCTTTTCAGGCTCAGTACTGCGCTCAAAAGATGCAGCCCTGAGGTCTCTCCTGATAGGAGGTAGTTAAGTAGAAATTCACTGCTCAGCTGACCCGGCAGAAGCAAATGTATACCAAAAATGTACCCAGAATGAGCTTTTCAGTGAACAGCAGCCAGGCACATTTTAGCTAGTTTTACTTGTAAGTGGGGTTGTAAACGCTTTTCAGGCTCAGTACTGCGCTCAAAAGATGCAGCCCTGAGGTCTCTCCTGATAGGGGGTAGTTAAGTAGAAATTCACTGTTCAGCTGACCCGGCAGAAGCAAATATATACCAAAAATGTACCCAGAATGAGCTTTTCAGTGAACAGCAGCCAGGCACATTTTAGCTAGTTTTACTTGTAAGTGGGGTTGGAAACGCTTTTCAGGCTCAGTACTGCGCTCAAAAGATGCAGCCCTGAGGTCTCTCCTGATAGGAGATAGTTAAGCAGAAATTCACTGCTCAGCTGACCCGGCAGAAGCAAATGTATACCAAAAATGTACCCAGAATGAGCTTTTCAGTGAACAGCAGCCAGGCACATTTTAGCTAGTTTTACTTGTAAGTGGGGTTGGAAACGCTTTTCAGGCTCAGTACTGCGCTCAAAAGATGCAGCCCTGAGGTCTCTCCTGATAGGGGGTAGTTAAGTAGAAATTCACTGTTCAGCTGACCCGGCAGAAGCAAATATATACCAAAAATGTACCCAGAATGAGCTTTTCAGTGAACAGCAGCCAGGCACATTTTAGCTAGTTTTACTTGTAAGTTGGGTTGTAAACGCTTTTCAGGCTCAGTACTGCGCTCAAAAGATGCAGCCCTGAGGTCTCTCCTGATAGGAGATAGTTAAGTAGAAATTCACTGCTCAGCTGACCCGGCAGATGCAAATGTATACCAAAAATGTACCCAGAATGAGCTTTTCAGTGAACAGCAGCCAGGCACATTTTAGCTAGTTTTACTTGTAAGTGGGGTTGTAAACGGTTTTCAGGCTCAGTACTGCGCTCAAAAGATGCAGCCCTGAGGTCTCTCCTGATAGGAGGTAGTTAAGTAGAAATTCACTGCTCAGCTGTCCCGGCAGAAGCAAATGTATACCAAAAATGTACCCAGAATGAGCTTTTCAGTGAACAGCAGCCAGGCACAATTTAGCTAGTTTTACTTGTAACTGGGGTTGTAAACGGTTTTCAGGCTCAGTACTGCGCTCAAAAGATGCAGCCCTGAGGTCTCTCCTGATAGGAGGTAGTTAAGTAGAAATTCACTGCTCAGCTGACCCGGCAGAAGCAAATGTATACCAAAAATGTACCCAGAATGAGCTTTTCAGTGAACAGCAGCCAGGCACATTTTAGCTAGTTTTACTTGTAAGTGGGGTTGGAAACACTTTTCAGGCTCAGTACTGCCCTCAAAAGATGCAGCCCTGAGGTCTCTCTTGATAGGAGATAGTTAAGTAGAAATTCACTGCTCTGCTGACCCGGCATAAGCAAATGTATACCAAAAATGTACCCAGAATGAGCTTTTCAGTGAACAGCAGCCAGGCACATTTTAGCTAGTTTTACTTGTAACTGGGGTTGTAAACGGTTTTCAGGCTCAGTACTGCGCTCAAAAGATGCAGCCCTGAGGTCTCTCCTGATAGGAGGTAGTTATGTAGAAATTCACTGCTCAGCTGACCCGGCAGAAGCAAATGTATACCAAAAATGTACCCAGAATGAGCTTTTCAGTGAACAGCAGCCAGGCACATTTTAGCTAGTTTTACTTGTAAGTTGGGTTGTAAACGCTTTTCAGGCTCAGTACTGCGCTCAAAAGATGCAGCCCTGAGGTCTCTCCTGATAGGAGATAGTTAAGTAGAAATTCACTGCTCAGCTGACCCGGCAGATGCAAATGTATACCAAAAATGTACCCAGAATGAGCTTTTCAGTGAACAGCAGCCAGGCACATTTTAGCTAGTTTTACTTGTAAGTGGGGTTGTAAACGCTTTTCAGGCTCAGTACTGCGCTCAAAAGATGCAGCCCTGAGGTCTCTCCTGATAGGAGGTAGTTAAGTAGAAATTCACTGCTCAGCTGACCCGGCAGAAGCAAATGTATACCAAAAATGTACCAGAATGAGATTTTCAGTGAACAGCAGCCAGGCACATTTTAGCTACTTTTACTTGTAAGTGGGGTTGTAAACGGTTTTCAGGCTCAGTACTGCGCTCAAAAGATGCAGCCCTGAGGTCTCTCCTGATAGGAGGTAGTTAAGTAGAAATTCACTGCTCAGCTGACCCGGCAGAAGCAAATGTATACCAAAAATGTACCCAGAATGAGCTTTTCAGTGAACAGCAGCCAGGCACATTTTAGCTAGTTTTACTTGTAACTGGGGTTGTAAACGGTTTTCAGGCTCAGTACTGCGCTCAAAAGATGCAGCCCTGAGGTCTCTCCTGATAGGAGGTAGTTAAGTAGAAATTCACTGCTCAGCTGACCCGGCAGAAGCAAATGTATACCAAAAATGTACCCAGAATAAGCTTTTCAGTGAACAGCAGCCAGGCACATTTTAGCTAGTTTTACTTGTAAGTGGGGTTGTAAACGCTTTTCAGGCTCAGTACTGCGCTCAAAAGATGCAGCCCTGATGTCTCTCCTGATAGGAGGTAGTTAAGTAGAAATTCACTGCTCAGCTGACCCGGCAGAAGCAAATGTATACCAAAAATGTACCCAGAATGAGCTTTTCAGTGAACAGCAGCCAGGCACATTTTAGCTAGTTTTACTTGTAAGTGGGGTTGTAAACGCTTTTCAGGCTCAGTACTGCGCTCAAAAGATGCAGCCCTGAGGTCTCTCCTGATAGGAGATAGTTAAGTAGAAATTCACTGCTCAGCTGACCCGGCAGAAGAAAATGTATACCAAAAATGTACCCAGAATAAGCTTTTCAGTGAACAGCAGCCAGGCACATTTTAGCTAGTTTTACTTGTAACTGGGGTTGTAAACGCTTTTTAGGCTCAGTACTGCGCTCAAAAGATGCAGCCCTGAGGTCTCTCCTGATAGGAGGTAGTTAAGTAGAAATTCACTGCTCAGCTGACCCGGCAGAAGCAAATGTATACCAAAAATGTACCCGAGAATAAGCTTTTCAGTGAACAGCAGCCAGGCACATTTTAGCTAGTTTTACTTGTAAGTGGGGTTGTAAACGCTTTTCAGGCTCAGTACTGCGCTCAAAAGATGCAGCCCTGAGGTCTCTCCTGATAGGAGGTAGTTAAGTAAGAAATTCACTGCTCAGCTGACCCGGCAGAAGCAAATGTATACCAAAAATGTACCCAGAATGAGCTTTTCAGTGAACAGCAGCCAGGCACATTTTTGCTAGTTTTACTTGTAACTGGGGTTGTAAACGGTTTTCAGGCTCAGTACTGCGCTCAAAAGATGCAGCCCTGAGGTCTCTCCTGATAGGAGGTAGTTAAGTAGAAATTCACTGCTCAGCTGACCCGGCAGAAGCAAATGTATACCAAATATGTACCCAGAATGAGCTTTTCAGTGAACAGCAGCCAGGCACATTTTAGCTAGTTTTACTTGTAAGTGGGGTTGGAAACGCTTTTCAGGCTCAGTACTGCGCTCAAAAGATGCAGCCCTGAGGTCTCTCCTGATAGGAGATAGTTAAGCAGAAATTCACTGCTCAGCTGACCCGGCAGAAGCAAATGTATACCAAAAATGTACCCAGAATGAGCTTTTCAGTGAACAGCAGCCAGGCACATTTTAGCTAGTTTTACTTGTAAGTGGGGTTGGAAACGCTTTTCAGGCTCAGTACTGCGCTCAAAAGATGCAGCCCTGAGGTCTCTCCTGATAGGGGGTAGTTAAGTAGAAATTCACTGTTCAGCTGACCCGGCAGAAGCAAATATATACCAAAAATGTACCCAGAATGAGCTTTTCAGTGAACAGCAGCCAGGCACATTTTAGCTAGTTTTACTTGTAAGTTGGGTTGTAAACGCTTTTCAGGCTCAGTACTGCGCTCAAAAGATGCAGCCCTGAGGTCTCTCCTGATAGGAGATAGTTAAGTAGAAATTCACTGCTCAGCTGACCCGGCAGATGCAAATGTATACCAAAAATGTACCCAGAATGAGCTTTTCAGTGAACAGCAGCCAGGCACATTTTAGCTAGTTTTACTTGTAAGTGGGGTTGTAAACGGTTTTCAGGCTCAGTACTGCGCTCAAAAGATGCAGCCCTGAGGTCTCTCCTGATAGGAGGTAGTTAAGTAGAAATTCACTGCTCAGCTGTCCCGGCAGAAGCAAATGTATACCAAAAATGTACCCAGAATGAGCTTTTCAGTGAACAGCAGCCAGGCACAATTTAGCTAGTTTTACTTGTAACTGGGGTTGTAAACGGTTTTCAGGCTCAGTACTGCGCTCAAAAGATGCAGCCCTGAGGTCTCTCCTGATAGGAGGTAGTTAAGTAGAAATTCACTGCTCAGCTGACCCGGCAGAAGCAAATGTATACCAAAAATGTACCCAGAATGAGCTTTTCAGTGAACAGCAGCCAGGCACATTTTAGCTAGTTTTACTTGTAAGTGGGGTTGGAAACACTTTTCAGGCTCAGTACTGCCCTCAAAAGATGCAGCCCTGAGGTCTCTCTTGATAGGAGATAGTTAAGTAGAAATTCACTGCTCTGCTGACCCGGCATAAGCAAATGTATACCAAAAATGTACCCAGAATGAGCTTTTCAGTGAACAGCAGCCAGGCACATTTTAGCTAGTTTTACTTGTAACTGGGGTTGTAAACGGTTTTCAGGCTCAGTACTGCGCTCAAAAGATGCAGCCCTGAGGTCTCTCCTGATAGGAGGTAGTTATGTAGAAATTCACTGCTCAGCTGACCCGGCAGAAGCAAATGTATACCAAAAATGTACCCAGAATGAGCTTTTCAGTGAACAGCAGCCAGGCACATTTTAGCTAGTTTTACTTGTAAGTTGGGTTGTAAACGCTTTTCAGGCTCAGTACTGCGCTCAAAAGATGCAGCCCTGAGGTCTCTCCTGATAGGAGATAGTTAAGTAGAAATTCACTGCTCAGCTGACCCGGCAGATGCAAATGTATACCAAAAATGTACCCAGAATGAGCTTTTCAGTGAACAGCAGCCAGGCACATTTTAGCTAGTTTTACTTGTAAGTGGGGTTGTAAACGCTTTTCAGGCTCAGTACTGCGCTCAAAAGATGCAGCCCTGAGGTCTCTCCTGATAGGAGGTAGTTAAGTAGAAATTCACTGCTCAGCTGACCCGGCAGAAGCAAATGTATACCAAAAATGTACCAGAATGAGATTTTCAGTGAACAGCAGCCAGGCACATTTTAGCTACTTTTACTTGTAAGTGGGGTTGTAAACGGTTTTCAGGCTCAGTACTGCGCTCAAAAGATGCAGCCCTGAGGTCTCTCCTGATAGGAGGTAGTTAAGTAGAAATTCACTGCTCAGCTGACCCGGCAGAAGCAAATGTATACCAAAAATGTACCCAGAATGAGCTTTTCAGTGAACAGCAGCCAGGCACATTTTAGCTAGTTTTACTTGTAACTGGGGTTGTAAACGGTTTTCAGGCTCAGTACTGCGCTCAAAAGATGCAGCCCTGAGGTCTCTCCTGATAGGAGGTAGTTAAGTAGAAATTCACTGCTCAGCTGACCCGGCAGAAGCAAATGTATACCAAAAATGTACCCAGAATAAGCTTTTCAGTGAACAGCAGCCAGGCACATTTTAGCTAGTTTTACTTGTAAGTGGGGTTGTAAACGCTTTTCAGGCTCAGTACTGCGCTCAAAAGATGCAGCCCTGATGTCTCTCCTGATAGGAGGTAGTTAAGTAGAAATTCACTGCTCAGCTGACCCGGCAGAAGCAAATGTATACCAAAAATGTACCCAGAATGAGCTTTTCAGTGAACAGCAGCCAGGCACATTTTAGCTAGTTTTACTTGTAAGTGGGGTTGTAAACGCTTTTCAGGCTCAGTACTGCGCTCAAAAGATGCAGCCCTGAGGTCTCTCCTGATAGGAGATAGTTAAGTAGAAATTCACTGCTCAGCTGACCCGGCAGAAGAAAATGTATACCAAAAATGTACCCAGAATAAGCTTTTCAGTGAACAGCAGCCAGGCACATTTTAGCTAGTTTTACTTGTAACTGGGGTTGTAAACGCTTTTTAGGCTCAGTACTGCGCTCAAAAGATGCAGCCCTGAGGTCTCTCCTGATAGGAGGTAGTTAAGTAGAAATTCACTGCTCAGCTGACCCGGCAGAAGCAAATGTATACCAAAAATGTACCCGAGAATAAGCTTTTCAGTGAACAGCAGCCAGGCACATTTTAGCTAGTTTTACTTGTAAGTGGGGTTGTAAACGCTTTTCAGGCTCAGTACTGCGCTCAAAAGATGCAGCCCTGAGGTCTCTCCTGATAGGAGGTAGTTAAGTAAGAAATTCACTGCTCAGCTGACCCGGCAGAAGCAAATGTATACCAAAAATGTACCCAGAATGAGCTTTTCAGTGAACAGCAGCCAGGCACATTTTTGCTAGTTTTACTTGTAACTGGGGTTGTAAACGGTTTTCAGGCTCAGTACTGCGCTCAAAAGATGCAGCCCTGAGGTCTCTCCTGATAGGAGATAGTTAAGTAGAAATTCACTGCTCAGCTGACCCGGCAGAAGCAAATGTATACCAAAAATTTACCCAGAATGAGCTTTTCAGAGAACAGCAGCCAGGCACATTTTAGCTAGTTTTACTTGTAAGTGGGGTTGGAAACGCTTTTCAGGCTCAGTACTGCGCTCAAAAGATGCAGCCCTGAGGTCTCTCCTGATAGGAGGTAGTTAAGTAGAAATTCACTGCTCAGCTGACCCGGCAGAAGCAAATGTATACCAAATATGTACCCAGAATGAGCTTTTCAGTGAACAGCAGCCAGGCACATTTTAGCTAGTTTTACTTGTAAGTGGGGTTGTAAACGCTTTTCAGGCTCAGTACTGCGCTCAAAAGATGCAGCCCTGAGGTCTCTCCTGATAGGAAGTAGTTAAGTAGAAATTCACTGTTCAGCTGACCCGGCAGAAGCAAATGTATACCAAAAATGTACCCAGAATGAGCTTTTCAGTGAACAGCAGCCAGGCACATTTTAGCTAGTTTTACTTGTAAGTGGGGTTGTAAACGCTTTTCAGGCTCAGTACTGCGCTCAAAAGATGCAGCCCTGAGGTCTCTCCTGATAGGAGATAGTTAAGTAGAAATTCACTGCTCAGCTGACCCGGCAGAAGCAAATGTATACCAAAAATTTACCCAGAATGAGCTTTTCAGAGAACAGCAGCCAGGCACATTTTAGCTAGTTTTACTTGTAAGTGGGGTTGGAAACGCTTTTCAGGCTCAGTACTGCGCTCAAAAGATGCAGCCCTGAGGTCTCTCCTGATAGGAGGTAGTTAAGTAGAAATTCACTGCTCAGCTGACCCGGCAGAAGCAAATGTATACCAAAAATGTACCCAGAATGAGCTTTTCAGTGAACAGCAGCCAGGCACATTTTAGCTAGTTTTACTTGTAACTGGGGTTGGAAACGCTTTTCAAGCTCAGTACTGCGCTCAAAAGATGCAGCCCTGAGGTCTCTCCTGATAGGAGGTAGTTAAGTAGAAATTCACTGCTCAGCTGACCCCGCAGAAGCAAATGTATACCAAAAATGTACCCAGAATGAGCTTTTCAGTGAACAGCAGCCAGGCACATTTTAGCTAGTTCTACTTGTAAGTGGGGTTGTAAACGCTTTTCAGGCTCAGTACTGCCCTCAAAAGATGCAGCCCTGAGGTCTCTCTTGATAGGAGATAGTTAAGTAGAAATTCACTGCTCTGCTGACCCGGCAGAAGCAAATGTATACCAAAAATGTACCCAGAATGAGCTTTTCAGTGAACAGCAGCCAGGCACATTTTAGCTAGTTTTACTTGTAACTGGGGTTGTAAACGGTTTTCAGGCTCAGTACTGCGCTCAAAAGATGCAGCCCTGAGGTCTCTCCTGATAGGAGGTAGTTAAGTAGAAATTCACTGCTCAGCTGACCCGGCAGAAGCAAATGTATACCAAAAATGTACCCAGAATGAGCTTTTCAGTGAACAGCAGCCAGGCACATTTTAGCTAGTTTTACTTGTAAGTGGGGTTGTAAACGCTTTTCAGGCTCAGTACTGCGCTCAAAAGATGCAGCCCTGAGGTCTCTCCTGATAGGAGGTAGTTAAGTAGAAATTCACTGCTCAGCTGACCCGGCAGAAGCAAATGTATACCAAAAATGTACCCAGAATGAGCTTTTCAGTGAACAGCAGCCAGGCACATTTTATTGTAAGTGGGGTTGTAAACGCTTTTCAGGCTCAGTACTGCGCTCAAAAGATGCAGCCCTGAGGTCTCTCCTGATAGGAGGTAGTAAGTAGAAATTCCCTGCTCAGCTGACCCGGCAGAAGCAAATGTATACCAAAAATGTACCCAGAATGAGCTTTTCAGTGAACAGCAGCCAGGCACATTTTAGCTAGTTTTTCTTTTAAGTGGGGTTGGAAACGCTTTTCAGGCTCAGTACTGCGCTCAAAAGATGCAGCCCTGAGGTCTCTCCTGATAGGGGGTAGTTAAGTAGAAATTCACTGTTCAGCTGACCCGGCAGAAGCAAATGTATACCAAAAATGTACCCAGAATGAGCTTTTCAGTGAACAGCAGCCAGGCACATTTTAGCTAGTTTTACTTGTAAGTGGGGTTGGAAACGCTTTTCAGGCTCAGTACTGCGCTCAAAAGATGCAGCCCTGAGGTCTCTCCTGATAGGGGATAGTTAAGCAGAAATTCACTGCTCAGCTGACCCGGCAGAAGCAAATGTATACCAAAAATGTACCCAGAATGAGCTTTTCAGTGAACAGCAGCCAGGCACATTTTAGCTAGTTTTACTTGTAAGTGGGGTTGGAAACGCTTTTCAGGCTCAGTACTGCGCTCAAAAGATGCAGCCCTGAGGTCTCTCCTGATAGGAGATAGTTAAGTAGAAATTCACTGCTCAGCTGACCCGGCAGAAGCAAATGTATACCAAAAATGTACCCAGAATGAGCTTTTCAGTGAACAGCAGCCAGGCACATATTAGCTAGTTTTACTTGTAACTGGGGTTGTAAACAGTTTTCAGGCTCAGTACTGCGCTCAAAAGATGCAGCCCTGAGGTCTCTCCTGATAGGAGGTAGTAAGTAGAAATTCCCTGCTCAGCTGACCCGGCAGAAGCAAATGTATACCAAAAATGTACCCAGAATGAGCTTTTCAGTGAACAGCAGCCAGGCACATTTTAGCTAGTTTTTCTTTTAAGTGGGGTTGGAAACGCTTTTCAGGCTCAGTACTGCGCTCAAAAGATGCAGCCCTGAGGTCTCTCCTGATAGGAGGTAGTTAAGTAGAAATTCACTGCTCAGCTGACCCAGCAGAAGCAAATGTATACCAAAAATGTACCCAGAATGAGCTTTTCAGTGAACAGCAGCCAGGCACATTTTAGCTAGTTTTACTTGTAAGTGGGGTTGGAAACGCTTTTCAGGCTCAGTACTGCGCTCAAAAGATGCAGCCCTGAGGTCTCTCCTGATAGGAGGTAGTTAAGTAGAAATTCACTGCTCAGCTGACCCGGCAGAAGCAAATGTATACCAAAAATGTACCCAGAATGAGCTTTTCAGTGAACAGCAGCCAGGCACATTTTAGCTAGTTTTACTTGTTGGGGTTGGAAACGCTTTTCAGGCTCAGTACTGCGATCAAAAGATGCAGCCCTGAGGTCTCTCCTGATAGGAGGTAGTTAAGTAGAAATTCACTGCTCAGCTGACCCGGCAGAAGCAAATGTATACCAAAAATGTACCCAGAATGAGCTTTTCAGTGAACAGCAGCCAGGCACATTTTAGCTAGTTTTACTTGCAAGTGGGGTTGGAAACGCTTTTCAGGCTCAGTACTGCGCTCAAAAGATGCAGCCCTGAGGTCTCTCCTGATAGGAGGTAGTTAAGTAGAAATTCACTGCTCAGCTGACCCGGCAGAAGCAAATGTATACCAAAAATGTACCCAGAATGAGCTTTTCAGTGAACAGCAGCCAGGCACATTTTAGCTAGTTTTACTTGCAAGTGGGGTTGTAAACGGTTTTCAGGCTCAGTACTGCGCACAAAAGATGCAGACCTGAGGTCTCTCCTGATAGGAGATATTTAAGTAGAAATTCACTGCTCAGCTGACCCGGCAGAAGCAAATGTATACCAAAAATTTACCCAGAATGAGCTTTTCAGTGAACAGCAGCCAGGCACATTTTAGCTAGTTTTACTTGTAAGTGGGGTTGGAAACACTTTTCAGGCTCAGTACTGCCCTCAAAAGATGCAGCCCTGAGGTCTCTCTTGATAGGAGATAGTTAAGTAGAAATTCACTGCTCTGCTGACCCGGCATAAGCAAATGTATACCAAAAATGTACCCAGAATGAGCTTTTCAGTGAACAGCAGCCAGGCACATTTTAGCTAGTTTTACTTGTAACTGGGGTTGTAAACGGTTTTCAGGCTCAGTACTGCGCTCAAAAGATGCAGCCCTGAGGTCTCTCCTGATAGGAGGTAGTTATGTAGAAATTCACTGCTCAGCTGACCCGGCAGAAGCAAATGTATACCAAAAATGTACCCAGAATGAGCTTTTCAGTGAACAGCAGCCAGGCACATTTTAGCTAGTTTTACTTGTAAGTTGGGTTGTAAACGCTTTTCAGGCTCAGTACTGCGCTCAAAAGATGCAGCCCTGAGGTCTCTCCTGATAGGAGATAGTTAAGTAGAAATTCACTGCTCAGCTGACCCGGCAGATGCAAATGTATACCAAAAATGTACCCAGAATGAGCTTTTCAGTGAACAGCAGCCAGGCACATTTTAGCTAGTTTTACTTGTAAGTGGGGTTCTAAACGCTTTTCAGGCTCAGTACTGCGCTCAAAAGATGCAGCCCTGAGGTCTCTCCTGATAGGAGGTAGTTAAGTAGAAATTCACTGCTCAGCTGACCCGGCAGAAGCAAATGTATACCAAAAATGTACCAGAATGAGCTTTTCAGTGAACAGCAGCCAGGCACATTTTAGCTACTTTTACTTGTAAGTGGGGTTGTAAACGGTTTTCAGGCTCAGTACTGCGCTCAAAAGATGCAGCCCTGAGGTCTCTCCTGATAGGAGGTAGTTAAGTAGAAATTCACTGCTCAGCTGACCCGGCAGAAGCAAATGTATACCAAAAATGTACCCAGAATGAGCTTTTCAGTGAACAGCAGCCAGGCACATTTTTGCTAGTTTTACTTGTAACTGGGGTTGTAAACGGTTTTCAGGCTCAGTACTGCGCTCAAAAGATGCAGCCCTGAGGTCTCTCCTGATAGGAGGTAGTTAAGTAGAAATTCACTGCTCAGCTGACCCGGCAGAAGCAAATGTATACCAAAAATGTACCCAGAATAAGCTTTTCAGTGAACAGCAGCCAGGCACATTTTAGCTAGTTTTACTTGTAAGTGGGGTTGTAAACGCTTTTCAGGCTCAGTACTGCGCTCAAAAGATGCAGCCCTGATGTCTCTCCTGATAGGAGGTAGTTAAGTAGAAATTCACTGCTCAGCTGACCCG
The DNA here is from genome assembly GCF_964263255.1 of Lissotriton vulgaris. NCBI lineage: Eukaryota > Metazoa > Chordata > Amphibia > Caudata > Salamandridae > Lissotriton > Lissotriton vulgaris. The sequence goes on from NW_028246658.1 coordinate 1,117,888, forward strand.
GCAGAAGCAAATGTATACCAAAAATGTACCCAGAATGAGCTTTTCAGTGAACAGCAGCCAGGCACATTTTAGCTAGTTTTACTTGTAAGTGGGGTTGTAAACGCTTTTCAGGCTCAGTACTGCGCTCAAAAGATGCAGCCCTGAGGTCTCTCCTGATAGGAGATAGTTAAGTAGAAATTCACTGCTCAGCTGACCCGGCAGAAGCAAATGTATACCAAAAATGTACCCAGAATGAGCTTTTCAGTGAACAGCAGCCAGGCACATTTTAGCTAGTTTTACTTGTAAGTGGGGTTGTAAACGCTTTTCAGGCTCAGTACTGCGCTCAAAAGATGCAGCCCTGAGGTCTCTCCTGATAGGAGATAGTTAAGTAGAAATTCACTGCTCAGCTGACCCGGCAGAAGCAAATGTATACCAAAAATGTACCCAGAATAAGCTTTTCAGTGAACAGCAGCCAGGCACATTTTAGCTAGTTTTACTTGTAACTGGGGTTGTAAACGCTTTTTAGGCTCAGTACTGCGCTCAAAAGATGCAGCCCTGAGGTCTCTCCTGATAGGAGGTAGTTAAGTAGAAATTCACTGCTCAGCTGACCCGGCAGAAGCAAATGTATACCAAAAATGTACCCAGAATAAGCTTTTCAGTGAACAGCAGCCAGGCACATTTTAGCTAGTTTTACTTGTAAGTGGGGTTGTAAACGCTTTTCAGGCTCAGTACTGCGCACAAAAGATGCAGCCCTGAGGTCTCTCCTGATAGGAGATAGTTAAGTAGAAATTCACTGCTCAGCTGACCCGGCAGAAGCAAATGTATCAAAAATGTGTACCCAGAATGAGCTTTTCAGTGAACAGCAGCCAGGCACATTTTAGCTAGTTTTACTTGTAAGTGGGGTTGTAAACGCTTTTCAGGCTCAGTACTGCGCTCAAAAGATGCAGCCCTGAGGTCTCTCCTGATAGGAGGTAGTTAAGTAGAAATTCACTGCTCAGCTGACCCGGCAGAAGCAAATGTACACCAAAAATGTACTCAGAATGAGCTTTTCAGTGAACAGCAGCCAGGCACATTTTAGCTAGTTTTACTTGTAAGTGGGGTTGTAAACGCTTTTCAGGCTCAGTACTGCGCTCAAAAGATGCAGCCCTGAGGTCTCTCCTGATAGGAGGTAGTTAAGTAGAAATTTACTGCTCAGCTGACCCGGCAGAAGCAAATGTATACCAAAAATGTACCCAGAATGAGCTTTTCAGTGAACAGCAGCCAGGCACATTTTAGCTAGTTTTACTTGTAACTGGGGTTGTAAACGGTTTTCAGGCTCAGTACTGCGCTCAAAAGATGCAGCCCTGAGGTCTCTCCTGATAGGAGGTAGTTAAGTAGAAATTCACTGCTCAGCTGACCCGGCAGAAGCAAATGTATCAAAAATGTACCCAGAATGAGCTTTTCAGTGAACAGCAGCCAGGCACATTTTAGCTAGTTTTACTTGTAAGTGGGGTTGGAAACGCTTTTCAGGCTCAGTACTGCGCTCAAAAGATGCAGCCCTGAGGTCTCTCCTGATAGGAGATAGTTAGCAGAAATTCACTGCTCAGCTGACCCGGCAGAAGCAAATGTATACCAAAAATGTACCCAGAATGAGCTTTTCAGTGAACAGCAGCCAGGCACATTTTTGCTAGTTTTACTTGTAACTGGGGTTGTAAACGGTTTTCAGGCTCAGTACTGCGCTCAAAAGATGCAGCCCTGAGGTCTCTCCTGATAGGAGGTAGTTAAGTAGAAATTCACTGCTCAGCTGACCCGGCAGAAGCAAATGTATACCAAAAATGTACCCAGAATAAGCTTTTCAGTGAACAGCAGCCAGGCACATTTTAGCTAGTTTTACTTGTAAGTGGGGTTGTAAACGCTTTTCAGGCTCAGTACTGCGCTCAAAAGATGCAGCCCTGATGTCTCTCCTGATAGGAGGTAGTTAAGTAGAAATTCACTGCTCAGCTGACCCGGCAGAAGCAAATGTATACCAAAAATGTACCCAGAATGAGCTTTTCAGTGAACAGCAGCCAGGCACATTTTAGCTAGTTTTACTTGTAAGTGGGGTTGTAAACGCTTTTCAGGCTCAGTACTGCGCTCAAAAGATGCAGCCCTGAGGTCTCTCCTGATAGGAGATAGTTAAGTAGAAATTCACTGCTCAGCTGACCCGGCAGAAGCAAATGTATACCAAAAATGTACCCAGAATGAGCTTTTCAGTGAACAGCAGCCAGGCACATTTTAGCTAGTTTTACTTGTAAGTGGGGTTGTAAACGCTTTTCAGGCTCAGTACTGCGCTCAAAAGATGCAGCCCTGAGGTCTCTCCTGATAGGAGATAGTTAAGTAGAAATTCACTGCTCAGCTGACCCGGCAGAAGCAAATGTATACCAAAAATGTACCCAGAATAAGCTTTTCAGTGAACAGCAGCCAGGCACATTTTAGCTAGTTTTACTTGTAACTGGGGTTGTAAACGCTTTTTAGGCTCAGTACTGCGCTCAAAAGATGCAGCCCTGAGGTCTCTCCTGATAGGAGGTAGTTAAGTAGAAATTCACTGCTCAGCTGACCCGGCAGAAGCAAATGTATACCAAAAATGTACCCAGAATAAGCTTTTCAGTGAACAGCAGCCAGGCACATTTTAGCTAGTTTTACTTGTAAGTGGGGTTGTAAACGCTTTTCAGGCTCAGTACTGCGCACAAAAGATGCAGCCCTGAGGTCTCTCCTGATAGGAGATAGTTAAGTAGAAATTCACTGCTCAGCTGACCCGGCAGAAGCAAATGTATCAAAAATGTGTACCCAGAATGAGCTTTTCAGTGAACAGCAGCCAGGCACATTTTAGCTAGTTTTACTTGTAAGTGGGGTTGTAAACGCTTTTCAGGCTCAGTACTGCGCTCAAAAGATGCAGCCCTGAGGTCTCTCCTGATAGGAGGTAGTTAAGTAGAAATTCACTGCTCAGCTGACCCGGCAGAAGCAAATGTACACCAAAAATGTACTCAGAATGAGCTTTTCAGTGAACAGCAGCCAGGCACATTTTAGCTAGTTTTACTTGTAAGTGGGGTTGTAAACGCTTTTCAGGCTCAGTACTGCGCTCAAAAGATGCAGCCCTGAGGTCTCTCCTGATAGGA